>NC_084481.1:113976743-114279773 GCF_030035675.1 Rhineura floridana | reverse complement strand
CAGAACAATTGCTGGTAGGATTGCCAGGTGTCCAGTTTTCACCTGGAGACTCTGGGTTTTTGGGGTCCTCTCTGGGTCTCCGAGTGACTCACCTTAATCTCCAGAGTCTTAGCTTTCATTTTAAAAAGAATTAAGGTTCTAGGTGGTCTGGTTCAAAAGATATAAACCAAAATGTCACCCCCCCACACAAATTCTGTTACTACCGGCGGCAAAAATCCCTGCCCTTTCAGGTTTTTATCCAATAAGTGAAGTCAGAGTTGTGATTGACAAGATTTGTTGACACACACACACCCCCGGCAATAGCTAAACTCACAGTTTCCTTTTCCTGCTTGTCTCACACCAGGAATTCAGTAAATATATAGTTTTCAGCAGCATAAAGAGTACTTTCTCTGTAGAGGATTGGGACTTGCTTCTGAGTAAACATGCATAGGATTGCACTACAACAAGATCACAGCAGGATCTTGGTAGGCATAAAAGTGTACATGCAGGGTTTTTTCAAATACTTGCAAAAATGGCATATTATACATTTTATCTTTCAAATAATTTTTGAACAGAAGTCTTAAAAAGTGTACGTGCTGCAGTGTTATAGTTTTCTAATTAAGGAGTCAAACAAGTTTAAATTTTACTGGAAGAGGGCAGTTTGTCTTTTCTGGGAGTAAAGCTGCAATGCTAATTCCACATACCTGGGACCCAATGAATCCAGTAGGACTTACTTTAGAGTAGAAGTGTTTAGGATTATGCTGAAAATCAGTGGGACTGTTTAGTGAACATAGAAAAAGATTGTGTTGTAAATCTTTCTCTCCCACTCTGATCCTTTTTTTTTTAAGCAGTTAGGCAGGGCTTACTTAGTTGTCACTGCTTTTATTTTGCAGGAAACTAATACTTATTTTTTTAAAAAAAATGTTCTGCAATGGCCAGCTGGTTTTGACAATAAACTATTATATGGGGTGTATGTATTCTTACATCTCCAGTGCGTGTATGTATATGTAGTCTTTCCAACAACCCTGTGAGGTAGGATTGGAACCCAAGACAGCTCCCAACAAGAAATAATGCCATTTAAAATCCAATAACCATAAAACAAGTATAAAAAAGTTGCAAAACAGCTTAACATGGCATGATTCTGAATTTTGGATTTGGGTGAGTAAAGTTCCTTATCATTGAATTGCAGTCCTGTGCATGCTTCCCTGTCTGAGAAAGCGCCACTGGGGCTTCTGAGTAAACATGCATAAGATTGCACCTTGGGGTGGTCATGGTCCCCCTCTGTTGTTTTCACGCTGAGGGGCAGATTAGGTTGAGAGATGGTGCATAGCCCATGGTCACCCAGTAAACTTTGTATCTTATTTCCATTTTAAAATTTATTTATTTATTATTTGATTTATATCCCACCCTTCCTCCCAGTAGGAGCCCAGGGCTATGATAGAAATGATCTATATGCAAGTTTATGAAGTAATGTAGATCCACATAATACATTTAAAGCACATCCAACCCGCATATAAAGTGCATGACTTCCCCCAAAGAATCCTGGGAAGTGTAGTTTTCCCCTTACAGTTATAGTTCCCACTACCCTTAACAAACTTCAGTTCTCAGGATTCTGTGGTGGGATTCATGTGCTTTAAATGTATTATGTGGATCTGCCCAGAGCTTGGAAAAGTTACTTTTTTAAACTACAACTCCCATCAGCCCAATCCAGCGGCCATGCTGGCTGGGGCTGATGGGAGTTGTAGTTTAAAAAAGTAACTTTTCCAAGCTCTGGATCTGCCCTAGTATGCTGTGCATTCATTAGTGATGCTTTGCATGCAAAGGTCCAAAATTCAATCTCTGGAAGAAACTATTGCCTGGAATCCTGGAGAGCCAATGGTAATCCATGTCATCAGTACTGAGCTAGATGGTACCAAATGGCCTGAGTCAGTACAGTATAAGGCAGATTCCTTTGTACCTAAAAGAGGAAAGAGACCCAAGGGCCACAGAGACTCCAAAATTTATATATTTTATTTACATCATTTATATGCTGCTTTACTGTAAAAAACCTCAAAGAGGTTTATAGAAGGAATTAAAACAATAAAATTATTGGCAAAAACAGTTAAAGAAAGGTATTTCCTTTGCCTTTGGGAGGGGTCAGCTCAACCCCCTTAAACCCATTGGTGAGGCACCTTGTTATTTGCATGTTGGTTTGTTTCTTGCCCAATAGTGGTAAAAGAGATTTCACTTACTGGGAAGTGTGGCTTCAATTGCTGCTGTTCCCAATCTACTGTCTGTGAAGGTAGACCAAACCAAGTGTTTTCTCTCTGTCAATTATTACTCACTGGAATTTGGTTGACTGTCAAAGTGAATTTATAGCAGCCCACAGAGTAGGCAGGAAGGAGTAGAGAATCTTCTTAAGTGTTACTCATATCTCAAACCTCTTTCTGCATTGAAGAGTCAAGTCTATAAAGATATTTGGAGCAACCACGTTAAAAGGCAGGCAGGGCATTCCAGGCAGGGGGTTGCCAACCCTGCTTTTATATGGATATCGTTGCAGAGGATTCCTAGTCAAGCATTACCAACAGCACAATCCTAACAATATCTACACAGAAATAAATTCTGTTGAGTTCTATGGGGCTTAGTCCCTTAGTAAGTGTATTTAGAATTGCAGCCTTCAGGGTCATCCATCTTTACTCCTGAATGCTCCCATCTAATATCTTTACAATGGCCTTCTGGTGACTGGCCTGGCCTGAGGACACTAAAACCCTTCTTGCCAGAAGCAAGTAGGCTAGATTAAATGTTCCTTACTCAGAATCTCTAAGCAGGTAAGAAGGAATGATCCTGTCACTTCAGCTGGGCCTGGAAACACCCTCATTTAGCTAAGATTTCTATCTTAATTTCCAATCAGAGAATTTTTTTTGTTTGAGTTATATGCTCCAAGCAACTGTGGTTGATGCTTAATGTATCATGACATCACTAGGGCCCACCCTATGACATCACTAGGGCATGCCCCCTATGACATCACTAGGATCTGCCCCTGAAATTTCAGGGTTTGGGGTGCTTCTGACCTGGCAACCCTAATTGCTGGCAGTATCCCCACTAGTGGAAACCACTGAAAGAAGGTGTTCAGAGGGCTGGGGTGGGGCTGAACCAGCCTGGGATCTGCTGGATCCTAAGCTGTTCTCACAGTCAGCCCCAGCCAGGGCCCAGTCACTGCACCAGTATGGAGCTGGCACAGGGAGTGGGGGCCCCTTTCTGCTACTGCTGTGGATGCAGTGGTACCTCTGCTGGTCCGCAGAACTTCAATGGCGGCAGCAGGTGATTTTAATTATTCTGTTAGTCTTAGAAAAATATTTTCACTGAATTGTGTTAAGCAATCTCAGACTCTTCAGTATCATTTTGAGGCTTGCCTTTCTTTTGGTCTTTGGTAAGATACTGACCATCAACTTGTTTTAAAAAATAACAAATTTCATTTATAAGAATTGAACACAAAAAGTGTAATTTCCAGATAAAGTGCAAAGTTTACCAGTGGTTGATAACATCAGTGGAGAATGATGACACAATACATAGGCAAAATTTTCTGTGGTGAGCATGGTTACAGTTCATGGCTTATGTGAGAGGCCCATCAACTTTACTGAAAAATGAAGGGGTGAACAAGAAGACCAGCCAAACTCATCACGTATTGGCTCAGCACACATTTCAGTGCATCTTCTAAGATTTGTGAATCAGTGTGGCTATTTTTTCCATACTAAACTGGTCTTCCATGATAACATATTTGAAAGATGAGAAGGGCCCATGGTGTATATCTGTGCCATGTACAGCTGGTGTGAGGAACCTTTGGCCCTCCAGATGTTGCTAAACTACACTTCCCATCATCCTGGTCATTGGCCATGCTGGCTGGGGCTGATGGAAGTTATAGTTCAGCAACATCTGGAGGCCCAAAGCCAGCTTCAGTCCCTGGTGTCTTCATTTTACAGATAGCTGTAGTCCTTGGAGAGCCACTTTCAGTTTGAGTAGACAACACTCGTTGGATTGAAGAAACTAACTATGTATAAGGCAGCTGCATATGTCTACACAATGATACCCCACTTCAAAAGAAAATAAAACTTTACTATTATCCATAGGAGATATACATTATTATACATGAAAATGTGTAAGCAACAATATTACAAATGAATGAAAGTAACCATTGTTTATTGATACAATACTGTTTAAACATTTACTAGTAATTGTATTGCCATTGCCATCTAGTGGCTGTTAGCAGTGCATCCTCCTTCTGATACCAATTTTCTTTCAAGTGGTTTCAGATATCAAAAACTCAGTACATGATCCAGGATCAAAATTGGTACCAAGTGTATTGAATAAGGTTGAATGTGATTTTTTGTGAGGTATATAACTCAGTAGTTGGAAAATAGGTGGTGACCTTGCAGTGACCTTACGTGTTTTTTGAGATCCTGAATTTGATGCCAAGTTCCTTTTTCAACAAATTGCTGCAGCCTAGGTAGTTTATTTGACCCTACACCACAAAATATGTACTATGATGCCTCATATCACACATCTCCATCACCAGGAAACTCTCCCCTTCGAGATGCATCATCATTACCTGGGGCAAATGGCATTGTTTATGCGCAAAGCACATCAATGTACAATGACTGCAGTCTGCAATTATGAATAAGGGAACATTGGGACACCCCAAATGACACGTCAAAATCACCAGGGGAATATCCCTTGCAGCATATTAGAGCGATGAGTCCAGCCCACTGCTTTCTTTTTGCACAAGGTACTATCAACTATAGCAACTTCACAAACAAACTGCACAATTTCACATGTTAACTGAAATGTTTATTTAGTTTCTCCTGGGCATATATGGTCTAACTTGTTCATTTTCAAATTGCACAAAAACCACACCTTTTAACCCAGGGAATGATGATGCATCTTGAAGGGGAGAGTTTCCCACTGATGGCGATGTGTGATATTGGGTATCATAACTCATATTGTGGTGTAGTGCCAAATAAACTATCTGAGCTATTCACACAGCAATTAGTTGAAAAAGGAATTGTGCACTGTGCACCAAATTCACCATCATAAAAAATACACAAGATAGCAATAAATTGCTGGTCTTGGACCGAATTAAAATAAATTTAAAAGATAGCAATAACTGCAAGATCACCTCCTACTGAAGCATAGCTTTTGCAAAAAAAAAAAAATGACCAAACCTTATTCAGCACACTTGGTACCAATTCCCCATTTTTGGTGGTGTGGTTTGTGTACTTGTTACTCTTGCCTCATTCATTCCTCCCTTGCCTCTCATTTACATTCCCTCCCTCTATTGTTCCCCTACCCCTTTATCACAATTTTGGGGCTGGGCAATCTCTTTCTCTCTCTTTTTTGCTTCAACCAATAGATTGTAGTAAACAAAAGTCCATCATAAAATTGTTAGTCATTAAGGTGGCAGAAGATTATGGCTACCCCTCTGGAAATGTTTTGCTCATGTTATTCTGTAATGTGCCATGGGCATTAAAATGGGCTGGTTGATTCAATATTTTTATGACAACCACTTGGCTCCAATTTGTAACTGGTTCTTACTTTCTTTTTCTCCCCATTATACTCTGAAAAATTCTGCTGTACCACTTCTGCAGCATTGGCACACCCATGTGGTTTGATTACTCCTGTTATACCTGCTTTTTCTTCATCTTTGTTTATTTCAGCTTATGCCTTAACCCATGGGTTCCTCAACCAGTGGTCTACAAGCTCCATTCAGGTGGTGCATGGCATGCCCATATTAAATATTCATATCGATCTTTAATGGTATTTGTATTCCTTTTTTCTTTTTTATATTGTATTTTATTGTATTAAAATTTGAATTCTAGAGAGCGCAAACTGTTATACATTATACTGCAATATAAGAAATAAAAGAAACAATAAAAATACAATTAAAAATCATACAGCATCTAGCACAGTGCATTACAATTGCTACAACAGGCAGAAAAATCATTAAGTTGTCTACCAAAACCATTGCCCGTTTTCAAGTGATCCATGGGGAGGAAAGTTTGGGAACCACTGCCTTATCCTGATGGATTAGGATTGCCAACCCTTGAGAGAGAAAAACAAGGAGGCAACATTCCCATTCAAACACACAAGGGGTATTCTAACATGAATTAAGAGTTGCCTTTATTTTACTTATTTAATTTTTTGTAAAAATATGTTTATTGCTTTTCAACAATTTAATAAGGGTCCCACAAGGTGATTTACAAGAAAAGACAATATCCAAAACATGTATAAGCAATAACAGAATTAAAACAAAGCAGGAAAAACCAAGAAGAGGAGAGTTAAAACCTTCAACCTCAAATTAAAATCCATTAAAAGCTAAGTGTTCAAGTTAAGAAATATGTTGTGGCTGTCTTGTGTGAGTTACAATTAAAAGAACCATTTACTAAGCTATTACTTTAACTTCCACATTACCTTTTGTATGCTAGTTTCCCTGGTATGTTGCATCTTAATCTTCTAATGAGAACCTCACCTGCAATCTTAAATATATTTATATTGGTGAAATAAATGTGATTCACTCCTCATTCAACTGCTTAGAATCCAGGTAGGGATCTGACTTAATACCAAATTGCTCTTGGTGAAAAAAGGTTAAAATTGTCACCCCTTGTCCTAGCAAAGGCTCTGTGCCATTAAAACCTTGCACAGCAGACAGCTTTCCCTGGCATGGAGGTGCAGAGATGGGAGAAAACTTGTTCCTTATTGATTTCTGTCAGCCCAACAGCTGTTAGCATTAGGAAGACAACTTTGTAGGTTGAAGTGTAAATATCATAGTGGTAAGATCATCTCCAGGGCCTCTTCCAATGTAAGCCCATGTAAAGTTTTACTGCAAATATAGTGAAAAGAGAATCACAGTGACTTTTTCACAAGCATGTTATGAAGTGTTTGTGTGTATCTGTTTGAAAAGCCTAACCAAAATAATAATTTATTCATGTGCTTTTAATTAGTTTCAGATAGAATGAGATCTTTATAATAGAGGTTTGCAGAAATGGCCTTTGTAGAGGGCTTTCTATTATCTGCTTCACTCATGAACAAAACCACATGACACTTGCTTCCTTATGGTTTCATCCCAATCCATGGGATTAGGCATGTGAATGCTAGCTGGGCTGGGAGGGGGAAGCTTGCAATTGCCTTTTGCAACATGCTTAGTATTTCTGCATACATTGTGACTGTGACAGGTTAGCATCACAAGTATGTGGCTCTTAAGTGGCTTGGTCTATGTGTGTTTTGAAGGGGGCTTTAGCATATTACATTCAACTTTATCCAGATATGTTATTCATTTTTATTATTACACAGTGATTTCTTCATTGTATTTGCTTCACTGTATATCCTGACACCTTTGATTGACAGCATGGTGATGACACAGAGCCCTGCAGTCATGACACCTTTGCTGTCTCTGTTGGCGTTCAAGATCGGCTGGATGTAGGTGGAGAAATCTCAAGTAAAACAACCAACAGTCATGCTCTGGAGTCAACAGGTGGCGCTGTTGCCTGTAAATCAGCATGCTGTCTAGAAAACGTCAGCTCTATTTCCTTAGCCTGCTGCTTCCATACATTGTTAAAAGGGGGCAGCAGGAGGCATTGGAGTGCTTCAGTTTGTCTGGAAACCTGGCCCCCCCCATATCTAAGAGGACTGGATGTGGTGAATCTGTGATTGCCACCACACCAAAGAAGACTCGTGACACATATATGGAAAAATGTTATATTTATTAAAATATAACACATAATCAATCAAATTCAAATCAGCCAATCAATGAATATCAAATACTTCGGGTAGGTGAGGCTCAACCTATCTATGAGGGTATAGACCCTCCAAACCAGGAGGCAAGTCAGTCACATCGTACTGCAACTCCCCAGTCAAGGATGTGGGAAAACGTCTCCCTCCTTGCAATTGGAGTCAGGTATGTGGTTCCAACCTCCGCATCCTGGCCCCGCCGTACAGGCATTCACTATGATGCGCAAGCCGGTCCCACGTGGACACTCCCCAGATCCACACCAGACATTATGCCTTGATGTTTTACCAGGGTGTGCCCTTTACCAAAATGCCTCATCCACCTCAATTTTAACCCCAATTACCTCACCTGCCCAAATTCGACGCCACGAGAGGGGATCAGCTGAAGCTTGGTCCCCTCAACCCAAAGAAAACAGAGCCCCCAAACCCAACCTATAATCCTCCAATAATAAATCACACCCACTCTCCGAGAGATGGACACCATCATCCCGAAACAAATGTGGAGAATGAAAGCGAATCCTGTCGTGTGGGATATAAGCCCCACCTAATGACAAAACCAAATTCCTAACCTTCCTATTCACCCACTTTCTGGATCTATTGATTCTGTTAGGGTGCTGTGCACCCCTCCAAACCCGTCTCACCAGCATATCGGACCACACTAGAACAAGGTCCGGATATGACTGGATGAGTCCAGTGAAATCCCGCGTGATCTTGAGCAGCAGATCCATACCTGGCCGCTGCACCAAGTCATTTTCGCCCAAATGAACCACCAGCACATGGGGCCGATTAGTTGATGACATAATGCGACACACCAAAGGCATTAACGCATCCCAAAGCATGCCCCTCTGAGCCTCCCAGCCAACCATTGCTCTAGCAGAAAGCTGCAGCTGTGTCCCGGCAAGAGTAGAGAAGGCCCTCCGATGGACCCAAAATAAAATCGAGTGGCCACACAGGATGACCCTCGCAGGCACTGGAAGGCTCAGCACACCTAAGAAAAGAAAGAACAACACATTAGAATCAATACCTGATATAAGACTTAAAAGTGGAAGAACGCCACCTTCCTATCGCCTGAATATCCTCAACGCTCATGCCCACGAGGGCAGCAGCCGTAGCCTCCCCAATCCGAAAGGAATGCAGCCCATAGACTCCAGCATCGCGACCACTGGCCAACAAGGCCCGCCGAACAATGGCCCGAAATTGAGTCAGGGCAGAACCATCCACATGTATAAAGAGGTAACGCTGGCCCGCTGGCCTGATAGACAAAAATAGACACACTGCAGCAACTGGGCACAATTCAGGAACCTGGCAAACATTCAATGAAATAATACTGCCACGGCCCTTTTGATCAGTCTTAGAGACTCGAAGGGAAAGCCTAACTATGTCAGCACCTAATGTGCAATCGCCAAAGCAGAAGGCTCGGTAGGACACATCACGCTTCGAGGAAGCCAATACTTCACTAGGGCGAAAGGCACCATAGAACATCATCAGTGTTACTGCGGTGAACAGGTGCGACTCATACAGCGATGAGCACATAGACCTAAATAATGGCAGGATCTGAAGGAGAACATCGGGCGTGATTGGCCTCCTTCGGTCAGCGGGCCTGTGGGCGGAATGCGACCAACCCTGAAGGACCTTTCTGACCCTAAAATCTACAGAATGATCCTGCAATCCTCTTGCCTTGGAAATAAAGGCCAGCGCAGAGAGGTGTCCGGCGATGGTAGAAACAGAATTATTTTGTCCTTTTAAATATAACATAAACTGCAGCAAATGTGATACAGGAATAGGCCATACAGAAGGCAAAGCACTACTGGCACGAAAAGCCTGGAATGTTCCAAGAGCACGCTGATACGCTCTCTGAGTGTTGGGAGCAAGGGCAGAGGCTATGGCGGCCCCAACTTCTAATTCCCAAGGCTCCACAGGAAGAAAGGGACCAGGACCGAATCCTGAGCTGCTCCTGGTGCCAGTTCCCGGAAACGTGCCATCTGTAAGCAGGAGAGAGCATCAGCAACACAATTCTGTAATCCTGGAACGTGGCGAGCTACAAATAATATATTAAAACGCAAGCATTGCAATACAAAGGCCCGCACCAGGCGCATCACCTGAGGCGATTTTGAAGTCTGGGTATTGACCACACACACTGTGGACAAATTATCACACCAGAAACGCACAGTGCGATTTTGGAATGCCAAAGGCCAAATATAGACTGCCGCCACAATTGGGAAGAATTCCAAAAAGGTCATGTTTGAAGTAAGCCCAGAAGCTAGCCACTCCGAAGGCCATCTCTCAGTGCACCACTGAGATCTAAAAATTACACGAAAACCAATGCCACCTGCAGCATCAGAATGTACTTGCAGGTCAGCTTCCAGTAATAAGTCCTCACGCCAGAAGGAGAGGCCATTGTAATTATCCAAGAAAGTAAGCCACATTTTGAAATCCTCTCTCATTCCCAACGTGACCCTAATAAGATGAAAACGAGAACAAACTCCCTTCATAGCGTCACAGAGACGACGAAGGAATGTCCTACCTGGCGAAATGACTTTAGAAGCAAAAACTAAATGACCCAGAAGCTCTTGCAACTGAGCAAGTGTGACCTTTTCCAAAGTCAAAACTGAGCGCAATCTCTGCCTCAATGTGAGCAACTTATCCTGAGGCAGACTGGAAGACTGGGACTGCGTATCCAAAAGAATCCCCAAATATGAAAGGGAAGTAGAAGGGCCCTCAGACTTTTCAGGAGCTAAAGGGACACCCAATTCCATAGTTAACTCCTCAAATGTTCACATCAAATGCAGACAATGAGAAGTGCCTGCAGGGCCAATGAACAAAAAATCGTCCAAATAATGAGCAGACAAGGAAGAACCAGCCCTTGTCCATAAGGCCCACTCGAGGAATGTGCTAAAGGTCTCAAATGCAGCACAGGACACGGAGCATCCCATAGGCATTGCCCTATCTACATAATACTGGCCTTGAAAACAAAAACCTGATAAATCAACATCGCCAGGGTGCACTGGGAGCAATCGAAATGCAGACTTTATGTCACACTTTGCCATCAAAGCACCCTTTCCAGCCTTCCTGACTACCTTAACAGCTTCATCAAAGGAAGTATATCGAACTGACGTATATAATGATGAAATACCATCATTAACAGAGGCACCTTTTGGGAAAGACAAATTATGAATAAGGCGATATTCACCTGGCTGTTTCTTGGGAACTATACCGATAGGATAAATCCTCAAATTCGACAAGGGAGGGTAAGTAAAAGGGCCAGAAATCCTATCAGCAGCTATTTCTTTATTCATTTTTTTGAGAACCACAGGAGCCATAGCCAAAACAGAAGGCTGGTTGGCAGGGGAAGTGGGAACCCTCGGGCCTTCGAAAGGAATACGAAAATCCTCTGAAAAACCATACCAAAGGCATCTAGCCGCAGATCTATTGGGATAGCTATTCAATACTCTCGCTAGGGGAAGCAACCTAATAGGGCTACTGGCCTTGCGACGTACTGCCGCTGTTGCCGGATCCACGTTTAGGTTGTTGTTGTTCCCCTGATCCCCGGCGAGCCGGACGGGCTCTCTGGCAAGTGGAACTGGGGTGAGTGCCACCGCAGAGTCCACATGCATGCCTAAACCGACACGGGCGCCTGTAACAGCGTCCAGTACTGTTGAAGGTCCAACAGACCTGAGGGGGTTGAACCCGCTGCCAGCCCTGGCTGGAACTGGAGGCTGAAGTCTGCGCATGCACCAAAAGATGCCCGCTATCGGCTCTGTCTCCCAGTGAGGGTCTGGCTGAAGTCATAGAACGCAGCCAAAGACCAGGATGTTCAACATCCCAACGAAGCGTGGGGTCCAAGGCCGCCCTTTGCCTAAAATTCTTATCATACTGCAACCAAGCGGTACCAGAGAATTCCCTAAAGGCCCTATGAATGATGTCCTGATATTTAATCAGGGACATGGCCCTGGATGGATAAACCTGAGTCATCACACCCATATACACAGTAAACGCATTAAGCCAATTAGGCCATATGCGATCAACTTTCTTTCTTATCGCTACCTCATGCTCATTCGGATTCAAACCCTCTTTGGGCTTTATTTCAGATTCCTGAAAAAGGAGTGTGAATATATCAATACATTCACCACGCCAAATCTTTTCCTTAGTGGAAGATAATAAGTGATCACCCAATGGCAGGGGAGTATCACCCTGTGGATCCGTTTCAATCCGGTTTTAGGCCTGGTTTCGGCACTGAAACAGCCTTGGTCGCCCTGTACGATGACCTTTGTCGGGAGAGGGACAGAGGGAGTGTGACTCTGTTGATTCTCCTTGATCTCTCAGCGGCGTTTGATACCATCGACCATGGTATCCTTCTGGGGAGACTCGCGGAGTTGGGAGTTGGAGGCACTGCTTGGCAGTGGTTCCGCTCCTACTTGGCGGATCGTCGCCAGAAGGTAGTACTTGGGGAACATTGCTCGACACCTTGGACTCTCCATTGTGGAGTCCCTCAGGGGTCGGTTTTGTCCCCCATGCTTTTTAACATCTACATGCAGCCTCTGGGTGCCGTCATCAGGAGTTTTGGAGTGCATTGCCACCAGTACGCTGATGACACGCAGCTCTATTTCTCCTTTTCATCCTCTACAGGTGAGTCTGTGGATGTGCTGAACCACTGCCTGACCGCGATAATGGACTGGATGAGAGCTAATAAACTGAGACTCAATCCAGACAAGACTGAGACACTGTTGGTGAATGCTTTCCCTGTTCAGATGGTGGATGTTTACCCTGTTCTAGATGGGGTTACACTCCCCTTGAAGGAACAGGTTCGTAGTCTGGGGGTGCTTTTCAATCCTTCCTTGTCTCTTGAGGCGCAAGTGGCCTCGGTGGCAAGGAACGCGTTCTACCATCTTCGGTTGGTAGCCCAGCTACGCCCCTATCTGGACAGGGATGACCTCGCCTCAGTTGTTCATGCTCTGGTAACTTCTAGGCTGGATTACTGTAATGCGCTCTACGTAGGGCTGCCCCTGAAGACAGTTCGGAAACTTCAGCTAGTGCAAAATGCAGCAGCCAGACTGCTGACGAGGACCAGCCGGTCAGCACATATAACACCTGTTCTGGCCCATTTGCACTGGCTACCTATCTGTTTCCGAGCCAGATTCAAGGTGCTGGTTATGACCTATAAAGCCTTACATGGCGTGGGACCGCAATATCTTGTGGAACGCCTCTCCCACTATGAACCTACCCGGTCACTTCGCTCAGCAGCTAAGGCCCTCCTCCGGGTACCAACACATCATGAAGCCCGGAGGACAGTTACTCGATCTAGGGCCTTCTCTGTAGTGGACCCCAAATTGTGGAATAGCCTCCCCAAAGAAATACGCCTGGCACCTACGCTTCTATCTTTTCGGCGCCAGATTAAGACCTGGCTATGCTCCCAGGCATTTTAATGTGTTTAACTTTTAGATTTCTGTTGTTCCTTGTTTGTGTTTATTATTGTTTGGCTGATTTTATTATGATATTTTGTATTTTAATCTTTTTGTACACCGCCCAGAGAGCTATTCGCTATGGGCGGTTTAAAAATGAAACAAATAAATAAATAAAATAAATAAATATACACCAGAAGGAAGAGGCAGCAGAAGAGCAGGTGTACTAGCTGAAGCCACGGACGGCTGCCAGGGTGTTACTGCCGCAATGGGCCAAAGAAGCGCAGGCTGCTGTGGAACTAAGATGCCTCCCATATAAACTAAGGGTTGATGTGCTCCACCTAGCGCTTGAGGAGCTGCAGGATACTGCTGTGTCTGCTGAACCTGCGTAGCAGAAGAATGTGATGGTACACACCACTCACCCGCATAAGCAGCTGGAGACGCAACTGCTGCCGGTGTGGCTACCCCAGAAGGAACAGTAGGAAGAGCTTGAATGCCAGGTTGTAGCGGATGCAGTTGTTCTTGGGGAAGGCCAGCACCAGCGGAGACTGGAAATTGGGAAGAAGTGGATGCCAAAGGTGCCGCAGATGTGCAGACTGGTACCACTGGAACGGTAGAATAATCTCTGGGCGCTGCTGCTTCAAGGACACCAATTCTGGCAACCAAATCAGAAAGAATGCCTGATTTAGTTGCCTTAGCAGCCAAGTGGGCTGACTTCTTACCTGAAGGGGTGGTGCTAGGCCCTGCCCCTGGCTCTGAAGGACGCCTGCGCTCTCCCTCAAGGGCCTCCACCCTAGCGACCAAAGCACGAATTGTCCCCATATCATCTTCGTCATCCGAGGACAGGCACTCTTGCCGCGAGGGGGGGCGCTTAGTCGCCTGCTTCACCACTCGAACCCCTCTCTTTTGTTGAACTTTCTTTGGTGGCATGATGAATTCCAGCTAAACTTAACAATATTAACAACAACAACAAGAACAACAACAATTATTAGCAATATGCAATGCCGACCAAACGCCTTTATGAAAATAACCCAGTAACTAAATTGACAACAACCTTAAATGTAAAGAAATAAATCACAGGCACCACCCAATTGGCCAAATCAATTAATGCACAAGGAAATTAAAATGGGGGGGGTAAATTTCGAAGGGTGAATCAATTCAAAATATATATATTATTAGTTGTATATATCACTAATTTAAATTTATTTATCCATATACAGAAACAATGTCACTTAATTATACTTAATTATCTATATGGCTTAACTAATTAAATTAAATAACAGAGAAGAGAACTAGGGAGTATATTTAAACTTAAATTAATTTTCTTTTCTTATTTTCTCTCCCCCTCTCTTTTTTTTAATATATATATATATTTATTATTATTATTATTATTTATTGTAATATCAAATGGGGTAGATGGGGCTAACTTATTAATTAATTGAAACAACAGGGAGCAATTCAATCCCAGCCTCACCTAAACTCACCAACTACCCGGCTGAGTCTGGAATGCAGGAAAATGCTACAGAGAGGCGGGAAATTTAAACAACGCTGAGGCCCTTAGCAGCTGCAGACAAGCTCGGAAAAGCCTCCGGCACCGCCTCACAGCTGATCCGCGGGAAAAGGAGGGAAAATAAATTGACTCAGCGGCAATCAGGGCGCCCGGCAGGGCCCTAGAGGCACCAAAGACAACGCACACTGGGGCTGCAGATCAACGCAACGCCGGGAGGGCAGGCCACGCGCCGCGACTATAGCGGCAGCAGACAAATCAGAAAAGCCACCCTGCACGCGCTGCCCAGCCGAGAAACCAAATTAACACAGGCTGCCTCAATCAAGTGCGGCACTGGCCTGCAATGTCGCTTAAGGGAGCCGAAAGGACGGCTTCCCCTCACTTCACAGCTGACCCGCGGTAAGAATGTGCCGTAAATATTTTAACGCTGGAAGGCAGGGAGAACGCCACCCGGCCCCTGATCCCCAGCTAATGCGGGGACTAACTATGAAGAAGGGGTAAAGGGGGTTAAGGGGGGGAAGGCGGTAAAGGAACCCCCTCCACCCACTCTGGCCCGCCTAAACAATTACAGGGAACTAAGGACAGAAAAACAAGAAAACCAGATAGATTATACGATTACCAGCGACGACTCAGGTTAACACGAGGAAGATCTAGGTAACAGAGCCTGTCCACAGCGTGCCGCAAGGCAAAAAAGGCACGTTTTTAGGGAGGAGCAGGCTATATATAGCTGCTCAATCCCTTTCCCAATTGGTCAGGATGCCCCACCTGACCAATTACAAATTTTTCTCGAACCTTCCCGAGTCTTCGCAGGAATAGGGTGGCGGCAAACCCGCCCCTGCAAAAATGCAGAAACGTTATTATGGAAAATATAATCCCAGATAATATATAATATGAAAGATGTATGGTTCTGTGGTCAGCTGTGTGCATCTATATATAAAAACATCACAAAGGTTTCAATATTTACATTTCTGGGGTCTTTCCCCCCAAATGACATAGCTTATTTTAATACTCTTTGGCAACAGCAATTGCAGTAACTGCAACCCACTGGAAAAGTTCAGCAGAATTCTCTATCAAGGTTTCGTTTGGGAGACTTTTTATTAATGAACAAGCTCACTCACTTGCTGAAGGTTGCTAGAGGTCATGCAAAACCTGAAGCATTTTATGAAGTTATAATATCTTTAGTTATTAAAATTACAGGAAGTTCCCCTGGAGGAGACCAAATACCCTGTAAAATGCTTTGGATCTCAAGTAACTTTGTAGAATATCTTCTCTCTTACAAAGCAACCTGCCCTTTGAAATCTGGTGGTAAGGTCTCCTTTTTTTATGATGTGGCATCCGTGAGAGACCACAAAAGGGTATTGTCATTGTGGCACATAACATAGAAGAGGGATGGAGAACCTGTGACCTTCCAGATGCTGCTGGACTACAGATCCCATAATCCCTCACCATTGGCCAAGTTGCCTTGGGCTAATGGTAGATGGAATCCAACAACATCTGAAGGGCCACAGGTTTCCCATCCCTGATGTAGAATCTCTCTCCCTGAAAAGGTCCACCTTATATTGCTGATGAGTTTTTCCAAGTAGGCGAAGACTGAGATATTCAGTCAAGTTTGTGGAATAGGCTGTATTTTTGCTTGCTCTTGCCAGGTTGTTTTTGTTGTTTGAGACATTAGCTTTCATGATAATTCCTCTTCATGTATTCAAAAGAACGTGGGCATAAAGCATTCATGGGGGGGAGGGGGAAACAACTGAGCACACATAACAATCCCACCCCCATTGTCCTGGGCATGCTGGGTATGCCTGCTACACTCCCAACCTTCCCAAGTTGAGCGGGAGGTCTGAAGGGGGCATCTAAGTGTGTCCAACTGATCATGCTTAGAAGCCACCTTCAGACCTTCCTCCTCCATGCAGGAAAGCAAGGTTGGAGTGGAAAGTCAGGAACATTGTGGGTGGCAGTTTGTGTGCCTGCTGCTGCTACACACTTTATGTCCACATGAGTTCTTTTTAACTCATGAAGACAGAACCAATGTATAAGGAATCAAAAGCCATTTAGAGTTATCAGTACAAGAAATGTTCAAATATCTTCATTCACTCTGTGTACCATGGTGAAAGGAAGCCTAAATCCTGCCTGTGTTGTCCTGGTACAAAAGATCAAGAAGGTTGCTTACAACAGCACCATTCCAGTCTCCTAGAACACAGCCCAACTGTGCCAAGCACAACTTACAGCACAAGCTGAATCGATAGTGCAATGAATGATGTTTTGTCAAGATATCTTCTAATTGGTTTTATTATTCAGGAGTTCCTGAAGAAGAGGTCCTTCAGCATGGTCTTGTACTCTTGAATATGGTAACTGTTTACCCATACCATAAGTCTGAAGCCCTAATTTGCTTTTTCTTTTTTAAAAATGAAACTTCGTTCAGCAGAGTTGTGCAGCATTTCTTCAGTACCATAAAGTTTCAGGTGTGATATAAAAGGAGTCTTTTCTTAAGATCTTTGGAAAATAATCAACATATAGCTGGCTCAATGTGTTATGGCAGATATGCTGTAGAGTAAGCACCTACTAACTTTGTGGAGGCACTGGAGGGTGTTGAACCAGAGACTCTTAGACTAAGACCTATACATTTTCCAAGCACCACCATGGTAGCTTGACAGAGGACAAGTTTGCTGGTACGGCTGGCCCAAGACATTTTACTATCTGTGGTGGAAGGTCAAGCGATATAGTACCCAATCCAGGGATTTGATTCTAAGCATATTGAATCAGCTGCAAATTCAGACATTACACAACCTTGGAGTATTCTGGAGGAGAAATGGTGCCCCTTCATCCGATGCCTCCATTCCCCTCTCTGCCCCTGGAATGCCTTAGAATGACTCAACTTCTAGGACACTCCAAGACAATAAAATGGCAGCTATCACAAGCTGCTGCCTGGAGCAAGGGCCTCTTTTCTCCTACGCTAGAATGGGTATGACTGTAACAAAAAAAAAAGTACTAATTTGTTACCCATGGGATTTTCTCCACAATGAATGCACATCTGTAGAAAAGAACAGACACGTTCTTATTTATTACAACAAAACAGGGTAAATGAATATAGAAATGTTGGGGATATTATAAGTTCATCACTATTTTCATAAATGAAATACTAGAGAGTGTGAGACAGCCCAACCTCACGAAACAATGTCTGCCAGACTCCTTTCAGCTAGGTTGCTTTACTGCTTGCTACATGTTTAGAATCATAGAATAGTAGCGTTGGAAGGGGCCTATAAGGCCATCAAGTCCAACCTCCTGCTCAATGCAGGAATCCAAATCAAAGCATTCCCGACAGGTGGCTGTTCAGCTGCCTCTTGAATGCCTCCAGTGTCGGAGAGCCCACTACCTCTCTAGGTAATTGGTTCCATTGTCGTATGGTTCTAACAGGAAGTTTTTCCTGATGTCCAGTTGAAATCTGGCTTCCTGAAACTTGAGCCCATTATTCCGTGTCCTGCACTCTGGGACGATCAAAAAGAGATCCCAGCCCACCTCTGTGTGACAGCCTTTCATATACTTGAGAGTGCTATCCTATCTCTCCTCAGACTTCTCTTCTCCAGGCTAAACATGCCCAGTACTTTCAGTCTCTCCTCAGCCTCCAGACCGACAGCCCTGGTATGGTGGCATAGAGTGCCTTTTGTGCAGAGAATGAGCCTGTCTCGCTCCTAGGGTGGCCACTGAAATTATGCATCACAAAAAAAAGAAGGGGGGGGGAATTATCACCAAAAGAGAGAGAGACGTATGCAATATAGAAAGAATTACTATAAATAGAACTAGAGTACATTTCACTATCATGGGGAAGACAGTGGCCAGGTGACCTGCATGCTGTCCAGATGCAGTCAGCGGGGCAGCACTACGGACCTGGCCTCCCAGTAGCAGCATTGCTGCCACTTACTGAGGCAAGGCAGCAGTGAGGTCGTTGTGGTGCAGGGACAATGACAGATCCACTCCTTTATACCTTGCTACTGATCTGCCTTAGTAAGCAGAAACGATGCTGGTGCTGAGAGGCTAGGTCTGTGGCGGTGCCTCTCCTTACCAGTCACTGCTTCCAGATCCCCCTTCTATGATGAGCTTCCGCTGGGCCTTGAAGACCTGGCTCTTCAGGCAGACTTTTGGGATGGGTTAGGTTTTTACTGTTATGGTTTTAAATTTTAACATTTTAATGTATTGTTTTTTATCTTGTACGTCACCCAGAGTGGCTGGACAACCAGCCAGATGGGTGACTAATAAATTTAATAAATAAATAAATAAATGCTACCTGTTGGTGGACAACTCCAAGGTCTCCCTGCTGTCTCTTCTTATGCTTCCTTATCTTTAAACTGGACTTGGATTGGACACCCATGGGGAAGGGGGATTGAGTGATGAGTAACCTGTTGAAGTGTGCTAGTTGCTGATTGGCTGAGTGAATGGGGAATAGTATGTTTAGACAGTATAGGGTCAACATATGTTTTTGTTAGATTAGACCGAGGAGAGGAAGAGTTAGGTTAGGTGTTGTTAGATTTGGATAGAGCAGGCAAGTATTTTAAATATACTGTATGTCTCTGAGAAAAAGTATTTGTGTCACATACTTGAAGCACTATAAGAACTGAACTGAAACCATAAGCTTTTGAACACTAAGCAAATATGTTTATTTATACGTTATTTATATCTGTTCTTTTAATAAGCACTGTTTATTTGTACACTCACCTGGTCATTGGCTACACTCTAAAGGAAATACCAAGTGGGGAAACAATTAGATACAAGTATCTACAGTTGCTGTGAGAGCCCAAGAGTAACAGTATCAGGACAAGGGATCAGCCCATAGTGGTGGTCTTTTAAGGTCATAACGATCTATAGAGGGGTTGAGATTTACCTCTGGGCCTGGACAGTGATACCAAGGGCTGCGGTAATAGCTCAGAGTCCCTAATAGCAGCATTGCTATAGTGAGGTGTGAATGACAAAGCATGTCTCTACATGCTCAAGGCAGGGTGATAGCAGGTGGGAATGTGACACAGCCCTTCAAATACAGGACCCCTTCAAGTTGAGGCCTATCCTCTGTATGGGAGGATTCACAGCCACCTGACTCCCTGTACTTTTTCTTTAAGGCCTCAGAACTGGTAAAACCTTAAAGTCAACAAAACATTTATCTCACTTTCATCCCTAAGTAGAGATTAATGGCAAAACATTATGGGAATTCAAGAAAACACACAATGCCTTTCACTGAATGCATGCTGCATTTTACTGTCTGACCAATAGCACTGGAAGAGGTTATTCCTGGTTTATTATACTTTCTGCACTTCCTGATGTGAGCCGAGAAATTTGATCTTTTCTGTCAGAGGTTAAACATATAAAGGGGGTATTATGAGGGCTGCTATCCTGTTGCAGTTACATTAGACACCACATTAAGAGTGTGTTTGTTTTACTTCTGCTATAAAAGGTTCTTACGCAGTTATTTTCTCATCTGCTTCCTGATAAAATATTGAAAGTGTCAACTTACAGGCTACATTTGTTGAATCTTTCTTTTTTTTTTAATTGCTGTCAATTTCTGGGCTTTGTTCTAGGAAAGTCCATTTACTGGCAGACATTTGTTCCTGAAGACCCATGGGGGTAGGGAGGGAGACCCATGGGAGACAGGGAGACCTGTGGTGGGAGAGGGGAGAAAGGCCGATGGGAGGAGGGGAGGGAGATTGGGATCCATAGGGAGGGAGGGCTGGTGACCCATGGGGGGGAGGGAGGGCTGGCTGGTGACCCACGGGGGGAGGAAGGGCTGGCTGGTGACCCATGGGGGGAGGAAGGGCTGGCTGGTGACCTGTGGGGAGGGGAGGGAGGGCTGGTGACCCATGGGGAGGGCTGGTGACCTGTGGAGAGAGGAGGGAGGACTGGTGACCCATGTGCAGGGAGGGAGGGGGGAGCTGGTGACCCATGGGGGGAGGGAATTGGATCACTGGCAACCCATGGACGGGGAGGAAGAAGGAGACTAGTGACTCATGTGCAGGTGGAGGGAGGGGGAGCGCTGGTGACCCATGGGGGGAGGGGGTGTTGGTGTTGGTGAGCGAAGTGAGCAGGGGTGGAGTCCTTAGTCCTCCAATACAGATAAAGCATACAAAATGAAAACCATCTCATAAAATATCTAGTAACAAAATAAGCTAGACCCCAACTAAATTTGGTGGCTACATCTGCATTTCAAGAAGAGGAATAACTGTAAAGCATAAAAGGGGAAGACAGAAATTTAAGAATTCCAAATTCTGGCATAATTAGAAGGCTGGTTTTGTTTTTGTGTTGTTAACAATAAACGAGTACCATAAAAAATAAAGTTACTGGATTTGGAAATCCCACATAAGACCCTCAGTTTGCATGTTCCCAGCACTGATTTTTAAGTAGGCAGTTGCCTAATCACTTGCCATTCTGCTGGCTACAGAGAGTGGTGAGTGGGGAACAGGCCCTACAGTAGCTAATCAACCTCAGGCATCCCCAACACCTGGTGTTTCTGTTTGTCCACCTGACATAGCAAGATTGCCAATCAGACTGATTGCTGTGAATGCCACAGCTAAGGGTAGAGGAACATAGATAAGGCTAGATAGGGTAGAGGAACTTGAGCTAATGAGGAACTTGGAGAGACTGAGGTGGGGTGGGACAAAGAAAGTACAGAGACACAGATCAGAGGAGATCACAAAGCTGGTTCCCCTTCCTGGCTGGGGTGAGCGGGTCAGGGCAAAATAAACATGGCACCACTGATTGATTTCCATAACTTTCATTTAAAACTTTTTAAGCCAAATTATTTATGGTTCAGTTTTGACTATACATTTTTGTTATAATGCTGTGTAAGGTACATGCTGCCTAAGGTACATGCTCAAGTTCCTTAAATACAGATGAATGCCATATAACCCACTGTTGTCATATTTGTCATAATCAAGCATGGTTAAAGGGTGGGATTTCTCTCTCTTTCTATATCAATGTTATCAGTCAAAGTGGGGATTTTAATCTGTACTAGTAGCAGGGACTATGAAACCAGGAAAAGGGAGTTACCCTGAATTATTTCACACAAAGGACAAGGACATCTTGTATATGTGGTGCTATTAGTTTTCATTATTTTCTCAGTGAGCATAATTTCCTTTTAGGACATCTTTCACTAACCTGGTACAACTCACATCAGTGCAGCTGTGCTGGTTGGGGCTGATAGGAGATGTAGTTCAAAACATCTGGAGGGCACCAGGTTGGCATGGGCTGTTTTAGGGGACAACTAGAATTGCACTTCATTGGTATTGTGCCTCATGCCATGTCCATATTCATATAGCACCCATGCTGGTTCCAGATCTTTCCCATATTGTTTGATGGATAGATGGTTTAATAAAGTTTGGAGCAAATGTACACCACAATCCTATATGTGTCTACTCAGAAGCAAGCCCCACTGACTTCAATGGGACTTACTCCCAGGTAATGTGTATAGCACAGCACTGCAGCCTTATTTAGTTCTTTCAAAAATGTACCTTGCTTTTCTCTGTAAATTTTCAAAGCAACTAACGCAAAAAAAATTAAAAAGATAAATTATATATACATAGACAAACATGTTTCTACAACAAAGGCTCTTACCATATATGGAGCGAGAAATGCCAGATGTCCAAGCTGGATTTAGAAAGGGAAGAGGCACCAGAGATCATATTGCAAACATAAGTAGAATATTTTGATTAAAGTGTGCATTCTAGATGGTAATAAATACATTCCAAGTATATAATAAATTTTAATTTTGTTTAACCCTTCTCTTCCCTCTCCTATCTTACTAGATATGTGAGCAGCTAAGAAACTTTAAATAATAAAGATACAAAATGTAAACTTTACTGTAACAGCATTAGGATTAGAACCAGATCACCAGCATCAAAAACAAGGAGGTAGTGGCAGAATTTAAACCTAATGATCATAGACAAAAAGGCCTGCTGAAATCAATTAGTTTTAGCTGTCGTTTGATAGGCCAGCAATGATGGAGCCAGGCAGATATTCCCTGGGAGGATGTACTATAATCTTGGTTATTACAGGAAAGGGCCCTCTTTTTCATATCCACCTGCCATAAATTAGGCTCAGAGCGGGTTCACAAGCAAGCAGACTGTTCTTAAGGTCCCAGATCAGTTAGTTGGTTAGTTAGTTATTTATCACCTTCCACATACATGTCTGAAGGTGCTGCACAAAATACAATAAAACAGCTTTAAAACAGTTTAAAATAATACAGAAAACAATATCAGATAAATTTAAAAACAAACAATTTTATGGCTTTAAAAGGTGAATTGAATCAACACACAAAATGGCAGCCAATGCAAATAACACGGCATTGGAGTAATATGTTCTGATCTCAGTGTAAACCCTAGCAGCTGCATTTTGAACCAATGAAAGTTTCCAACTGTTCTCAAGACAACTCGCATAGAATGCAATCTACTCTGAAAGTAACTATGTCATGAATAGGCTAAATCATCCACTCTTTACCCAATCACCATCATTTCATAAGTTTATTGCAGCCACACATCACATCATTGGCCTTAAGATGCATCATTCCACTTTCTCCAGATAGAGCTTAAATTGAGACAGTGTTGTGATATTTGAAAATATTGGGTTGCTGGGCTATCCTTCATTGCTGCTTTGGCTATAGATTTGTTACTGGTGGGTGTGAAGCAGGCCAATAAAAATCTGTTTAGCTTTCTGCAAGAAAATTGGAGGAACAGGCTCAAAGGGAAGAAGCTGTCTCAATATAATATACTTTGTGGGGAGAGGGGGAAATAGTACTTCTGTGCTATGCCAGAGCTTGGAAAAGTTACTTTTTTGAACTACAACTCCCATCAGCCCCAGCCAGCATGGCCACTGGATTGGGCTGATGGGAGTTGTAGTTCAAAAAAGTAACTTTTCCAAGCTCTGGCTATGCCCCCTTCTCCACATAATGGAATATGGGGGGGAGCTTTGCTGCTCCATGCTTGGGAGGAGGGATAGGCAGGAGGAGTGCTCTCTGGCACTTATGAGGGTAAGCATGTGGCCCCTAGAAAAGTGTAGAAATGCAAGTCAGATGGGCAGGATATTCAATACTACATGTTTAAGTAGGGGAGAGATGCACTATATACTGTGCGTGGACAGTGTCATAAGATGGTCTAGTCACTAGGTGGCACAGAACTTAGTCGTATCTTGTGACATCATAAATCTCCACTTAATGCTATGCCTTTAAAAATAAATAAATAAAAGTTCTTGTCTAGCTTCCTGACTAGTGTATCCTCCAAGCCTTTGTGACACAGTGATATCATAGTCTCCATCCCCTTAGAAAGATGTGCAGTGATTGTGATGTTCCAAACTTGTATATAAATGTTTGATACTATTATATTGTAATATTTATGGTAAGTGATGTGGGTAATAATGTAAGTGAGGTAAGTGGTGAGTGTTGGGAGGGAGGAATGGGTGAGTGGAATGTTGGTGTGTGCTGGGTGGTGATTGTCTGAATGACTGAAGGTTCAATGTTGATATTGAGTGCTTGGCAGTTTTGAGAGTTTAGGTTGTTTGTGGGTTTAGAGAGTGTAGAGTCATTTGGTTTATTATTTTGGATTTAGTTGGTGTGAGGGTGGAATTAGTGTGAATATCTAGGTGGGTAGGAGTTAGGTAGAATTCTAACAGTATAAAGGACATTTGGTAACATAAACAAAGAACGAAAGACCAGTATAGTAACCACATACTTCTGAACAAATTAATCTTCCCCTTTTATAACTTACTATATTATATTTTTGTAAGCATCACGCTGGAGAGCCAGTGTGGCGTAGTGGTTAGAATGTTGGACTACAACCTGGGAGACCAGAGTTCAAATCCACACATGGCAATGAAGCTCACTGGGCGACCTTGGGCCAGTCACTGCCTCTCAGCCTCAGAGGAAGGCAATGGTAAACCACCTCTGAATACTGCTTACCATGAAAACCCTAGTCATAGGGCCGCCATAAGTCAGAATCATCTTGAAGGCAGTCCATTTCCATTTTTAAGCATCATGCTACCCATGAACCCTTCTGTGCAGGCACATGCAAGGTAGCATGACATTTACAGGGAGTGAAAGCAAGGAGAGGCAAATCTTAGCTGTTACTGCACAGCAAGGAGGAGGCAGTGACGATGATGAGAGGGACAGTGGGGGTGGGTGGGTTGCAGGCAGCATCTAACCAGGGCCTAGCAAGCAAGCAAGCAACAGCAGCAGCAAGGCTATAAGATAAGTGGGGAGTGGGCGTAGATTTGGATATCCTTGGAGGGAATGGGGGGAGGTCTGGAGACCTGTCGGACCACCTGTGGAGGGGGGAAGTTTGGAGACGTGTGGAGGAGTGGGGTAGGTCTGGAGACCCGTGGGGGATAGGGAAAGGTTTGGAGACCCTTGGAAGGAGTAGGGGAAGGTTTGGAGACCCTTGGAAGGAGTAGGGGGAGGTTTGGAGACCTGTGGGAAAGGTTTGGAGGAGCAGGGGAAGAGCTTTGGAGACCAGTATTTGCACAGGGAGTTGCTCTGACAACCAGTGTGGGGTGGGGTTGGTGAAAGGATGGGGGGGATGGCTAAGGGCACTTGGCAGAGGCAGTGGGGGAGTGGTAGGGGGCATCATGGCAGAGGGAATGGAGAGATGGCTATGGAGTGCCTGGTAGGGGGGGTGGGGAAGGCCTTGGGGGTGCTGTAGGGCAAAGCGAGCAGGGGTGGTAGCCCCTAGTAATAAATATTGTTTGTTTTCATACAGACATGCCTTATCATCTGGCTACACTAGAGGTTGGTTTAGATATGTAGTATCTGTGGTGGCAGCATACCTGAAGGAGAGATTAATATCAGATCATGGGGGCTGAACTCACAGCTGTGAACTTTAAAAGGACAAAGTGTCATAGCAGAGTTCACTCTTGCCTAATACCTGAGCCACATAGCATCAGGGCTAAAGGAATAAAGGAGAATCCCAAATAGCTTTGCTATATAGGGTAAGTGTGAAGACATAAAAATTAAAACACAGTGTTCCCCCACTCTGCTAACAGAAGTGGGTCGGTGAGGGTGGTGGGGGCACAACAATTATCACCCTTACTAGCACAGTATGGGAGTCACTATTTCCCAAAAGCTATGATTAGTGGATAAAGTGCTGGGAAACACTGATTTCCCGAGAGTGGATGTGCTTACTGGAGTGACACCGGGCAGATTAGAGGTGACTGTGCAGTCTGCCTGTGAAAATGCATGAGGTGGGGTGCGGCCACTCACAGATGGGGGAGGGTGGTGGCGAGGGCAGGGGAGTACTGGGTTAGTGGCAAGTACAGACTTCTTTCCCCTTTTCCCAATGCAGTGCTTCTCCCATCCTTGCTACCAACTGTCCCACCTCATCCTGGTCCCAGGAAGCAGCACCACAGCCAGGAGGTCAAGCTTACAAGTAGAAGAATAAAATAGAGAAGAGGGACAACCAAGTGTGATGGAGAGAATAAAGGTACAGTTCAGAAAGGACAACAGCTGGTACAGCACAGCGGGGAGGAGAGCTTGGCTAGGAGTCCAGAGTCTGTGAGTTCAGATCCCTGCTCATGTCTCCTGGGTGTCAAGGGCCAGCTAAAGATCACCCCCACAGTGAGTGGCTCAGGGGTTATGTGACCTGCCACCTGTGCAGCCGTGGGCAAGCTGCATAGTTCCAAGGAGCCCAATTGCCCCCCCAGCTGGCAGTTGCGGACAAGAAAGGGGCTGGACAAGGAAGGGTAGCCATAGGTCAGGATCGATTTGAAGGCAGTCCATTTCCATTTTTCAGAAAGGACATAAAGAGGCTGGGAATTAGGGTGAAAGGAAAAAATTAAGAAATCAAGAAGGGGGAGGGTGGGTATACCACAGCACAACCCAAGCAACAGCAAACCTGCCCTGCTGTTGGGTAGGAAAGGGTAGACTTACTACTGCTGCGAGCATTTTTACAGATGTGAATTCTGATAGGCAAAAGATACGTGACTTTCCCAGGGCTGCAGAGAACAGGAAAGAACTTTTTTAAAAAAAATTAATGGCTGCCCTGCACAGTGTGATTAAGCACAGACTTGCTAGTGCTTCCCTCCCGTTCCCTAGATGATAGACATTTGCTTTCTTTTACATAATTGGTTAGTTCACGTCTCCTGTTCACTACAACTATATATGTCTATATTCTATGAAAGTAATGCTGAAGAAACCAATTCTGAAAAGTACAGAAGCCTTGGAAAAGGAAAGGTATATAGCTAAAATAGAAAAGATGTCTAAGATAATGTCCTGAACAGCCCTCAAATTCATCACTGGCATGTTCACAATCCCATCCAAAAAACCAGTCACAAAGTCTAAGCGGAACAGCCCAAATCTCTGCTGATGAATTGAAGGAAATTTGTACTAAAGAAAATACATTGCTTGCAGTGAAAGCCCACTATACTCAGCCAGCCAAGAATAACAGCATGGAACAGGAATTCGTTTAATTTTAACAATACCATAATCTAGAGTTCATTGGAGGCCAAACAGTAGCACTATCAACGGTGCTATTAACACCTAATTTAATAGCTGGAATCTCTTAAGCTAAAAAATGTTTCAATGTTTAAAAGAAAAACAAAACAAAACAAAAAAACCCAGAAGCACTTATCAGAATAGTGTTATAGATATAGGAGAAAATCGTCAGCCCAAAAGTTTCCATTCGTGAGCTTAGCCTCTCCCTGTTAGTCTGACTTTGACTGGTGCTCCTTTCATTCACCTGTCACAAAGATTTTAACAAATTCTGTGTAAAATCTATACATTGTGTTTCATAGCTTTCCACCTGGGAAATATGCTTGTGGCCAGATTTCTACCCCTTTTCAAGCCTAGGTAAACAGTACTTGACATCTGTAAGTAGAGGTGTGAAGGCCTGGAAAAAAAACTGGGAAAATACAATGGAAAAGTTTTTGTCTGAAAAATGGGGGGGGGAGTTTCCCCCCAAATTGTTTCAATGTCCCCCCCAGGTCTTCACATCTCTATCTGTAAGTGGATGGAAAAGTCCATGTCTATCAAATCCGTGCATTCCAAAACAATAGGAGAACCAAAACACAGCCATCCTTCAAAATTCACATTTATTCAGGTTTTGCAAAGCAGTTCTCCGACCAATGTTTACAAACGTGCATATATTTATTTATTTATTTATTTATTTATTAAATTTATATACCGCCCGACTAGCAATAGCTCTCTGGGCGGTGAACATAAAATAGCATAAAATTACAATGAATAACAAAATAATACTAAAATACAATCATCAATCCAATACAATAAACATTTTAAAAAGTAAATCAGTGTAACTTAAAATGCTTCAGAGAATAGGAAGGTTTTGACCTGGTGCCAGAAGGAGAGCAGAGTCGGCGCCAGGCGTACTTCCTCGGGGAGACTGTTCCATAGTTCGGGGGCCACCACTGAGAAGGCCCTAGATCTTGTCATCACCCTCCGGGCCTCCCTGTGAGTTGGAACCCGGAGGAGGGCCTTCGTAGCAGAACGTAGTGCACGGGCCGGTTCATATCGGAAGAGGCGTTCCGCAAGGTATCGTGGTCCCGCACCGTATAAGGCTTTATAGGTTAATACCAACACTTTGAATCTAGCCCGGAAACATATTGGCAACCAGTGCAAGCTGGCCAGAACAGGTGTTATATGCTCGGACCGCTTGGTCCTTGTCAGCAATCTGGCCGCCGCATTTTGCACTAGTTGTAGGAAAGTATATTAGGGGAAAGTGTGTATAAAAATGAATATAAGAGTGAATCTAACATACAAAAATGCATTATGAGATGAGAAATCACTTACACAAATGTCTAAACCAGCCTTTTCCAACCAGTATGCCTACAGATGTTGTTGGACCACAACTCCCATCTTCCTGACCATTGGCAATGCTGGCTGAGGCTGATGGGAGTTGTGGTGCAACAACATCTGGAGGTACACTGGTTGGGAAAGGCTGGTCTAAACTGCCAACAGAAAGGTATGTATTAGGAGAAATTTGCACTAAAATGCTGAAGAATTTTCATGAGGAGTTTTTTTAATGCTCATATTTCTGCAGAAATGTGGACGACTGAATTTAAGACTGGAAAAATGAGAAATGGAGAGAACTGAACTTGACAGATGGAATAAATGAAAGCATGGGACGGGAGCAGGCAGTAGCGACGGAGAAACCAGCAAGCAGGCAATAAAAACGGTCACAAACAAACGCTGACGGAGCCCTTGAAGCGCAAACCACACAAGAAGTTGATAAACAACAAAAGGAGTATCAGGGCAGGAGGAAACCGGCCGTCTTTTCCAGTCAGCACATAAGATCATCAATTAAAAGCGTCAAAAAGTGATCTGGAAGCATCCTCGTGAGCTTAAAACTGAGAGATGGGAACGTGCAGTTGGACACTTTCACCAGTCAATCTCAAAGCAAGGAACTAAAAAGTGAACTTCTAAGAAGTCCCAGGGTTGAGGCACGGATATAATGTGATATAATTCGCCGCAACTGTCACCCTAGCAGCAGATAAGAGCAACCAGATAAGAGCAACCAGAAACCTTAGAACGATATATATCCCTGCTTCACACGAAAGAGAAGGTGGATGTTACAGTGGAATTACACACTTAAATATTAAAAATGGCTTATAAAGCCAAAATGAACCAGGATGCGGGAATACTTTTAAATGATGACACTATCTCATCTGATGTACAATTAAAGATCACAAGCTTCTTTCCTACTGTATCAAATCTGCCACGTGTGCCCTTTAAGCTACAGCCAAACCAAACTGCATCCTCAACACTGAAATTAACCCATGAATGGTCATTGGAACACCTTGCTATGGTTAACAATACGAAGACAAACTACACAGCCAAAAGTCTTGCTGAGGAATTAAAGGATGCAGGCTTTAATTCCTCTCTAAACTTGTTTTATGAGGGACCTCCCTCTGAAATATTGACCATCGATTCTTACCAGCTGCACTCTGAGCAAGATTCACCCCTTAAAACTACAGAAGCAGAATTGACAAATCTCATTCCGGAAGAAGTATACTTAAAATGGCAGAACTCACTAATACAAGAAATACAACTCCTTAAAAATTACATCCTAGAAACTAATAATCTTCTCACCACTTTGGTGCAAGAAATGGTCCCCAGGCGATGCAATAACTGGGATGAGTACAAACTTGATGAGAACGTAAACTCAGGACACACAAACAAACCCGTTTGCGTCCCTGATAAGAAAGAAAAGACCCAGTTAAAGAAAAAAACTCAGTCACGTAAGAAGAACAAGGAAACTAAAAAATCGAAAAATCTTAAAAATCTGAAAGTCACCAAATCCAAGAATTTTAATTTTAAACCTTTGTTTAAAATAATGGACCTTCAATCTAAAGTGAACTTCACTAAACTTGATTGACATGTTAACTCTGCCAAACATATATCAAGAAAGATTAAATCAACGTCTGACAAAGAGGATAACTTACCAAACATCGACTTTAGTGCTAATTCGAAGGAAATAAGAATTATTTCGGGAACAACTCCTGCCTCTTCCAGCTTGGATGATGGAAATGCTTCACTTAATATATCTCCATTATTTTGGAATTTAGCGTTACAACCCGATAAGCTGGTAATATCTTATAAAAAAACAATAAGAGGTAACAACTCAAATTTCCCGAGTTTCTTCTTTTTGGACCAGTGCTTGGGAAAAATGTTTCACAAAGGACCACGTATAAATTATATTAAATCATTGGTGAATATCTCAGTAAACCCTCTCGAATGGAGATTGGTAGCTACCTTCCACTCCCGATATATGGCCAACCAAATCTTCCGTGCAAGGGAGGCTTTGATGAAAGATAAAGGTATTAAGATACATAGATACTTTGTCAACATCGCGCTGCCGGGACTGTTGGTGGCCTTATATGCTCCTGATACCTGCGACTCACTAGCAACTATAGAAGGGAGGAAAAGACAGACTTCTATACAGACAGTTTCGGAATTGTCATCACTAGCTTTGGATCACTCAACTGAGGCAAATCAACTGTCACATTACTTGAAGGAATTGGAACCGGAGGAGATAGAATTAACGGAATTATACGCTCAACTGCCTGATCAAGAGAGGACGATCCTTATTAACAAACTGAATAAGCTGATACAGCAACTCAAGTCACATGACTCTGAGACAAAGCAGCAAAGAGACTCATCTGAACCTAAGACATCTTTGGCTCCAAAGTTGAGGAGCCTTTCAAACAACTTAACCAGAGCTAGTAAAATCAACACCCAACATAGACTAATTATGGTAGGTGATGACTGGAATAATGCCAAGTTTTTATATCCGGCAGAGTTAGGTTCTCCTTAAGAACATAAGAACATAAGAAGAGCCTGCTGGATCAGGCCAGTGGCCCATCTAGTCCAGCATCCTGTTCTCACAGTGGCCAACCAGGTGCCTGGGGGAAGCCCGCAAGCAGAACCCGAGTGCAAGAACACTCTCGCCTCCTGAGGCTTCCGGCAACTGGTTTTCAGAAGCATGCTGCCTCTGACTAGGGTGGCACAGCACAGCCATCACGGCTAGTAGCCATTGATAGCCCTGTCCTCCATGAATTTGTCTAATCTTCTTTTAAAGCCATCCAAGCTGGTGGCCATTACTGCGTCTTGTGGGAGCAAATTCCATAGTTTAACTATGCACTGAGTAAAGAAGTACTTCCTTTTGTCTGTCCTGAATCTTCCAACATTCAGCTTCTTTGAATGTCCACGAGTTCTAGTATTATGAGAGAGGGAGAAGAACTTTTCTCTATCCACTTTCTCAATGCCATGCATAATTTTATACACTTCTATCATGTCTCCTCTGACCCGCCTTTTCTTTAAACTAAAAAGCCCCAAATGCTGCAACCTTTCCTCGTAAGGGAGTCACTCCATCCCCTTGATCATTCTGGTTGCCCTCTTCTGAACCTTTTCCAACTCTATAATATCCTTTTTGAGATGAGGCGACCAGAACTGTACACAGTATTCCAAATGCGGCTGCACCATAGATTTATACAACGGCATTATGATATCGGCTGTTTTATTTTCAATACCTTTCCTAATTATCGCTAGCATGGAATTTGCCTTTTTCACAGCTGCCGCACACTGGGTCGACATTTTCATCGTGCTGTCCACTACAACCCCAAGGTCTCTCTCCTGGTCGGTCACCACCAGTTCAGACCCCATGAGCGTATATGTGAAATTCAGATTTTTTGCTCCAATATGCATAATTTTACACTTGTTTATATTGAATTGCATTTGCCATTTTTCCGCCCATTCACTCAGTTTGGAGAGATCTTTTTGGAGCTCTTCACAATCCCTTTTTGTTTTAACAACCCTGAACAATTTAGTGTCGTCAGCAAACTTGGCCACTTCACTGCTCACTCCTAATTCTAGGTCATTAATGAACAAGTTGAAAAGTACAGGTCCCAATACCGATCCTTGAGGGACTCCACTTTCTACAGCCCTCCATTGGGAGAACTGTCCGTTTATTCCTACTCTCTGCTTTCTGCTTCTTAACCAATTCCTTATCCACAAGAGGACCTCTCCTCTTATTCCATGACTGCTAAGCTTCCTCAGAAGTCTTTGGTGAGGTACCTTGTCAAACGCTTTTTGAAAGTCTAAGTACACTATGTCCACTGGATCACCTCTATCTATATGCTTGTTGACACTCTCAGAGAATTCTAATAGGTTACTGAGACAGGACTTTCCCTTGCAGAAGCCATGCTGGCTCTGCTTCAGCAAGGCTTGTTCTTCTATGTGCGCGGTTAATCTAGCTTTAATAATACTTTCTACCAGTTTTCCAGGGACAGAAGTTAAGCTAACTGGCCTGTAATTTCCGGGATCCCCTCTGGATCCCTTTTTGAAGATTGGTGTTACATTTGCCACTTTCCAGTCCTCAGGCACGGAGGAGGACCCGAGGGACAAGTCACATATTTTAGTTAGCAGATCAGCAATTTCACATTTGAGTTCTTTGAGAACTCTTGGGTGGATGCCATCCGGGCCCGGTGATTTGTCAGTTTTTATATTGTCCATTAAGCCTAGAACTTCCTCTCTCGTTACCACTATTTGTCTCAGTTCCTCAGAATCCCTTCCTGCAAATGTTAGTTCAGGTTCAGGGATCTGCCCTATATCTTCCACTGTGAAGACAGATGCAAAGAATTCATTTAGCTTCTCTGCAATCTCCTTATCGTTCTTTAGTACACCTTTGACTCCCTTATCATCCAAGGGTCCAATCGCCTCCCTAGATGGTCTCCTGCTTTGAATGTATTTATAGAATTTTTTGTTGTTGGTTTTTATGTTCTTAGCAATGTGCTCCTCAAATTCTTTTTTAGCATCCCTTATTGTCTTCTTGCATTTCTTTTGCCAGAGTTTGTGTTCTTTTTTATTTTCTTCATTCGGACAAGACTTCCATTTTCTGAAGGAAGACTTTTTGCCTCTAAGAGCTTCCTTGACTTTGCTCATTAACCATGCTGGCATCTTCTTGGCCCTGGCGGTACCTTTTCTGATCTGCGGTATGCACTCCAGTTGAGCTTCTAATATAGTGTTTTTAAACAACTTCCAAGCATTTTCGAGTGATGTGACCCTCTGGACTTTGTTTTTCAGCTTTCTTTTTACCAATCCCCTCATTTTTGTGAAGTTTCCTCTTTTGAAGTCAAATGTGACCGTGTTGGATTTTCTTGGCAATTGGCCATTGACATGTATGTTTAATTTAATAGCACTGTGGTCACTGCTCCCAATCGGTTCAACAACACTTACATCTCGCACCAGGTCCCGGTCCCCACTGAGGATTAAGTCCAGGGTTGCCGTCCCTCTGGTCGGTTCCATGACCAACTGGTCTAGGGAATAGTCATTTAGAATATCTAGAAACTTTGCTTCTTTGTCATGACTGGAACACATATGCGGCCAGTCTATGTCCGGGTAGTTGAAGTCACCCATTACTACCACATTTCCTAGTTTGGATGCTTCCTCAATTTCATATCTCATCTCAAGGTCTCCCTGAGCATTTTGATCAGGGGGACGATAGATCGTTCCCAGTATTAAGTCCCTCCTGGGGCATGGTATCACCCACCCACAACGATTCTGTGGAGGAGTCTGCCTCTTTTGGGGTTTCGAGCTTGCTGGATTCAATGCCTTCTTTCACGTATAGAGTGACTCCGCCACCAATACGTCCTTCCCTGTCCTTCCGATATAGTTTATATCCAGGGATAACCGTATCCCACTGGTTTTCTCCATTCCACCAGGTCTCCGTTATGCTCACTATATCAATGCTCTCCTCTAAGACCAAGCACTCCAGTTCTCCCATCTTGGTTCGGAGGCTCCTAGCATTAGCGTACAGGCACTTGTAAGCAGTGTCTCTCTTCAAGTGTCTTTGGCACTTGTGGTTTGGCCTGTGGTAATTTTGCTCTTCTGAATTTATATCCTGTGCCCCTGCTCTCACAATGCCTACTTCTAGGCCTACCCCTTTTAAAATTTCATCATTTCTTTTGTTTTTATCCCAGGGGGGCGGTTTATTCCGAACCGGACCTTTCTCAGCTCCTGTCGGGTTTCCCCCCTCAGTCAGTTTAAAAGCTGCTCTGCTACCTTTTTAATTTTAAGTGCCAGCAGTCTGGTTCCATTCTGGTTCAAGTGGAGCCCGTCCCTTTTGTACAGGCCTGGCTTGTCCCAAAATGTTCCCCAGTGCCTAACAAATCTAAACCCTTCCACCCGACACCATCGTCTCATCCACGCATTGAGACTGCAAAGCTGGGCCTGTCTGGCTGATCCTGCGTGTGGAACCGGTAGCATTTCAGAGAAAGCCACCTTGGAGGTCCTGGCTTTCAGCATCCTACCTAGCAACCTAAATTTTGCTTCCAGGACCTCACGGCTGCATTTCCCCATGTCGTTGGTGCCAACGTGCACCACGACCACTGACTCCTCCCCAGCACTGTCTACCAAACTATCTAAACGACGGGCGATATCCGCAACCTTCGCACCAGGCAGGCAAAACACCTTGCGGTCTACACGCCCATCACACACCCCACTGTCTATGTTCCTAATGATCGAATCACCCACTACAAGGATCCCTCCACCCCCTGGAGATATATCCTCGGCACGAGAGGATAGCTGCCCATCCCCCAAGGAATGGGTCCCTTCTAAGGGATCGTTTCCCTCTTCCTCAGCTGGATGCTCTCCTTCCCCGAGACCATCGTTCTCCATGATAGCAGGAGAGCTATCATCGCTGGAGTGGGACACAGCTATAACGTCCCTGAAGGCCTCCTCCACACACCTCTCTGCCTCTCTCAGCTTTTCCAGGTCTGCTACCTTGGCCTCAAGGAAATGAAGTCATTCCCGGAGAGCCAGGAGCTCATTGCACCGAGAGCACACCCACGACTGCTGTCCAACAGGCAGATAGTCGTACATGCTGCAGGCTGTGCAAAACACTGGAAAGCCCCCACACCCCTGCTGGCTTCTTACCTGCATAGTTTTGTTTGAGGTTTATTACGTCAATAGGTTGGAGACTGTGGTTTAGTTGAGGTCAGGGAACAGAAGGGCAGAGTGGGGGGCCCTGGCCTCCTCGCCCTGCTGCCGAACTCGCTCTGCTGCTTAACTTGCCTTGACGCTTTGTCAGCTGGGGCTCCCTCTAGCTCGTGGAGCAGGCTCCCTCGCTAGGTGCTCTGACTTTATATGTGTGGCTGGTTCCTCCCAGCTACTGCTGCCAGCCAATGATGTGTTACTTGAGGCTGATGGCTCAACTATCAGCTGGGGCTTAACTCTTTAGTATTATCTCAGGCTTCCTTCCTTTGAAGGCAGGAAGGCAGGCTTTCTTCCTGAGCGAGGGGCGGGGCTGTTTAAGCTTTTGGCTGCTTTTAATCTCAGCAAGGGGCTGCGACTTCCAGGCAAGTCTTTTGTGTTTGTTGTTTTCCCACCTAGAACAGCCTGACCTTTCTTTAACCTAGGGAAACAGAGCTTGTGGTTGTGTTTCAGGAAGGCTGAAGCTGCCCTTTTTAGCAAGGACTGAGCTGACTCTCTCCCTGTATGTATCGGTGGAGTTTCCTTTTTCCCCTTCTCTCCGACTGGAATTTAGCCTTATTTACAGTGTCCCCTGAAGCTTTCCTGCTAGGGTGGTGTTGAACACTAGCTTTCTATAGGCTTCCTTCTCCTAGGATCTGTCTCCTAAGATATAGGTTCTTTCAGGATTTGGCTCCTAGCTCAGGGTGACCTTAGGCTGCCCTTATTGCTTATTTTTCTGAGCTGTTTTAATTCAATTAAATAATGGAATAAATGGGAGCTACTTACCCTCTTTTCACTCTGCTGCTTAACTCGCCTTGACGCTTTGTCAGCTGGGGCCTTGACGCTTCGTCAGCTGGGGCTCCCTCTAGTTCCTTCCTGTCAGAGTGATGTCTTTATAGATAACAACATCGAATCCCTATCAAGCAATGAAAGTTTCTTCTCTGAAAAAGCCAACTGACATTATTTGTCTACAAACAAACCCGTCCCTCATTGTGACGACATATCGACTCTATCATCTGTGTACAATAAGACATTCTTTCAAACCAATGAAACCATCTCCTTTCTATCCTGGAATATTTCGGTCTGGAAAGCAAAAGAAAAAGATCTGGAATTGTTAGCTTATATTAGTAAATATGATATAGTTGCATTACAGGAGACTTGGTTAAACCTTATGCCTTTTTTAAATGGCTACTCATCCTATTACCTCCCTGCCATCCCCCCAGATAACAAGAAGGGTAGAGCGAGAGGCGGTCTGGCTGTGTTTGTTTCTACTGCACTGACGGCAAAACATACAGAGTTACAAGCCAGGGGAAGCTTTGCCATGTCAGTTCTTTTGACCTTTCAAACAGAGTCCTTCTTGATAATAAATCTCTACATACCCCCTACAAATCAAAGGAATTATACAAGTTGGATTTGGAATGATATTGAAAAATATCTTTCAGAACTAGAATGTCAATACCCAAATGCAAATTTAATTCTTCTGGGTGATTTAAATGCGAGAACTGGGCCCAACAACGAAGCTCTCCTCACTTCCAATTTGTGGGGTGGAGAAGATATAGAATACTATACTCCCTCCCTCAAGAGGACGTCTAAAGATACAAAAATAAATTTTGGGGGAATATGTTTATCGCGTTTAGTGGCCATTCACGATCTCCAGATACTAAATGGTCTCACTTATATATCTGGTAGCGGGGAATTCACCTTCATTTCAAAAAATGGATGCAGTGTAATAGATTATGTTATTGTATCGAAACACTTATTAAGATCAATCAATACCTTTAAAGTGGGAAACAAGCACAATAGTGATCATTTACCCCCCTTTTTTTGCATCATTGTTCAGAGAACTATAGATTAAAAGCTGAGTATAATCCTATTTTAAATTCCACTTATCTAATACATAAAAAGACAATATGGTATCCGATTTTAAATATAAAAATGCAATTTTTTTTTAATACGTTCTGGGCACTAAACACTCGCGACCAGATAATGAAGGAAGAGAATGTAGCCACACTTCTGAAAGAGTATGAACTATTAATATTGCACATGAACTCCATTCTACTGCCCAAAATAAGTAAAATTAAATCAAAATCGAATGTAAGAGCAAAAGCCATTTGGTTTGATAATGAGTGTTTTGAATTAAAACGCCAACTACGTGAAATTTATCGACAGTATCGACACTGCAATACTAAATTTTTACCGGCAGAATATTATGCTACAAAAAAACAAATACAAGACGACCTTGGCCAAAAAGGAAAGACTGGCCATACTGGATGATTGGAAAACTCTAATTGAGGCGGCTAGATCTCCAAATTCAAATTTTTTTTGGCAAATTATATCTAACTCACTAAAATCCTCAATTTATAATCCATGCACTATTCCTCCCCAAAAATGGGAACAGTTCTTTTTGGAACTCTACACAAATGACTGTACCAATTATTACAACACCAACTTACCCCCTGATTTCTCTGATTTACCCCAATGGGATCCAGTTACCCATGGTGAAATCAGAGAATTAATAGCAGCTTTAAAACCTGCTAAGGCTCCTGGCCCTGATAATATACCTCCAGAGCTTCTGAAAAAAATTTCAGATTGGTGGGTCCCGTTGTTAGCGAATGTTTTTACCAAAATCAACAACACCGGCCACATTCCAGATGAATGGCGAAAAGCTATAGTGGTACCGATCTATAAAAAAGGAGGAAAAGAGGATCCTTCCAATTACCGTCCAATTAGTCTACTCTCTACAATTGGAAAGCTCTATTCATCCCATTTAAAATTAAAATTACATAAATGGTTGGAAGAAAAAATATTCTTGGTGATGAACAGGCTGGGTTCAGAATAGGGCGTTCAGTTTTGGATCACAGCTTGTTGTTAAGTTTTCTCGCGGAAAAATATAGGAAATCTAGAGGGAATGGACTTTATGTGGCATTCGTGGATTTAAAGGCAGCATTTGACTCCATCTCAAGAGAACACCTTTGGAGCAAACTTGAAAAATACCAAATTGATAAACGGCTACTCTTTTTAATTTATAATTTACATTGTCAAAATTCTATGCAGGTTCGCTGCGGCCCTGAGGGTAGCTTAACTTCCCCAATTCCCATTGCCAAAGGCGTAAGGCAGGGATGCATTTTAGCCCCTTCGCTGTTTTCACTCTATCTCAACGACCTAAATGCGTTATGCAAAGCCAGTGATTATCATTCCCCAAAGATTGGGGAATTATCCTGCCCTCTTCTACTATATGCTGATGACGCTGTTTTACTGTCCCTTTCCAAGGTTGGTCTTAAACGTCTTCTAAGAACTTTTATGACCTACTGTGCACGTAATTATTTAACAATCAATTATTCTAAAACAAATATCTTAGTCTTCTCTCCAAGGAAAACTACAGGTACTTGGATAGTAAACGGCCATCAAATAACATTAGTTTCTCAGTATAAGTATTTGGGCATAATTTTCCATTCGTCCTTATGTTGGGCTGCGCATATAAAAGCCATGATTGCTAAGGCACGGATCTCAATAAATCAACTCCTACGCTACTTCTTTCATAAAGGGGGAAATTATGTTCCAGCAGCTATCAGGGTTTTTAAATTAAAAATCATTCCCCAGCTGCTATATGGAACCCCAATATGGATCCATGAGTTCAAAGCCTCAATTGAAGCAGTGCTCTCCAACTTCCTTCACCGCCTGTTGGGAGTGCCAAGATGTGCACCGGCGGCTGCCCTCAGGTTGGAAGCTGGTATTTCGTCTATCGAATCCCAGGCGTGGTTGTTAGCTTCAAATTATTGGGTTAAATTATCATACGAGCAGCCTCCGGGATATTTAAATCAAATATGGAGTGACACTTATATGGCAAGTTGGAACAAAAATATGGAGTTGAAATTTTCTTCTATAGGGCTATCAACTGCCTATTTATCTACACAACCCCCCAATATGGCCAAACAACAAATCCGCATACATCTTAAAGATATTGATTTCCAAAAAAATATCTCAGTGGCCACAAAAACTTGCTCTCCATTATATTTTCATTTAAACTTTGATTCGTTACATTATGCCCCATATTTAGATTTTCTTATACTTCCTAAACTGCGTCTGGCTTTTACGAAAGCCAGATTCAACTCATTACACTCTGCTCTTTTAATAGGGAGATACCAAGGAATACCATACGTAAACCGACTATGTCCTTGTGAGTCTGAAGAAATTGAAACGCTTTATCATGTGATATTTGAATGTCATTTATACGATTCTATACGTGCTCAATTTTTATCAAGTAGTATAGATAACACATCCTCAATGTCTCCTGGGAATAGGTTGTGCTATTTATTATCTGGATTAAACAAACAAATTACTTTGAATATGGCTAAATTTGTATATATGGCTCAATTACAACGCTTGAAATTTAGTTAACCCTGATCATGTAAAAACCATGTCGCTGTTTTAAAAAAAACCTACTGTATTATTTTTAATTCTGTTTTAACCAAATTGTCTGTACAATGTTTTGATAATAGTTGGGTCCACGACCTCAAATAAATAAAGCAAGTAACTTGACAGATTTGTCCATCCCCAATGTCTACTGCACCCTTGGCTGTGTATTATCCTCACAAAGAAAGTTAACAGCAATGGAAGCAATAATATTTGCACATCATGAGACATGAATGCTGTTGCAATATGAAAGAATACAGAAATGTGGCACACAGGACATCGTGCCTGACTGAGCTGAGTAAGCATTCTTAGAAGACATCTGGTTGGCCATTGTGAGAATAGGATGCTGGATTAAATGAGTCACTGGCCTGATCCAGCAGGCTCTTCTTATGTTCTTAGAAGATATATATTTAATATGCCTCTTGTTCCTCACAACAGAGAACATAATCATTGCACAAGCTGGAATTCTACTTGTGGAACCTTTTGTGCACAAACTTTAATAATTCAATATGTTATTAGCCACCTTGAGCCTGTGGAATGGAGCGAGGTAAATTAAAGGTGCAAATCAAGCAATGGATGGATGGATGGATGGATGGCTGCCTCACCACTTCAGACTCATCAGGCAAAAAGAAGAACATCAGAGCCAGGAGGAGGCAAATGAAACCAACAGGAACACTGTTGGCTTGGGGCTTCCTCTAACTCCTGCTATAAATTAACAAGACAGATTTGGAAGGAGAGGGGGAAAGGTGGCTGAGCAGATCTGCTCAGGTCTTTCTAAGAATGCACTGACTGAGAGCTGCCAGGGAGTTGCACCAAAACCCTTGCCAAAATTTAGGGCAGGCTCTGCTACAGACTGCAAGGTCTGCCAGCAGACCTCTTGCAACTATACTGAATGACCAGTACATTAGGAATCTAAGGCTGCAATCTTCTGTACACTTGCCTGGGAGTAAGCCCCACTGAACAGAGTGGGACTTACTTTTGGCTTATGCTGGATCTTGTGTTAACAGTGCTTTTGCTAATGAGATTTAAGTCATCAATTTGTGTTTAAATCCATTTTAAACAGTTTTCAATTGCTTCCCAGTAAGCATAAAACAGTAACAAGCAAAGGACATCCAAATGATAATTAAGTACAACATACATGGCACGAGAATGTCAATCAGATAATACAAGCATGACAGTAGTCCCCCAAACCAATGCTGCCCCTGCTAGTTATGGATGGTTCCGAATTTCTTGCAGGACTCTGGAGGATCCTGGTTTCTCATGTTCATGCTCACATTGACTCAGCTGATGCACGGGGGGGGGAGTTCAATCCTGCTTTCTGCAGCCACATTTCTACCTGCCCTACACCTGAAATCATATATGACATCAGGTGTGGGGCAGGTGGGTGTGGTTTGGGAAAAACAGCATCATGGACCAAATGGGGAGGCCTGGTGGGTCAAGTCTGGCCCATGTGCCAGAGGTTCCTCACCCCTGACATAGAATGAGAAGGGAAGGCAGGTTATCACCAAAGTAGTCATGTTGTGACATGTCTCCCAGAACTCTGCTGCAGCAATGCAGTGGTAAAATTCTGAAGCACAGGCACTCTTCATGGCATTCCCCAGAGCCGCATTCCTTGTATACAGCAAAAAATAAATTTTGGCCAATGAAGACATTGTGGGTTCAATACTGTCAGCTTGTTTCTCACCGCCCCCCCCCACATACTCCAAATGCTCTTGCTTTGCTTAATCCCCAGCCTGACTAAGAGTTCTCCTGAACTCAAAAACTTGCTCACTATTTTGTGATGTTTAGGTCCATCATAATGAAGGGACTTCAGAATTTTTCAAAATATAAGTCATAGTTAGTTATGCATGCTAATGGAACCTACCACTTCTTTGGCTTGGCTTTTTGTGTGGGTTTCTCTCTGAGAAAAGCGAATTTATTTGGCATGCAGAGGATTGGCAAAATAGCACCCTGGGAGATGACATGACTGTCCCTGCTCTGAAATAAGTGGAGGTGCTTGACCCCACCCCACTCCACTACTGTTCTGCTGCATTAACTGCTCACATAGCAACAACTGCCATACTTTGTAGATCCTTGCTTTGTGTATGCCACAGCCAGTATAAATACAATTAAGTCCACTTAAAGCAGGTTATTCTATTTATTGCAGAAGAGCAACAACAATGCAAGCGACGTATTGCAGTTTGAAGACCGAGACCCTCTCCAGACTGGCACTTTCTTTTGTGGGGGTATATTCTGCAACATGTCATTGATGCAATAATAGTACATTGGATTTATACTGGACTGTCCATACATCCTACTACTTTATCAGTTGTTATGTGATGCTTCCCCAATGATACTGCATTACTGCAGTCTGGAGGGGCACTCTTGCACTATAGCATAACACAAGTGAGACAATGCATACATACATTCCAAAACAGTTCTGGTATAAAAGTTACAGGATTTCAGCAGGAATCTGTGGGACATGCACTGATTGGAAATGAAGCAGTATGTCCACCCCAAATCTTTTGTAGCCACGAACAGTATTAAAAGTACAATTGCGTATAACCATCCTGATCCCATCATCAGCACAAATAATCACAAATACAGAATAAAAAGGACCCTGCGGGGACCCTGAGTAAGTTTTCAATATTTCCTTAACAAAACCTCTCCAGAACACCTGCACATAGGAGCACCCCCACCATTTATGAAAGAAGATGCCAATTGCCTTGTAAGCCCATCAGCAAAGGGGTGACAGGGTTTTATTTGTGTAGCCTAAATCTATTTTAAATTAGCAGCAGCAGCAGCAGCATTTCTTTACCACTTTCCATTTACAGAGAAAATACCAACACAGATCATACATAAAAACCAAACAACACTAAATAAAATTCCAACTTGTCAGTAAAATAGCTCTGCAATAACCTAGCCATCAGGTGCCAACAACAGCCTGGGCAAACAAAGGGGTCTTCATTTGATGGCAGAAACACCCCACAGTTGGTGATCTCAACAGGGAGAGCATTGTACAGTTAGGTGCTACAATGGAGAAGGCTAGATGTTCCCTCGTCTGCATTAGGAACATTCACATGTGGCTCCAAGGGACTTTTAAGTGTTGTGTGAAAACACCCATGGTTAGTGACAAAAAAGCATAAATTTTAAAAAAGGACTACTGTTTTCTCTTGGTAACACTAAGTAGCTTTTACATAATCAAGCACCAGCTACATTTGCTTTTTGATCTTTTGAAATTTGTTTAAATTAAGAGCACTCAGTCCCCACTCTCCCTGCAACATATCAAGTCAGTTACTTTCACTCTAAAAATTAGTTTCTGTTTTGCATATTCAAAAATCTTCCTTCATCATTGCCACCAAATGATGTAATAAATGTCCTTAGTTACATGCATATCTCAGTTAAAAAAAATAAAAACAAGGAAACTCCCAACTGAAGAAAGTCGTGTTTCAGAACAGAAAACCTGTGACAACATACTTGAGTTGATCAACCTCATTCTGGAAACAGATGCATCCTCTTATTCCTAGCACAAATTACTGGCTTCCCCCACCCCACCCTCAGCCCACGCTTCTAAAGTTTACAAGGAGCCCAGAGGAAAAGAATAATGACTGCAGTATTGGTGTTATTATTTCCTGACATTAACTGGCACCTGGTTGGCCACTGTGAGAACAGGATGCTGGACTAGATGGGCCACTGGCCTGATCCAGCAGGCTCTTCTTATGTTCTTATGTTCTTATGTTAACTGCCTGCTATTTGTTCATCCTCCCATCACCCCAAGATTGACATTGCAGTGCTGCTTACTGACACAGTGCCTTTTCCTCATTCTCACAAAATATCTGGATGGAATTTCATCTCTATTCAGACAATCATCTATGGGCGCTTCCAGACTGTTAGTATTTTGCAGGAGGGATTCAAGTGCATACTGGAAATTTAGATTTGCACAGTTAAGGTACCTTAAAATGCTCTGTTGCCCTGATGCAACAAATCCCCTTTTGTTAAAAATAAAAATGGATGCTTTGCAGTTAGGAACGTGAAGGGGAAACACCACTGTACAAGCAAATCAGGACGAATGCAAGATGAATGCTCATTGTCATATAACCTCCCTGCAAACACATCAGAACAAACACTCAATAAGGCTGGAAATAACCTCCATGTAGGCTTTGTGCAAGCAAATCAGATTAAACGTTCAATATGTTCAATATATGTGAGCCCTGAGTGGATGGGTAATGGCAGCTGCAGAAATGCCTGGGTTTGTGGGCCCCTGACCTATGACAAGCCAGCTATGCATTCCCCTTCCCATGTGCCACATTCAGCTTTTGACACTCCACTTTGGTGCTGTGCCACATCCTGCATGTGGTAGCAGATTCACACATCCACCTCAGGATGGGCAGGCTTTTTCAGTGGCTAGTACATATTTATTTATTTTATTTAACCAAATTTATATACTGCTTTAATGTAAAGACATCTAAGTGGTTTCCAAAGTGCTTGTTTAAACCTTCATTTTAATGATTTGTCTATATATATCCCACATTTTTGGTCAAAGCCCTCAAAGCAGTTAGCTCACATCTGACTGTATGTTTTCCCGAGGTATGTGAAACCAAAAGGAGCAAACAGAATGAGGGGCACTTTTATCTGGGCTAGAACACTTTTTTGCTGGCAACTTGAAGAAGGAACAAAGAGTTAGAAGGCAGCAAAACCATCAGCACTAACCGCTGAAGCTGTACTGATGTTCCTGCAATGGATCTGAATGCCGTTGTGATTTTGGAATCATGAGTCTTCCGTAAAAAATTTTTTAAATTCTTCTTATTTTTCTCTCTGGGAGCGGGGTGGGAATGGTTATTTTCCACATGTTTTCTTATTCAACTATCCCCAATGATGGACAGCTCAATTATTTTTCATGGACAGAGACGTGGGGAGCTATTGTTTAATCTTACTTTTCTGTTTTTATTTTTCTGTTCTACCAAGATATTTCATCATGCATGGTGAGGTGTATATATGTATATGCTAATATTCATCTCCTTTTTCTTTATAAACCCAAACTCAAATTGTGGCCCAAAATACCAAGATATATCTATATTTAAAGTGACATTAGAATAAAAGTGTTAAGAACTTTGACATTAAGAAAATGATAAAGTGGATACAGGTAGAGATATACCTTTCAAACTGCCCTTTCCCGAGAATTACTTTTTTTTGCTGAGCATTACTATCAAATTTCTATTACCAAAGACTTTGTTGTTTTGTTGTTATGTGCCTTAAAGTCGATTACGACTTATGGCGACCCTATGAATCAGCGACCTCCAAGAGCATCTGTCATGAACCACCCTGTTCAGATCTTGTAAGTTCAGGTCTGTGGCTTCCTTGATGGAATCAATCCATCTCTGGTTTGGCCTTCCTCTTTTTCTCCTCCCTTCTGTTTTTCCCAGCATTAGTGTCTTTTCTAGTGAATCATGTCTTCTCATGATGTGTCCAAAGTATGATAACCTCAGTTTCATAATTTTAGCTTCTAGTGATAGTTCTGGTTTATTTTGTTCCAACACCCAATTATTTTTCTTTTTCACAGTCCATGGTATGTGCAAAGCTCTCATCCAGCACCATATTTCAAATGAGTTGGTTTTTCTCTTATCCGCCTTTTTCACTGTCCAACTTTCACATTCATACATAGAGATTGGGAATACCATGGCCTGAATGATCCTGACTTTAGTGTTCAGTGATACATCTTTGCATTTGAGGACCTTTTCTAGTTCTCTCATAGCTGCCCTCCCCAGTCCTAGCCTTCTTCTGATTTCTTGATTATTGTCTCCCTTTTGGTTAATGACTGTGCCAAGGTATTGATAATGTCCTCATTGTCAACTGTAAAGTTACATAAATCTTCTGTTGTCATTTCTTTAGTCTTCTTGACGTTCAGCTGTAGTCCTGCTTTTGTGCTTTCATCTTTAACTTTCATCAGCATTCGTTTCAAATCATTACTGGTTTCTTCTAGTAGTATGGTATCGTCCGCATATCTTAAATTATTGATGTTTCTCCCTCCAGTTTTCACACCTCCTTCATCTTGGTCCAATCCTGCTTTCCGTATGATATGTTCTGCGTATAGATTAAACAAATAGGGTGATAAAATACCTTTACTTCAGCCCCTATCAAGCTTCTCTGCTGGCCCAAGAAGTAGTAAAGAGAAGGACATTTTATTATTGTTATATATAAAATGCAGGAATATAATCCATGACAAATACAGAAATCAACTGCATAACCATAATCACCATCATTATTATTTTATGATTTGTTACATTTCTATCACTGTGAATAACATCATGGGTGGGGTGGTTCTAGTAGCTAAGTTGAAGTTGAAATTGTGTTACTTCTCTTCTACTTTTGCCACATTGACTAGTTGTGTAATAGGATTGTAACAATGTATGTTATATTTATAGTGTTGGTATGGTTTTTGTGTTGCTGATATATCTGCCATTTGTTATTTTCCTTATTACTGTTGTATTATTTTGCTTTAAATTGTTTTTGCCATTGTTTGACTTGCTGTAAGCTATTTCATATGCAGTGTGTTTTTGTTTTCCTTTTTGTACATTGCTTTGAGTCCTATATTTGGAAAAAAGTTACTAACAAGTGCTATTAATAATAATAATAATAAAATACACCCCTGTCTCACACCCTTTTCTATTGGGAACCAGTCGGTTTCTCCATATTCTGTCCTTACAGTAGCCTCTTGTCCAGAGTATAGGTTGCACATCAGGACAATCAGATGTTGTGGCACCCCCATTTCTTTTAAAGCATTCCATAGTTGTTCATGATCTACACAGTCAAAGGCTTTGCTGCAATCTATAAAGCACAGGGTGATTTTCTTCTGGAAATCCTAGCTCCATTCCATTATCCAACATATGTTTGCGATATGATCTCTGGTGCCTCTTCCCTTTCTAAATCCAGCTTGGATGTCTGGCATTTCTCACTCCATATATGGTAAGAGCCTTTGTTGTAGAATCTTGAGCATTACTTTACTTGCATGGGATACAGTAAAAGATGTCTCACTCCTTATATACCCAACTGTTCACTGTATTCTACAGGAGAGGGCCTCCTGCAGATACTATCCTATACTATCCTAGGATAGGATTGGTTCTTGAGTGTGGTGGCACCTACCCTTTGGAATTATCTCCCACTACATATTAAACAGGTGCTGTTTCTATTGTCCTTTTGGTGCATACTGAGGAGGAATAATAGTTGACTGGGAGGTCTTGTGTAAGCAAGCTTGCTTCTCAAAAGATTGGACTTCTTGCAATAAGGAAAGCAATGAGAAAATGCTGTGGAAAGTGTGGGATAACGCTTTGACACAATATAACCTAGCCTCTCCATAAGCAAATTGGACTCAATGATCATTGCATAGCCAATGTCGTCTTAATCTCTCTGCAAACACATCAGGTTGAATACTTAATAAGCAGGTCATCTGGAAGCACCTTCCATCTTAAGGCAGAATGTGGGAAGAGGTAGCAGACTTAAAAGATTAGGTTCTCCTAGGTGCTATACAGGTTTCAGATTACATCTGGGGATGCTGGGATAAAAAACCACACATGTTTTAAGCTTCAGAAATCACCTCTGGGGGGAAAAAGAACATAGGAAACTGCCTTAGACCATTGGTTCATATAGCTCATTGCCTACACTGACTTACAACAACTTTCCAGCTTTTCAGGAAGGAGTCTATACAAACCCTACTTGAAAATGCCATGGACTGAACCTAGAGATGTGAAAGTTCTAGAAATTTTGAAGACGGGGGGGGGGAATGGTTTCCCCTCCGGTATTTTTCAGAAAAAAATGATTTTTTTGGAAAAATTGAAAAAATGCAATATTAGCACTTTTTACTAAGATGCATCCAAACTCAGAGGAAGGCAATGTTAAACCACCTCTGAATACCTCTTACCACAAAAACTCTATGAACAGAGTATCCAAAATGCAACACGAAGTAGTGCTGGAAGATGAGACCTCCAGGTCAGAAGGCACTCAACGAGCTACTGGGGATGAACAAAAAAGGCTTTGGGGGAAAATGGGAAAAAAATCGTTTCCCCCCCTGAATTTTTCCAGTTTTTTTCCTGGCCTTCACATATCTAACTGAACCTGGGATCTTTTGCATGCAGCGCATGTGTTCTACCACTGAGGATGACTCAAGAGCCACTGTGGTGAGTCTACCAAGCAATGCCAATGTGTTTGAAAGTGCTGAAGAACATGCACAATGAAATATGCTACTTTGTAGTCCCATTTTTGGGCTGGGGGATATATTTATGTTCTTTTACCATTACTTTATAGTGTCTGTGAAGAATTTTCCAAAGACATTATCACCACCACCACTGCCATCCAGAGACTCATTAAGTACTTACCTCAATCCACTAATTTTTCATTTGAGTGGCATACTTGTCATGTACACTGGTTGCCATAAGCACAAATCACCATGAGCCAGTCAATAAAATATACTCAGTGTGTGATACACTAAAGCTGGCACAGAAATATACGTATTCTTTATTGTGGCACTTACACATTGCTTTTCCAGCAATTCATAGCCATTTACAATTTTTTAAAAACAAAACAGCAAAACAACAAAAACAAGATCATCATCCATCACACAAAAATAATAAAATGATTAATCAACACACTGAATTGCTATGAACCTATTCCATTCATGCAGAAAAGATACAGACACACACAGAATGAAAAAGCCTACAACATGGTTGGGTAAATCAGACCAAATCAAAATCCTTTTTAATGAACTACAGAACAGTAGCAAGTATTTCTCCAGTCCAAAGATATCCTCTTTGAATATGAGCCCACTAATATGCTACATCATTTAAAAATGAATGCTGTTCTAGGAATGGACTGGCTTTCCATTCCTTTCTTTACAAAGTACGTGAAATGATGAGGGTTTGACCCCAAGGAGCTCACTATTAACAGCTGAACTTAAAAGTCTTGCTTTAATGGGATTGGAGAGGCTGCCTAGCTACATTTGCTATGCTTTCATACAAGTCAGTTCTTTTCATTTCCTTTCAGTGGGCGTAGGGCTGAACATTCATACAAGAGAGATTCAAATCTCTCGGTTTCCTGCAGCCTCCCCTGCTCTAATCTCCATGGGTCATTTTGTATTTTGTATCCATCCTTCTGCATGTTTGATATCCTTTTATGAATACTGCACATAGGAAATGCTCACTAAAGCAAGCCCTGAACCATGAAATGGAGACATGTGGACTTACTCTTGGCTTGCATATACAAGCAATTAAAAATAGTTGTGGCTGGAAGCATTTACTGGTTCATTGACACAATTCATCAGCTAATGGCATAAATACTTATTACTAAGCCTCCTCTAGGATGCGCACCTAAACATGGTGAGGGGATTTGAGAGTGTCAAAGAAGCTGAGAGCAATGTTGTCAGGAGTCTAGACCAAGAGGCTAAACTAGCAGGGTCACCCAAGGCGGAATGGTCAAAGCTGAGACACCAGACTAAGATGCATCCACACTCAGAGGAAAGCAATGGTAAACCACCTCTGACTATCTCTTACCATGAAAACCCTATGAACAGAATATCCAAAATGCAACACGAGATAGTGCTGGAAGATGAGACTCCCAGGTCAGATGGCACTCAGCGAGCTACTGGGAAAGAACAATGGACAAGTATGAGTAGCGCTGTGACTAATTTATTTCTTGCAAACACATTTTTTGAGCAACCAAAAAGATGACTGTACACATGGACATTACCAAATGGTCAATATAGGAATCAAATTGATTATATAATTGGTAAAAGAAGATGGAGAAGTTCCATACTTTCTGCAAAAAGAAGACCAGGAGCAGACTGTGATACAGAGCATGAACCGGTAATATTGAAAATCAGAGTAAAGCTAAAGAACAACAAAGCAATCACTATGCCAAAATAGAATTTAAATAACATCCCAGAATAATATAAAAAAGTCAAATAAGGAACAGATTTGAGTCTTTAAACTTAGTTGACAGAGAACCAGAAGAACTATGGACTGAAGTCAGAGACATTACCAGGGAAGAATGCAAAAAGACCAGAGCTTGGAACAGTTACTTTTTTGAACTACAACTCCCATCAGCCCCAGCCAGCATGGCCACTGGATTGGCCTGATGGGAGTTGTAGTTCAAAAAAGTAACTTTTCCAAGCTCTGAAAAAGACAATACCTCCAGGTAAAAAGAGAAAAAGACCACAATGGATGACTGAATAAACGCTTAAAATGGTTAAAGAGAGAAGGAAAGCAAAAGCAAAAGGAGATAAAAATACAGTCAGAACCCTAATGCAATAATACAGCAACTAGTACATAGGGAAAAAGGGAATTATTGCAATAGTTATTGTGTAAAAATAGAAGATAACAAAAAAGATAGAAAAAGAGCCCTATTCCAAAAGATTAGAGAAATGGAAGGGAAATTTAAACCAAGAGTAGGGATGTTGAATAATCAACAAGGGAACACACTGACTGACCGAGATGAAATAAAAGAAGGATGGAAGCAATACACTGAAAAACTCTATAAAAGAGATGCAAAGATGACAGATTCATTCACGGAGGAACCATAAGATGAAGAACCAGAAATTTTAGAATGTGAGATGAAAGCTGCTCTTAAAATACTTGGAAGAAACAAATCACCCGGAACAGATGACATACCAATAGAGTTGCTAAAAGTTACTGAGACTGAATCTGTCCAAATTTTGACAAAAATTGTCAACAAATATGGAAAAGAAAACAATGGCCCATTCAATGTACATCCCAATTCCAAAGAAAGGCGATGCCAGGGAATGTAATTATCGAACTATTGAATTAATATCTCATGCAAGTAAAGTAATGCTCAAGATTCTACAACCAAGGCTCTTACTATATATGGAGCGAGAAATGCTAAGAGGCACCAGAGATCATTTTGCAAACATAAGTTGAATAACGGAAAGGACCAGGGAATTTCAGAAGAAAATCACCCTGTGCTTTATAATTACAGCAAAGCCTTTGATTTAATTGAATCAATACCCTGGCACAGTCATTAACTGAAATGGAGACAATAGTCAAGAAATCAGAAGAAGGCTAGGACTGGGGAGGGCAGCTATGAGAGAACTAGAAAAGGCTTCAAATGCAAAGGTATATCACTGAACACTAAAGTCAGGATCATTCAGACCATGGTATTCCTGATCTCTATGTATGGATGTGAAAGTTGGACAGTGAAAAAAGCAGATAAGAGAAAAATCAACTCATTTGAAATGTGGTGTTGGAGGCGAACTACCATGGACTGTGAAAAAGACAAATAATTGGGTGTAAGAATAAATTAAACCAGAACTATCACTAGAAGCTAAAATTGTGAAACTGAGGTTATCATACTTTGGACACATCATGAGAAGACATGATTCACTAGAAAAGACAATAATGCTGGGAAAAACAGAAGGGAGTAGAAAAAGAGGAAGGCCAAACAAGAGATGGTTTGATTCCATAAAGGAAGCCACAGACCTGAACTTACAAGATCTGAACAAGATGCTTATAACAGATGTTATTGGAGGTCACTGATTCATAGGGTCGCCATAAGTCGAAATTGAATTGAAGGCACATAACAACAACAACAAAGCAGGCCGATGCTTAATTGCAGGTCAGAATTGGGAAGACAAATTTTCACAAGGACTTTTTAAAAAATCATAAACTGATGCAGAAATGTGGTGAACTGAAGATTGGATAAATGAAACACTAAAGCTGACAGATTCATTTACCTGCAATTGACTGATTAATCTAAATGGCAGGTAGCAATTTCTCCTCCACACTATGCTTGGCTTCTCTAATGTATCATTCTGGCTGGTCAGTCACTGTGGGAAGCAGGCTGCTGGATTAAATGGTCTGATCCTGCAGGGCTCTTATGCTCTTACATAAGACCTTTGGCATCTCCGTTCAAGCCACCATTCTGTATACCAACTGCTTTGGGTAAGCATGGAGAGCTCATTATATCAGGAACATTGCATGACTAGGAGGAAATGTAATAAAGTTTTTTTGTGGACTTCAGTACTTCTAATATCAGGAAAAATACCTGGTGACATATTTATCATCTGATCCCTGGGAGTGACAGCCATAAAGGCAATACAAGATAAACAGCTTATTATTCCTCTTTGTCACCAGGGACAAAAATACACCACACATTAAATGCATGATTGCCTTTAATGATCCAGTTCATACACAATGCTATGAAACCATTTCCTATGTGAAACAGCTCCCCTTTTTGTTATTTTCTATATATCACCATATGATCACAAGGCAAAGGTTTATAATGAATTAAAAAGTCCAGCTACCTCTGAGAGCTTAAGGCAGCTGCTCCTTGCTATGGTCAGGAACACACCCTACTCTCCTTTCCCATTAAATGGAAGTGGACTGCCTTCAAGTCGATCCCGACTTATGGCGACCCTATGAATAGTATTTTCATGGTAAGCGATATTCAGAGGTGGTTTACCATTGCCTTCCTCTGAGGCTGAGAGGCAGTGACTGGCCCAAGGTTACCCAGTGAGCTTCATGGCTATGTGGGGATTCGAACCCTGGTCTCCCAGGTCTTAGTCCTAGGATAGGTAAAACTGACCATGGGGGAGAAGGGGGAGGGAGAGGGGGAGGGGGAGGGGAAGAGAAGGAGGGGATATGAAGGGGATGGGGGAAGGAAGGATGAAGGAAGGGTGAGGGAAGGGACAAGAGGGAGGGGATAGGAGGGAGAAGGAGGGGAGGGCAGGTTTGTTCATTTGCATGTTTTTTTTACTTTAGTGGGATTTACTCCTGTGCAGTCATGGATAGGAAAGGTGAAACTGACCTGAGGAAGAGGTGGGAGGAGGAGGGAGGAGATTGAGTGTGTGGGAACTGGACAGAGGGGAGGCCCCTTTCTTTTCCAAAAGGAAAACATTGTGAATGGTATCATTCTTTTTCAGGGTTCCTCCACCTTTTTATTCTGCATCCAGCACATGTAGCCTCCCACTCAAATTTAAATCAAAGCTGTCCCTGGCCACATCCACACTAGACCTTTATTTCACTTTAGACAGTCATGGCTTCTCCCAAAGAATCCAGGGAAGTGTAGTTAGTGAAGGGCGCTGAGAGTTGCTAGGAGATGCCCTGTTCCCCTCACAGAGCTTCAATAAGAGTGGCTGACTGTTAAACCAGTCTGGCCACTGGAGCTCTGTCAGGAGATTAGGAGTCTCCTCTCAGCACCCTTCACAAACTACACTTCCCAGGATTCTTTGGGGAAGCCATGACTGTCTGAAGTGAAATCAAGGTCTGGTGTGGGTGTGGCCCCGATTAGGCAAGCCCAGCAGCTATGAGTCTGGCTTTTAGAACACTGACAGTTGGTTCCTTCTGAGCATGTCCGACATTATCATTGAGTTCAACGCAAAATTTCTTAAATTAATTAAAAATCAGCCAGGCATTTTTTTAAACTTTAATACTGCAGACGATGAAGGTCAGAGTATGGAGCAAGGTCAGTAATAGGATTACAGGTCCTCTGTGAACATGGCTGATTTTTAATTAATTTCAACAGATTATGAGAACTCTGATAGAAAAAAGTCCAAAAGAGGTCTGGTTTCTCTCTCTCTCTTTTTACACTTTAAACTCTTTCTTCTCTTTAACTGTTTTGTGTGTCACCATGAAAATTGAGAGGGTTGTTAAGCAAGATTTCTGAGTTTTGTTTTCAAATGAGCTTATAGGAAGCATGAGAATGGCATGGGGGTATTTTCAATTTAACATTGTGGAATGCAAAAAATCCATGCTGATTATAGTATACAGCCACTCTTGTGGCTGTATAATATAGTTACCTGGGAGTAAGTTCCATTGAGCTCAGTAATGTTTATTTCTATTCTGACTGCATTGGCTGAATCCTTGTAAAACATAGTGAGCTAAAAAAAAAATTCACCCAGCTGAAATGCAACCTGCACAGTGTTGTAAGACTGTGTGATGCAGAAACCCCCGTCAAAGAAAAGTAAAATTATCCAACCTCAATTATTTCCTCATTCTCTGACTTCCTCTATGCTAATCTGTCACAAACCTGAAAGCTTTGTTTTCACATTGCTCCAGGAACATTTCCTATTTCTTCCCTCTTAGCTGGAGGAATGTTACCAAGCTCTTATTGCCATCTCATTCAAATATACTTGGAGACATCTATCAGGAGGCTATCTCCCAGCTGGCAGCAGACTACTGGGCTATTAGCCTGACAAAGAAATTGTTGGCCAACAACTATATAAGTTGTCAAAAACAGCAACATAGACGAACGTCACGTAGGCACAGAAGTAGCCATTGAGATCTTCTGAGTCTTTACTTAATTTTTTTGCTGTTCATGTGGACAGATTACATACGCGAGCAGTTATAGAAAATAATAGGGCCACAAGTTCCTCACCCTTATCTAGGAGCTGGTTCAGATGATCAAACAGCTAGTTGACTCATAGAAATAACCAGCTGTTTTCTCATCTAAACAAGCTCCTTGAATAGAAGTGGGGAACTTGTAGCCCTCCAGATGTTGCTGGACTACAACTTCCATCATCCCTGGCCACTGGGCATACTTGCTGAAGCTGATGGGAGTTGTAGTCCAGCAACATCACAGGTTTCCCATCCATGTCTTAGACAAAGAAATGTGTGTTATCTAGGCATAGGCCACTCCCTACACCTTAGATTTCACAAAACTGCTGGCCTTACCATGAAGTGTGATGAAGCAGTCTGCTTCAGGTGGAAGATTTGGGATACTGTTTTCCTGCCTCCAACCATTTTGTTTTGTTAAGAGGAAACAGAAGCTGCTCTAGTAGGGTTTTGGGGATGGAGTCATTTTGCTTCAGAGGGAAAATGTCTATGCTGGCACTGACAAATAATTGCTTCTTTCTTAGATAACAGTAGGAGGGAAAGAATACTGGCACAATGATATAGTGATTATGAACTCACTACTTCAGTGGGATGCAATGGCCGATGCATTTGATCTCATTCCTGAAATGGAAATGGGCTTTACTAGAATTTCTTCAGAAACATCAACCTTCTCAGCAGACATGTCCTTATGTCTAAGTTGAGAAACTTAGTTCTTCAACACTGTCAGGAAATGCCGACATGTGTTGAATGTACCCAATTGAGTGTATGGAGATGAATCATCTACGTCCATAATTCTATTCTCCCATGAAGTTAACTGGATGCACCCAAGCAATTTATAACTCTTTCAGCCTAATGCAGTTGGTGTGTGTGTGAGGGAGTGTCAAATACTCAATCGGAGATAGCATTTGGCATTGCTTATGTAGTAATGCAGGCTTGCTGGGGGTGAAGTTTCAAGAGACACTTTTCATGATGACTGGATGCCCTTTATTTCTTATATTAACTCCAACCCAGGAGAGCCTAGACCCTCTGTTTTTCAAAGGGTGCATTGGAGAGACTTGGTTTAATTCTAGATAGATATGACATATGCTACTATGTAGGATAAACTTACTTTTAAGTCAGTTACCTATGTGTGTGTATAAGACAAATGTAAATTAACACAGAATGGTTCAAAAATGAGTTTGAAATATTGCATACATTGTGCAATACATGTTAATATTTGAGTGATTATTTGTTGTGTTTGTGAAACTGTTAAACAATTAAAAGTGTGAAATACTTTGTACTGACAAGGACAGGAAAAATTATAAAGCAATGAAGGTTGTTGTGGAAGTAGTTAAAAATAAAACAGTAGCCTGCATAGTCAACCTGGCATGGATTTCCTCCCAGATGGCACAACTGGCCCTTAGAGTTGCACAGCAATGTTATTAAATAATAAGCAACACTATGCATTTTCTTCAGAGACTTAACACTAGCCTGGCCACTGCAGCATTGCCATCTGGTGACTTCTGCTGTATCATCAACACAAGATTGGAAAGAGAGCAGGGATACTGGAACAGCAGGCTAGAGCCCACTCAAGATTTGCCAAATGGACTCAGTGTCTCCCGCCCAGGGATAATCAGGCAAGAAACAAACAACTGCTGATGTAGTCAAGGCTAATTGAGAAAAGAAAAGGAGAGGTGCAATTCTATGACCCAACCACTAACTGCAGTGTCTTGTATGCTGTGCTTGGTAAGCAGAGTTTAACTGTGGAGGGATTGCTGAGCTAGGGCTGCTGACAGCTGGGCTGGCCCCAGGCATGCCGGGGCGATTGGGCACCAGCCTGCCCCGGGCCCCGGCACTCCCCTCCTGCGATTCATGGCAGGATTGGTACCGTGGAATGCAGGTACAGGAGATCCCAAGCCAACCCCCATTCCCCCACTCTACTTACTTTTCTCTGTGCTGTTTTTTTGGGAGCGAGCCTGCACGCCACAAAAAACAGCAGAGAGAAAGGTAGGTGAAGAGAGGAATAGTGGGCAGCTCTGAAGCTCCTGCCCTGCTATCCGCGGCAGCAATCCTGCTGTGGACTGCAGAAGGGGAGCGCAGGGCTCCCAGGGGCCCCTGTAGTCCCAGGGGCCCTTGGCCAGTGCCCCACCTGGCCGCCCTTTAGAACTGGCCCTGGCTGACAGATGGGTAAAAAGGGTACATTTCTACTGGGCTCAGGGCCACCAAGGGCCCCACACTCTTATCTTTCTCCAAAACATGTTTCGAAGGGCTCTGGATGAGAAGATATGCACCAAAATATCACCTCCCTGCCCAACTTCTGTTAAATGAGCTAGCCAGCTGCTCCAATCCCCACCCTTTCAGGTTTTTAGCCAATAAGTGAAATCAGAGTTATTACTGAATGATGAGGGATTTGTTAAACTCCAGGCAATAGCTAGAACCCCTTGGAAGTCCTGAAAATAGCTGCCTTTCCCTGCTTGTATATTCATAGTGGTTAAAGGTGTGTGCCTGCACATCACATGAGTTGAGTAAGCTTATAGCTTTCAGCATCTGCACTTGTACCAGCCTACCTGACCACCTTTTTCTTTGTGTGCGCATCCAGCATGAGGTCCAGAACAGAAAATCATAACAGGATCTTGGTAGGCATGCACAGTAAACAATTACATTGATGGTGATAATAAAAGTGTACATGCAAAGTTTTTTAATAGCATATTATACATTTTATCTATCAAATAATTTTTGAACAGAAGTAAAAAAGTGTACATGCAGCTTATGATGCAATTACAATGTGTTATAATTTTCTAAATATAAGGAGTCAAACAAATTAAAATTTTTCCTTGGCTGATAAATAGGGCAGTTTATTTGTCTAATTCATAGCCTGTTTGAAAACCTTTCCAATATGAAGCTTTAATCCTATATTCATTCTTCTGGGAGTAAAGCTGCAATCCTAATCCTACATAACTAGGAGTAAACTCCATTTAATCCTATAGGACTTAACTTTGAGTAGACATAGTTAGGATTGTGCTGTAAATCAACGGGACCTTTCAGTAGACATAGCAAAGGAATGTGTTATAAATCTTTTTCTCTCCCTTCAATCCCATTTTTAAACAATTTAAGCAGGGCTTACTTGGATGTCACTTCTGTTATTTGGCAGGAGACTAATACTGATTAAAAAAAGTTCTGCAATGACAAATTGGTTTTGACAATTAACTATTATATGGGGTGTATATATTTTTACATTCCTGTGTGTGTGTATATGAAATTTTTCCAACAACCCTGTGTGATAGGTTAGGCTGAGAGTTCGTTTAGTCAAGCTGCACATGCTCAGAGAGAGAGAGAGAATTGGCAAGCTTTTTGTTGTTATTTTGCTGTAAAATATCAGGACTGTGGAATGTTGCAGTTAAAACAATTGGGGGACTGCCTTGGTGCACGTCCCCCCTGCATGATTTGTGACTATAACATAATATATTTGTGCCTCACTTTTTTTCTTGGGTCCTCCTCCCCCTTTTATCTTTGCAACACCCCTTGTGATAGGTTAGGCTGAGAGTTGACTCAGTCAAGCTACACAAGTTTTTTTTACCTGTTCCTATCTTTTAAATATTATTTTAAGGTTTAAATGTATTTAACAATTATTTATAACTGTTGTAAAATGCCTTGTGAAGGCAGAAACTCTGAAAGGCAGGTTAAAATCTGTTAAATAAACACATCTAAATCAAGGCTGTGGATTCAAAACAACTGTTCATATTGATAATATCAGTAGATAAACAGCAGTTCTTGCCAATAGATTGCTGGAACAAGGCAGTGGCTGGGGATGTAGGAAGTCCAATCTACATAGAGTGTTCTGGGCCCAGGAAATCCTGAGCTGAGCTAAGGAGGATGGGGAAAGTGAAACAGAGTTGAGGCTGAGAGTGATGTCTGAGCCCTGGACAATGAGCTCCTACATCTTCTACCACTCAGCTCAATATTTATGATGATTTGTGCCTGAGCCCTTTTGAATTTTACTTTGAGTTTTTATTGACCCACCTTGAGTAAACATCCTAACCTTAAAAATGCTTCTTTGAATCAAGGACAGTAGATGTAGCTCTTTAAACTTCATGGCAATCCATAGACCATCCCTATCAGAACCCCCAGTGCTGGTGGAATTAAATAATGGAATCTGGAGAGGAAAAAATGTCCTTTGTCTAAACAGAGTAAAAGAGGCTTTGTCCTTTTATCTGTTATACAGTTGTTCAATGATTAAAAAACCCTGCTGGTTTAAGATATGTATTAAGGCTATATCATACTGGCTCAAACTCCACAATGTCAAGAAATTGGAAGCCAAGGCTTGCCCTGTGATCAGCAATGATGTTATGCCATTTTAATAAGCTATAGGACACTGATGCTTATAACAACAGAACCTTGTTTTTGCTACTTGATTTAACTAAAAGGGCGCTTCCATGCCCCTTTAATCTGTTATGTCTTCCTTGGATCTCTTTCCCTAAATATTCCTTAAGGATAAACCATTAAACAATTAATAAAGATGCATAACATTACATGAATAGCATTAGTTTCTATTTTCATCACAAAATGCCACTGAATTCTGCAGAGCTGTGTATAAAGGGAGCAAGGCATCCGTCCCCCATCCTTTTTTTTTTACAGCTGCTTTTATAGACAAAATATAGAACACTGAGTCCTCCATATTATAATTTGAACACTCAATAGGCCTCTTTGTTTGGGGGGATGCTGATTTTAGAAGAAAAAACCTCTTGTTTATGTGCTGCTTTGACCTACTAGCCTCTTCTCTTGTTAACAATAAAAAGTTCTTTCAGAACAGTTGAAGTCCTCAACAACATTCAGGAAGGAGCGAGAGAGTCAGAAAAGGGGGTGGGGTGGAGTTCAAAAAATGATATATATATCAAGTGCATGATGGGTAGGGTAAGCCAATGATGCTTGGCAGAATGGAAACAGAAAATGGAAAGCTCATTGTCATCAGAGCTGGCACTTCCATGAGGCACAGTGAACCTCAGGCAGCAGACGCTGGGGGCATGGAGCAGAGGTGGGGTGTTGGAAGACAGAGCTGTGTGGCTGAGCCTCCTAGCCTTGGGTGCAGTGAGGACACTGTCCCACAATGAGTGCTGGAGTAAAATTCAACTGCCAATCTAGTTGACTTCTGAACAAGTACTCTTGCAGGGTCCCATCTTGTCCTTCATCCCAGGAAGCAAAATTACTCTGATGGTCACTAAGCTGTTCAGGGCCAAATCTGCCATTAGACGGTTGGTTGATTCAGGTGGTTAGTGCAGGGTTCCTTGAAAGGGCAGCAAACTGTTACATATTTAATTAAGTATTGTTTTACTTTTACTTCAATGGAGGGGGAGAGGCACATGTTGAATTTCCTGCCACAGGGACCAAAATAACTTGAACAGCCTTGGGTCTTGTGGCAGCACTGCCGGGGGGAGGCACCATTTGCTGCTGCACTGCAGGCAGCAAAATAGCTTGGGCTTGCCTTGTACGTGTGTGGTCATGCAAGGGCATGTGCTGGGTGGTGTTGTGTGCCCATTGTTGCGCAGGGTGGCATGTGGCACTGTTGCCAGCACAGTTCTTTATTGGTGGACATTGGCTGTGCTTCCAGGAATGCTGGATGGGAGAGTCATTTTTATACCATTTCTGTATTTCCTGTGTTGTGTGCTTTCTCCTCCACTGCCAGGCTGACCATTTCATTCGATAAAGTGGACATTTCACTGGATTAAAGAGGACAGTGTAATGTAAATACAGAATTGTTCTGCCCACCATGCCAGTCCTTTAACACAAGGCTATTTCTAGTAAAATGAAATTCTAGGGCAACAAAATTGAACCAAACATCACTGAAAACTGTTCATGGAGGGGATAAGGACATATTTTGCAGTTGCTACTACTGAAACTTCAAACAACACAGCAAAACAGCTGAACGAGAAAATTATAAAACCCATTTGATCTTCTAGAATCACTTCTATAAATTGCTATGCTTTCTTTTAATTTTTTATTTTCAAATTTTTTGAATATTATCATAGGAGAGAAGGAAATAACCACTGTTATTTGTTAACCCCACTACTGTGCCCAAAATGGTGTTGGAGGGCCTTTTAATGTAACCCTATTTACCTGGGAAATTCACCTGTCAGAATGTATATGTCTGAAGACATTTACAGCTGCACAAAGCCAGGACAGTTGTCTTATGCTTGATCCTCCGCAGGCTTATTTAGAATCTCTATGTATTCAATGGAGCTAACTTCAAAATTAATTTGCTTAGTATTGCAACCTCATTCTAATCCAATTTACCTGTAAGCCCCACTGATTTCAGTAGGACTTACTTCTGAGTAGACATTGTGCTCTCAGCTAATCAGTGGAGCATGGGCTGAATCATGACTCAGAATGCACTGTACTAATTGTCAGCTACCACTTCCTGTAGCTTTCAAGATTCTAAACTTCTAACTATAGCTGAGGCTAAACTACATTTAGCTTTTGAAATCTTTCACTGTTGTATATCTTGCAATAAGTGGTTACAATCTAGCATCTGTTAAGCATACCTAGCCCGTTGAAACCAACAGGGTTAAGAACGTAACTGTGTGCTTAAATTGCATTGATTTTAATTAGAATCAAGTTAGTATTCCAAATTTCACCCTGTGGGTCTATATCAAAATATGCATTAACAACACATGCATCCTTGAAGGCAACTAGCTTTTGCATGTTAATGTGGACAGTAAACACAGGACTTGGTTACTTTATTTTAGGTGAAAAAAACATATGCTGTTGGGGCTAAATCAGTACAGGAATGTAGATTTCCTTGGTAGCTCATATTTTGCAGAGGTAGAAACAAATCACAGGCATACTTAGAAGTAAGGCTCACTGAGTTCAAGGAAGCTTACTTCCTTGCATAGGGTTGCAGCCAAAATTACTGAGTAAAGACCAATTACAGCAGGGTCAACCACCCAAGTTAGTCTTTGGTATGTTACTCTTTGATGCAGCAGCATAATTGTCATGTGCCTCATGCAAGTAAGCTGCCACATGTCTTGCATTTACTAGAAGAAAAGTAAAAGGTGACCAGTTTAACCTTTTAAATGAGCCTTGTGGTTATGCTAGCAGACAGCCAACATGAAATGTTGAAGACATGGAGTAAACAAGGTTGTTGCTTATGGCTGGAGAGATGGAACTGGTAAGCAGCTCCCTTCATTGAACTACTATGGGCCAGTGTGCTGTGTCATTCATGACAAAACGGGTTCAATTTTCAGAGGGGTAGCTGCCTGGTCTAGTCTGTTCCTGCACAGAGAACAGTATTGTGGTACCTCTGAAGGCTAACTAATTTATTGTGGAATGAGTGTTTGTGGACTAGAGTCCATTCCATCAGATGCAGTAAGAAGCCCCTTCATGCAGCTGATGAATCTGATTCTAGGCCACAAAAGGTTATGCAATAATAAATGTGTTAGACTTCAACATGCTACATAAGCCTTTGTTGTTTCTACAAAATGGGTTGATGTTCAGTTGCGGATTAACTACGAGGGTGGACCAGTAGAGGCTGGTCTACATGTTAGCTTCCTCCTCCTCAGGTTCAGTGTCGCCCTTGTGTAGCTCAACAGGGAAGAGGATGGAGACAAAACAAGAAGTAGTTGACTCTGCCTCTCATTTGGCTCTGGCTCCACCTCCTATTGGTCTTCCTACCTTCTGCCCTACCAGTCCCAATGAGCAGCAGCCACTGCTGGGTTGGGCAAAATGGTATCTCATGCGTTTTGTGTTCTTGTACTATTATCGCTGCCGCCACCACCATAGGGGGAGGTTGTGAGGACATTGTGGTTCCTCTTCCTTCAGAAGGGTCAGTAAATTGTATAATAAGATCTGGGGATCTTTTACCCTTCCTTCTGTCCCACTGGCACCCCAGGCACTAGCACAGCAGCTGTCAGACTCTTTCTTTGTCTTCTCCTAGCTTCCCCTGGGTTTCTTCTGCAAACAACATCAACAACACAAGACTTATTTGCAAATTTATGTGTTATGTAGACAAATAAGATTAATTTTCTTTAATTAAGAGTTCACCCTTGTTTAAATAGTGGTGACATTATGATTAAATCTGATGCTGTGGAGCAATGTGCTCTACAGATGGTTTCATGCTGGTTTATAAGAAGTCCTTCAAGGCTGCAACCCTGTCTCAGAGTAAGCTCCATGGAAAATAGGACTTTTTTCTGAGTAATCATGCATAAGATTTTGCTGATAGCCGTCTTGATTTCTGGGATGTTTCAACCTTTTTTTCCAGTTCTTGTTTTTCAAGAGATGTTATGACTCTCTTGTAGAAAATAAATCAACTTCTATTGTAGCGAAACCAGTCATAACCTAAAGACTGTTTTCATTTATTTATTACACGTCATTTCCCCCCAAGCCTGTAGTGCAGGCAGAAATGCAATACGGAAGCCAGTGCAGCTCATGTAGAGGGCATTTCTAGTGGGCTAAGAATTATTTATAAAGAACAGATGGTCTATCATAAAACCACAAGGCCACTTATTCCTAGAAGACCTGACTTATTATTTTAATTTTGTTGTTGTAGGACGAATGCACAGCACATTTTCAAAGAAAGGAAAGATGGTTTTTCAAAGAAACTTGTGTTTGATGCACTCTTCTTAACATTTTGCGGTGCCCTGGATACTGGTATTTTCAATTTGTTATAGCCTTTGAGGCTAGAATACTAATCTTAAAACAACTCACTAACAAAATAGTGCATAGTGTTAAATAAACTCAACTGCTTGGATCCGGCAATGAGTGAATCCTCCTGCTGTTTACCATCTAGTCTGATGAAGAGTTCTGGGGAATGTGAGAGCCTACACACTGCTTTGTGACATTTTGGTTGGCTTAACAAAGGTATGAATATTGATCTTGGCATTTTTCTTATGAGCTTGCACAACTACTGTCACTTTTAATGGAAGGATATTTTTCTTGCCCCTCTTGTGCAACTGTCTGCACCCCATAAAACCTCTCTGGAGGGTTGGGGCGGTCCCTCCTGAACTACCGTATGTGGGATGATGTATGGAGGCCTGCTGAGAGTAGAAGGAGTCTCCCAAAATCCAAAAAATGCCTCTTCCTGATTTTGGAAGAATTGTCCCCACCCTCAGCAGCCCCCTGCACCCTGTCATTCATGTTTACAAACAGTGCTTACAGCTCTGGTCATATTATTTGTTTAACTTCCTGAATTTCTTTCCCCTCATACAAAATATGCAAAACTCTGGACAGAGAAGAAGCAGTTGCGTAGGATAGGGAAATTTCTTTCTTTCCTAATATTGGGCTTGGCTGAAAAAAATAGTGGTTAGAATAAGTGGGGTTTACTCAAAGTGAAGGATGGGAAATAGTTTGGTGTTTTTCATTATTGAAAACTTTTTCTGAGAGCATTGGTTAACATGATTGCATGTCTGTGGTAGCTAACGTAGTGCTCTTCATACCCTGTTGGATTCTAACTTCCATCAACCCAAGCCAGCATGACCAATGGTCAGGAATGGTGGAACATCTGGAGGCCTACAAGTTCTTCCTTGAGTGACTCTTACTACAGGCACTGAACTTACCTTTCAATAATCCTTTTTTTCACACATTAAATAACTTCCTTGTGTTTAGCTTGGCTAAAAACCAACAGCCATCTCCCCTTCCTAAGTGTAAAAAATGAGTCTGGTAATCCAACAATGATGCATTGTACATAATTTCTGACTCATCCCCTAGATGTGCCAACTGTTCATCTGGATCTTGTAGCTGTGCTTTAAATAGCAGCTTGATCTGCAGATATTAATGGGTAATAATGGTTTCATATCCAAGTCACAAAAAGGTTAAGCTACTGCTTTTTGCATATTAAGTATCAGAGGCACAAAAGCAGAACAGGCTAGTTTTCTTTGGTCAGTTGGCAACCCTATAAAGAATTATAGCTCTATAAAAAGCAACTTTTTGAAGCTAAAATTCTCAATAATCGTTTTATTTGAGGTAGGTAAGCTGTAATAAGCAAATTGGTTTCAAACTGATTTAAATATGTAGAGATGTGCATTAATGCTTCTCTCCTTAAAATCAGACAAGACGTAGTTGAACAACAGGTCTTCCTGGCCACGGGACCAGTCACTGGAGCTATGCAGACAAGGCAGAGTGAGCCTCTGATTTTCCCTATTGTGGAGGTCACATGCAGTCCCCCATCAACATCAACACGATGGCCACCCTCTTTAGCCCCCAGCTAATGCCCATCCTGCTCTCTGACCACAACCTGCCTCCCGGAGAGATGCTCCACCTTCAGAACAATGGACACACAGGCCTACTGAGGCTTGAGTCCTGGAGCCTCACAGCCGGCGGGGAGCGATAAGCTTTTACTTGCTTGTCGCCCTCCTCCATGGTCAACATAATTTCAGTTTTCTGACACTTTCATAGAGCGGGGAGGTCGGCTTATGGGCTTCCCTTGGTAAATTCTGACTTATACACTGTGTTTATGTATATCTTTATGTATATGGATATTGTTTATGTATTTTGCTTTGCAAATTAATTTTTTATTGTACCTTGTGTATTCTATTGTAAACTACTTTGAGATCTTTTAGATAGTAAGCGATCTATAAATGGAAATAATGATAATAACATTGAGTCATAATGTTCTACATGACTACTTAGAGGAAAGCCCTACTGAATTAAACAGGAATTGCTCCCAGGTAACCACACCATGAAGCTCACTGGGTGACCTTGGGCCAGTCACTGCCTCTCAGCCTCAGAGGGAGGCAATGGTAAACCACCTCTGAATACCGCTTACCATGAAAACCCTATTCATAGGGTTGGCATAAGTCAGAATCGACTTGAAGGCAGCAGTTCATTTCCATTTTTCAAGTGTATATAGGACTGCAGTCTTAGTCATTAGTCCTAACAGCCCAGATTTACTTAGGAGAAAGTTCCAAAGTTTACTTGGGTTTACTCCCTAGTTAGTAGCATAAGTAATGTTAAATAAGTGGGACTCACTTTGCCAGTGTTTTCATGTTACTTTGCAATGTGGTTGTCTTGAGGTATTAGGATTATTTCAATATTAAAAAAACATGAAATGATAAGGTTGCCACCTTTTAGTTTAGTGCTCCTGAAACAATTACATACATTGCAGAATCAAAACATGCAAACCCTTCTGCATTGCTGCATCTTCATAATGGAAAATGACAGCTATACCAAGGAACTTAGCCTTGTTGTGACTTTAAATAAATCTTCAGCCTGTTGACTCCAGCAGTCTCCAGGCTGCCTAGGAAGATGTGCAAAGCAAAGGCTTACATACCAAGCTTGTTGTTGTATTTACTGACTTCAGTTCATATTGATCAACAAGATGTATATGAGCATGGAAACTTCAGCCATACAAATGCCTTTCTTTTCTCCCTAACCTCTAACCTAATTAAACAATTTCAGGCACTTCCTAATTTTATCATCTTAAGAACATAAGAACATAAGAAGAGCCTGCTGGATCAGGCCAGTGGCCCATCTAGTCCAGCATCCTGTTCTCACAGTGGCCAACCAGGTGCCTGGGGGAAGCCCGCAAGCAGGACCCGAGTGCAAGAACACTCTCGCCTCCTGAGGCTTCCGGCAACTGGTTTTCAGAAGCATGCTGCCTCTGACTAGGGTGGCACAGCACAGCCATCACGGCTAGTAGCCATTGATAGCCCTGTCCTCCATGAATTTGTCTAATCTTCTTTTAAAGCTGTCCAAGCTGGCGACCACTACTGCATCTTGTGGGAGCAAATTCCATAGTTTAACTATGCGCTGAGTAAAGAAGTACTTCCTTTTGTCTGTCCTGAATCTTCCAACATTCAGCTTCTTTGAATGTCCACGAGTTCTAGTATTATGAGAGAGGGAGAAGAACTTTTCTCTATCCACTTTCTCAATGCCATGCATAATTTTATACACTTCTATCATGTCTCCTCTGACCCGCCTTTTCTCTAAACTAAAAAGCCCCAAATGCTGCAACCTTTCCTCGTAAGGGAGTCGCTCCATCCCCTTGATCATTCTGGTTGCCCTCTTCTGAACCTTTTCCAACTCTATAATATCCTTTTTGAGATGAGGTGACCAGAACTGTACACAGTATTCCAAATGCGGCCGCACCATAGATTTATAAAACGGCATTATGATATCGGCTGTTTTATTTTCAATACCTTTCCTAATTATCGCTAGCATGGAATTTGCCTTTTTCACAGCTGCCGCACACTGGGTCGACATTTTCATCGTGCTGTCCACTACAACCCCGAGGTCTCTCTCCTGGTCGGTCACCGCCAGTTCAGACCCCATGAGCGTATATGTGAAATTCAGATTTTTTGCTCCAATATGCATAATTTTACACTTGTTTATATTGAATTGCATTTGCCATTTTTCCGCCCATTCACTCAGTTTGGAGAGATCTTCTTGGAGCTCTTCACAATCTCTTTTTGTTTTAACAACCCTGAACAATTTAGTGTCGTCAGCAAACTTGGCCACTTCACTGCTCACTCCTAATTCTAGGTCATTAATGAACAAGTTGAAAAGTACAGGTCCCAATACCGATCCTTGAGGGACTCCACTTTCTACAGCCCTCCATTGGGAGAACTGTCCGTTTATTCCTACTCTCTGCTTTCTGCTTCTTAACTAATTCCTTATCCACAAGAGGACCTCTCCTCTTATTCCATGACTGCTAAGCTTCCTCAGAAGTCTTTGGTGAGGTACCTTGTCAAACGCTTTTTGAAAGTCTAAGTACACTATGTCCACTGGATCACCTCTATCTATATGCTTGTTGACACTCTCAAAGAATTCTAATAGGTTACTGAGACAGGACTTTCCCTTGCAGAAGCCATGCTGGCTCTGCTTCAGCAAGGCTTGTTCTTCTATGTGCGCGGTTAATCTAGCTTTAATAATACTTTCTACCAGTTTTCCAGGGACAGAAGTTAAGCTAACTGGCCTGTAATTTCCGGGATCCCCTCTGGATCCCTTTTTGAAGATTGGTGTTACATTTGCCACTTTCCAGTCCTCAGGCACGGAGGAGGACCCGAGGGACAAGTTACATATTTTAGTTAGCAGATCAGCAATTTCACATTTGAGTTCTTTGAGAACTCTCGGGTGGATGCCATCCGGGCCCGGTGATTTGTCAGTTTTTATATTGTCCATTAAGCCTAGAACTTCCTCTCTCGTTACCACTATTTGTCTCAGTTCCTCAGAATCCCTTCCTGCAAATGTTAGTTCAGGTTCAGGGATCTGCCCTATATCTTCCACTGTGAAGACAGATGCAAAGAATTCATTTAGCTTCTCTGCAATCTCCTTATCGTTCTTTAGTACACCTTTGACTCCCTTATCATCCAAGGGTCCAATCGCCTCCCTAGATGGTCTCCTGCTTTGAATGTATTTATAGAATTTTTTGTTGTTGGTTTTTATGTTCTTAGCAATGTGCTCCTCAAATTCTTTTTTAGCATCCCTTATTGTCTTCTTGCATTTCTTTTGCCAGAGTTTGTGTTCTTTTTTATTTTCTTCATTCGGACAAGACTTCCATTTTCTGAAGGAAGACTTTTTGCCTCTAAGAGCTTCCTTGACTTTGCTCATTAACCATGCTGGCATCTTCTTGGCCCTGGCGGTACCTTTTCTGATCTGCGGTATGCACTCCAGTTGAGCTTCTAATATAGTGTTTTTAAACAACTTCCAAGCATTTTCGAGTGATGTGACCCTCTGGACTTTGTTTTTCAGCTTTCTTTTTACCAATCCCCTCATTTTTGTGAAGTTTCCTCTTTTGAAGTCAAATGTGACCGTGTTGGATTTTCTTGGCAATTGGCCATTGACATGTATGTTTAATTTAATAGCACTGTGGTCACTGCTCCCAATCGGTTCAACAACACTTACATCTCGCACCAGGTCCCGGTCCCCACTGAGGATTAAGTCCAGGGTTGCCGTCCCTCTGGTCGGTTCCATGACCAACTGGTCTAGGGAATAGTCATTTAGAATATCTAGAAACTTTGCTTCTTTGTCATGACTGGAACACATATGCGGCCAGTCTATGTCCGGGTAGTTGAAGTCACCCATTACTACCACATTTCCTAGTTTGGATGCTTCCTCAATTTCATATCTCATCTCAAGGTCTCCCTGAGCATTTTGATCAGGGGGACGATAGATCGTTCCCAGTATTAAGTCCCTCCTGGGGCATGGTATCACCCACCCACAACGATTCTGTGGAGGAGTCTGCCTCTTTTGGGGTTTCGAGCTTGCTGGATTCAATGCCTTCTTTCACGTATAGAGCGACTCCGCCACCAATACGTCCTTCCCTGTCCTTCCGATATAGTTTATATCCAGTTTATATATAGTTTATATCTTAGAGCTAGGATGGCCAGTGGAAAAAAAATGGGCCTCCTGCACCTTTAGTAGTTGTGTAGAAGAGTTGTATCATGAACATGATACCTGCTGTTTGTTATGTTGCCTACTACTTTGCATTTAGAACTGTTTTAATGTTCCCTTTGTAGAGCTGTTGGTGCCTGAGCAAGCTTTAGTACTTATTATCATACAGTGATTGTTTATTCCTATGTTGTAGAATAGCTAATTCTGCTTAGACCAGCTCTCCTCAGAAGAAGGAAAACCTCACTCTGGTTGTGTTTCCTGCCACTTTGAGTTGCAAGGTGGAGCACTTGGCCTCGCATTCTTTTTTCACCTCATCCATACCATCCCTTTTATCTCAGTCAGATTCAATGTTTTTTCTACAGCTCATTATTTTATCATTTGCTATTAAATTTAATAAAGTTGAAGTGTGAATTACATGACAGAATGGACTGGATGTGAGTTAGGTGACTGGATAGACATATAGTCTATGTGTGTTGAGGCCAGAAAACATCCCTAGACTGTTCCGTTCTGGATTGTTCCAACTCTAATCAGTTTGCCTCCCTCTCTCCAATCCACCATTGCCTCCTGCCTCCTTTCTGTTTTTCTTAGGGACCTAAGAGAATACATAGCTTTGTATTCCCACTCCAAGCCACTACCTAAAGTAGCCTTATGTTAGTTAAAGTCCCAAGAATCTGCTGAGGCCAGAGCCACAGGTGGGTGGGGATGGTACAGCTGTACCTGCCCCAGTGTTGAGAGGATCCCACAGCTGCAAGTTGGCATTACTCACAAGTAGGAATGTTGGTGAATTCAGATGGAAATGGGAGCAAAAATTGTCGATGCTCACTTATTCATCCCATGCCCCCAAGGACAATTAACCCAGTGATAACAATTGATTTTCACTGTTGCTTTCAACCTACAAACAATATGTAATTGATAACATCCCTCACATTTGGATTGTGTTTCTTTGCACTGAAATAAATGGTGTGGAATAATGTAATTAATTATAGAATTAATTATGTTAAATTCCACCCTAGTGGACAGTGAGATAAAAAACATAGCTTTTTGTCAGAAGCCGAACTGCAGCAGAATGGCATGCTATAACCACGTTGGACAGGAAATGATGCCTTCTTACATCCCTGCTCGCAAAGAGCTTGACAGGAAGCCTTTTTGCATCACTCCACTTGCTGGAAAAGATAGGAACAGAAGGAACAAGGAAGCAGTAATTGGGGGTAGGACAAGGAAGCAGTGGGGCACCACTATGAGCTCTCCTTTCACCTCCTAGGAGGAGCTGGTCAACCAGTCAGGACCTAGCTAGCAGGAGGATGCAAAAAGCCCAACACATGCTGGTGTGTGGTGGTACCATCCACAAGTCACGTGCTCCCACCCGGGAAGGGCCAGCCGATGCTACTGAGAGAGTGTAGGGGAGAGGCTGCATAACCAGTGGCTCCGCCTCACCACCTCCTTGCTTTTAAGTTGTTTGCTGCAGCATTGTGTGTGTGTGTGTACAGTGTGGCAGCAGTGGCGGTGGCAGCAGCACTGACTCACTGGGAAAACAACAGAGTTCCGAAGATGGGTGGGTGCGGGAGTGGTACTTTCAAATATTTTCCTCTTGTTTCTTCTATTTCCTGTTTTGTGAATTGTGAAACTGCTTATGTTTGGGGCATTTCTGTTTATCAGGGTTGACAAACTTTGGTTTTTTTGTTTTTGCTGTAAAATACCAGGGCTGGGTAATGTTGCAGTGTGGGGGTTGCTTTCCTGGCTTTGTACAAGTTTATTTCTCTCTACATGGTCTGTGAATGCTACATTATATTTGTATCCTGCTTTTCCTCCCAGGAGCCCAAGACTTTGTACACTGTCCTCAACTCCTTTTTATCCTTGCAGCAACTCGGCGAGGTAGATTAGGCTGAGAACTGGTGGCCCAGTCATCAAAGTTCTGAAACGGCATACGGTCAGAATATTTTTTGCTTCTTGTTCTTTATCAGGTTGACCATTTTTTTTCTTGGTATTTTGCTGTAAAAAACCCTCCCTATTTTATTCTCACAGCAACCCTGTGAGGTATGTTAGGCTAAGAGATAGTGAGTTTCACGACTGAGTGGGGATTTGAACTCTGGTCTCCCAGGTCCTAGTCTTAACACTCTGACATACAGTGTACTGGGCCCAGAAAATCCTGATGGCACACCTGGCTGGGCCATCTTTAGCCTCCACTTCAGAGCTTGGAAGATTACTTTTTAAAAGTAATAAATTACAGTTACACTTACATGGCCCCCCAAAAATAGTAATTACTGTTACAATTACAATTGCTCTGGAAGTAACTGATTACTTTACTTTTCCTCCAAAGTAATCACTACAATTCAATTTCAGTTACTTTAAAAAAATGCCTAGAAGGTGCTGGCCTTGGCTGCTACACATCTAAGTAGCCTAAAACAACATTAAAAATAAACAAACACATACAGAGGTAGTAGAATAATTATTTTTATTCATCAGATAGGAATGGTGGTCCCTCCACTGGTAAGGGTGGTGGGGAGGGAGGCTGAGGCCACTACTCAGATGTTTGCATGTCAACCCAAGTGCAACCCCCCCCCCCCTATTCAGCCAGCCAGCATAATCTCTCTCACTTAACCCACCTCCCGGACCCTGCCCTGCCATCAACTAAGGGACACTTACTCAAGCAAACATTTTCCCCTGAGATGCAAAAAAGTTAAAATACTGCAAATGCAGCACAGTAGCCGGAGAGGGTGGTGGAGGCCACTTTGTGTGCCAAGTGCAAACACAGTATTCACACACACACGCACACACAAACACACACATTGTCATCTTTCACCTCCACAGTTCTTTATCTCCATTCTGCTTCTGCCTCCATCTCCTTTATCCATGTTTATTTATTTTATTTATTTTATTTGTTTCATTTATAGACCGCCCATAGCGAGTGGCTCTCTGGGCGGTGTACAAAAAGGTTAAAATACAAAATATCAACAATAAAATCAGACAACAAACAATAAACACAAGCAGCAACTAAAGAAAAAATAAAAAATAAAAAATTTAAATTATAACATAAACGCTTAAAATGCCTGGGAGCATAGCCAGGTCTTAACCTGGCGCCAAAAAGATAGAAGCGTAGGCACCAGGCATACTTCTTCGGGGAGGCTGTTCCACAGTTCGGGGGCCACTACAGAAAAGGCCCTAGATCGAGTAACTGTCCTCCGGGCTTCTCGATGGGTTGGTACCCGGAGGAGGGCCTTAGATGCTGAGCGAAGTTCATAGTAGGTTCATAGCGGGAGAGGCGTTCCACAAGATATTGCGGTCCCACGCCGTGTAAGGCTTTATAGGTCAAAACCAGCACCTTGAATCTGGCTCGGAAACAAATAGGTAGCCAGTGCAAACGGGCCAGAACAGGTGTTATATGTGCTGACCGGCTGGTCCTCGTCAGCAGTCTGGCTGCTGTGTTTTGCACTAGCTGAAGCTTCCGAACTGTCTTCAGGGGCAGCCCTACGTAGAGCGCATTACAGTAATCCAGCCTAGAAGTTACCAGAGCATGAACAACTGAGGTGAGGTCATCCCTGTCCAGATAGGGGCGTAGCTGGGCTACCAACCGAAGGTGGTAGAACGCATTCCTTGCCACCGAGGCCACTTGCGCCTCAAGAGACAAGGAAGGATCGAAAAGAACTCCCAGACTACGAACCTGTTCCTTCAAGGGGAGTGTAACCCCATCTAGAACAGGGTGAACATCCACCATCTGGGCAGGGGAGGTACTCACCAACAGTGTCTCAGTCTTGTCTGGATTGAGTCTCAGTTTATTAGCTCTCATCCAGTCCATTATCGCGGTCAGGCAATGATTCAGCACATCCACAGACTCACCTGTAGAAGATGAAAAGGAGAAATAGAGCTGCGTGTCATCAGCATACTGGTGGCAACGCACTCCAAAACTCCTGATGACGGCACCCAGAGGCTGCATGTAGATGTTAAAAAGCATGGGGGACAAAATCAACCCCTGAGGGACTCCACAATGGAGAGTCCAAGGTGTCAAACAATGTTCCCCAAGTACTACCTTCTGGCGACGATCCGCCAAGTAGGAGCGGAACCACTGCCAAGCAGTGCCTCCAACTCCCAACTCCGCAAGTCTCCCCAGAAGGATACCATGGTCGATGGTATCAAACGCCGCTGAGAATCAACAGAGTCACACTCCCTCTGTCCCTCTCCCGACAGAGGTCATCGTACAGGGCGACCAAGGCTGTTTCAGTGCGAAAACCAGGCCTAAAACCGGATTGAAACGGATCCAGATAATCGGTCTCATCCAAGAGCACCTGGAGCTGATTGGCAACCACCCACTCCAGAACCTTGCCCAAAAAGGGGATATTTGCCACCGGTCTATAATTGTTCAAGTTATCTGGGTCTAAGGAAGGTTTCTTCAAAAGAGGTCTCACTACTGCCTCCTTGAGGCTACTAGGGACTACTCCCTCACTCAAGGAGGCATTTATCACTTCCTTGGCCCAGCCGGTGGTACCAGTCCTGCTAGCCTTGACCAGCCAAGATGGACAAGGATCTAGAGCAGATGTGGTCGCCCGCACCATTCCAAGCACCTTGTCCACTTCCTCAAGCTGCACCAACTGAAACTCATCCAATAATGAAAGACAAGTCCGTGTTCTGGACACTTCAATGGATTCATCTGTCGTAACATCAGAGTCTAGGTCCCTACGGATGCATGCAATTTTATTTTGGAAGTGCCCTGCAATGTCGTTACAGCGAGCTTCAGATGTTTCAATGGTATCTTGAGGACCAGAATGTAAGAGTCCTCGTACAACCCTAAAAAGCTCTGCTGGGCGGCAGAGAGATGTCTTGATAGAGGCAGCGAAGTAGGACTTCTTCGCCGCCCTTACCGCTTTTATATATGACTTAGTGGAGGCACTTACCAAAGCATAACTGCATCCGTCTGGAGTTCGTATCCATCTGCACTCCAGCCTCCTTCTCTCTTGCTTCATCACTCTCAGCTCCGGGGTATACCACGGAGCTGTATGAGCTCTGCATCGAAGAGGGCACGCGGGAGCAATCGTGTTGATAGTCCGGGCCATCTCCATATTCCACAGTTCGACCAAGGCCTCGACAGAAGCACCAGTACTATCAGCTGGAAAAACTCCCAGAGCCCTCTGAAAACCAATAGGATCCATAAGCCTCCAGGAGCGGACCAACTTAATAGGTCCCCCACCCTTGCAGAGGGAAAGAGTCGTTGTAAGTCTAAAACTCAGCAGGCAGTGATCTGTCCATGACAATGGAGTAGATGAAAAATACCCCACCTCCAGATCACCATCTCCATGACCAGTGGCGAAGATCAAATCAAGAGTGTGACCCGACACATGCGTTGGGCCAGTAACAAATTGAGACAGCCCCATGGTTGTCATGGAGGCCATGAAGTCCTGAGCCACTCCAGATAAGACAGTCTCGGCATGAACGTTGATATCCCCCAACACCACAAGTTTTTGGGACCTCAACAACACCTCCGAGACTATCTCTGTCAGCTCAGCTAGGGAAGCTGTTGGGCAGCAAGGTGGGCGGTACACCAACAAGATTCCCAATAAATCTCCTTGGCCCAGTACAAGGTGGAGGCATTATAGACCAGTCGTCATCTGGACAGGATGCCTGGTGAGAGAGAAAATACTCCTATAGACCACAGCGACCCCGCCTCCCCGGCCCTCAGATCTGCCATAGTGCTGCACCGTATACCCAGGTGGGCAAAGCTGAGAGAGGGCAACTCCTCCCTGCTCACCCACCCAGGTCTCAGTTATACATGCCAGGTCGGCACCCTCATCCACAATTAAATCATGGACAAGGGAGGTTTTATTATATACCGACCTGGCATTCAAAAGCAGCACCTGGAGATCTAAGGGCTGGCTGATAGAACAACCAGCAGTTCTGTGGTCTTGAGGAGAACCGGAACAAGGCACAGACACAACTTGTCTGGGGCGAGTTCCCCTTACCTGGCATGTTCTCCTCCTAACGCCATACCTCCCATTACCCGTCACTACGCTAATTGGGGCCCCCGGAAGCCCCCCCCGTTAAATACAAAGCATGCTCTCCCAGGCACATTTTAAAAATATTTAAATACAAACAAACACATTCACACAACAACGCATAAAAATACACATAAATATACACAAACACCTCCACACAATCTCATTCATGCACACAACAGACAAAACAAACAGACAATTAAAATGCACCCAAACAGCAACAATAGCAGCCGACGTTAAAATTCTCCTCCGCATCAAGCTTCATCCATAAGTAATGTCATCAAATAAAGTTGTAAAATATCTGCCCGCGACCCAGTAAACAGCAAGTAAGCAAGCCAGTGGACAAGACACACCCCAAGCAGCGAACTTGAATGGAGTGGCGGCAAGCAGGCAGAAAGCCACGATGAAACAGCGACAGAGCAGCAGGCAGAAGCAGCGGAACCCAGCAGCATCGATCCAGGACTCACAGGCGTGTCGCAGCCAGCGACCGACGACAAAGCCGAACACCGACCAACAGGCAGTCCAGAAGACCCGGAGAGCAGCGGCAGCAACAACAAAAGCCAAGGCAGCAGCAGTTGTAAATCCGAAACGGCCAGAGCCACGTCGGAGACCAAACAACGGGCCCAGAAACAAACGGCCCAAAAGCACTCGAGAAGCACCCGGAGGGCAGCGACTCCTCGAGAACTGCAGCAGCCTGGGCAGCAACGCCGCGGCAACAACGGCCCCCGACACACTCCAGCCGTAGCACGCCAAAGATGGAACTCCGCAACGGATCAGAGCAACCCAAGAGCCGCGGCTCTGCCCCGAACCAAAGGCCAAAACAGCAAAACTGGGTCCAGGCAAGATGTAAAGTCCAGCCACAGTCCAAGACCTCTGAATCCTTTTTCCCTCTACTCCATTCTTCACCACCACTATCCGTTTTTTAAAATAATTGTTTTCTCCTCTCCACCCCGTCTCACTCTCTGCCTCCTCCCTCGTCACCTCCTACTCATCCATAGAGCATGAGGAAAGAGCGATCTTGCACAGAAGCTCAGTTTGAGGAACATGATTTTTATCCACAAATCAGAGGAGAAGACTTCCCCTGCTCCCCCCCAAGTAATGTTCAAAAGTAATTCTGGAAATGTTACAATTACTCCACAAAAGTAGTAAAATTACTCCTAGTTCTATTACAATCAAAATGTAAAGGAATTACCCACTCATTACACAAAAAAGTAATGAATTACAAGTAATTCGTTACTTGTAACTAGTTACTTCCAAGCTCTGCTCCACTTACCATTCCAGAACAGCCAAGCAACCTCAGAAGCCTTTTCTTTCTCATTCCCTATAGGTAAGGTAATATCTGCACTCTGTTTTTTATCTTTCCTACACCTATCTGTCCTTCCCCCTCATTCCTCAAATAAATCAGCCACTCTGCACAGCACTATTTCTTTTTTTTTTAATATAAATTTTTATTCAGATTTCTAAAAACAAAACAAAACAAAAAGAAAAAACAAATTAATAACTAATACAATAAAAATATTGACTTCCGATTTGTCTTAAATCAGCTATAGGTCTATAGTATATAACAAACCTGTCCCTTAATATATTACAAAATCACTTTCCTCCAGTGGTTATCTTGGTTAATCATTAAATCTCATTAACATCATATCATTTTATTCTTTCCACAAAAAGTCAAAGAGAGGTTTCCAGTTCTTGAGAAATATTTCTATTGATTTTTCTCCAAATAGACATGTCAATTAATCCATCTATTCAAGTCTAATAAATCCAGTAGTTTCAACAGCTATTCTTCCATTATCAGTGTTAGTTCAATCTTCCATCGTCCATCCTTGCACACATAATTCTGCACAGCACTATTTCTACCCTACCTTTCCTCTCTAATCTAACGTAGCTCCACACATGTCCACTTGATGTGTGCCGCCTTCCTCTCACCATATTTGTTGTTAAACATATTTGTTTAAAACATATTTGTTTTATCCCCAAACTTGTTGGTCTAATCAAATGCAGACTATGCATTCAACCTCTTATTTTGCTCCTAGCAACCTGCACTTTTTGTAATAATTCTTTGTTTTTAAGGCTTAGACTCTTGTCTGGTTATTAATTCCTCCCTGGTATAAACGTAGTTTGCCCCGAGGCATGCTGCGAGTCTGAGATCAAGACCCGAAGTGTCGTTGGATACATAGGTGCATGTATAGATAAGAAGCAGAGTGATGCACCTGTTATTTTCTGCTTGTCATGCAGGTGCTAAGAAGCAAATGCACTTTGCAAAAAAAAAAACCCACTCTCTGCCTAAATATCTGACAGCCAGGGTAAACACTTATATGAATACATGCAAATTATATTGTTTGTATTAATTTATGATTCTGTGTACTTAGAGTTGTGAGGGTAAAGGTTATTTACAAGGCCGATAAGGAACAGCAGAATAAAGGTGTTAGCATGTAAATCATGTTAAATGGCTGGCTACTTGAACAGTGCACTAAATGTACTTGTGGTATTAAACAGGGCGGGTTCCAGACCAGCTCTTTGGTGCTTCATGGAGTGCTAGAACAGATTTTTTTTTTTTTTAACAGCAGTAGGCCTTGCCAGGCTGCTGTAGCCTTGGCAGTTGCCCAAGATGCCAATTATGGATGCCATTATATTAAAGCCACAAGTGTAGCTTGTAACCAAATTATATTTATGCCATCTACAACACATGGCACAGCATGAATCCAGCCAAACAGATGCACTGTTTAAAAGATGGAAACTACAGTCATGCTTAGGGTGAAAAAGCAAGAGCATCCTCAAACCCAGGTTACTTTAAACAAGAGGCCAAAGCAACACCCCAATTTTCTTGCTACCAAACTTAACAATGTCACACTTGGTGTTTATTCAGTGAACAGCAGTACTGAGTGAGGCATTTGTGTAAAAGGTCAACATCACGACAGAAAAGGCATGCGAACACCATTACATTACCAGATACCCAAGACAAAATACCAAGATTTTCTGCTGGTCCTGAATCTACAGCAAGGATGGTTAACTTGTGGCCTTCCTGATGTTATTGAACTACAACTCCCATCATCCCTGGCTGTTGGCCATGCTTGATGGGGCTGATGGGAGATGAAGTCCAACAATATCTGGAGGTCCACAAGTAAGTTCACCCTTTCCCAACCAGTGTGCCTCCAGACGTTGTTGGACCACAACTCCTATCAGCCTCAGCCAACATTGCCAATGGTCAGGAAAAATGGGAATTGTGGTCCTACGACATCTGGAGGCACACTGGTTGAGAAAGGCTGAGTTGGCTACTGCTGACTGACCACAGGAGGACAGAGTTTCAAAGCAGAGACTTGCCCAATAGTCCTCCCACTGCAGCGTGACCAGAAGTAAGGTACAAATCCTGGAAGTTCCTCCAAACAAATTCCCAATGTCATTACACAAAAGGGCAGTGCTCCTCCCACAATATCACACTGCCTTTTTAACAGCTGGGGGACAGATAGATATTTAGCAATGCAGCTTTCTCCCTTCTTGCATCTTCATGGTAAGAAAATGTTATCTGTCAGATTTCTTAACACGGCGCTATTAAAAGTACAAGAGCTTCTGCAAGAAAAAAGGCACAGTAACCCTGCAGGACTGAAAACCTCTAGGCAGCAGAGAACAGGACAAACAGAAATAATAATGCTGATTAGTTTCAGGATAGACTCGTGTTTGTTCTGGCCTTGTAAATCCTCTCAGCAGTCCTGTCCTATCAGACAATCCCAATCACATGCAGCCACACTGAGGAGGCCTACAATTTTCTTTGCATGCACCATCCAATATAATCTCTAGAGCAGAGCTGGGGAACCTGTGACCCTCCAGGTGTTGTTAAACTCCAACTGATAATCCCTGATCATTGGCCGTGCTGGATGGGCTGATGGGAGTTGGAGTCCAGCAACATCTGGAAGGTCACAAGTTCCCCAGCCCTGCTCTAGATGTTGGGGCATGTATACATTAGGGTTGCCAGGTCAGAAGCATCCCAAGACCTGAGATTTCAGGGGCGGGCCCTAATGATGTCAGGGGGCGGGCCTGAGTGAAGTCAAGGGGTGGGCCCGAGTGAAGTCATTAAGCGTGATACATCAAACATCAATCAAAGTTGCTTGGAGCATACAATTAAAAAAAATCTCTGATTGGAAATTAAGATAGAAATCTTAGCTAAAAGATGGAGCCTGGGTAGGGAACATTTAATCTAGCCTACTTGCTTTTGGCAAGAAGGGTTTAAGTGCCTTCAGGCCAGGCCAGTCACCAGAAGGTCACTGTAGGAAGAAAGGAGCCTAGTGTTGTGGAGATGTTAGATGGGAGCATTTGGGAGTAAAGATGGATGCCCCTGAAGGCTGCAATTCTAAGCACACTTACTAAGGGACTAAGCCCCATGGAACTCAACAGGACTTACTTCTGAGTAGATATTGTTATGATTGTGCTGTCGGTAAGGCTTGACTAGGGATCCTCTGCAAAGACATCCATATCCAAGCAGGGTTGGCAACCCCCTGCCTGGAATGCCCTGCCCTTATCTTTTAATGAGGCTGCTCCAAACTTCTTTACAGATTTGACCCTTCACTTCAGAAAGAGGTCTGAGAAATGAGTAAAAATAAGAAGATTCTCTACCCTTTCTGTCTACCCTGTGGGCTGCTATAAACTCACTTTGACAGCCAGCCCAATTCCAGTAATAATTGACAGAGAGAAAACACACATGGTTTGGTCTACCTTCACAGGCAGCAACTTGGAGCAACAATTGCAGCCACACTTCCAAATATGTGAATTCTTTTTTACCACTATTAACAAACTGCCATGCAACCAACAAGGTGCATCATCAGTGGGTTTTAGGGTGTTGAGCTGAGTGCATGCAACCATTGCTGTTGCTTCTATGGATGTAAGGGAGTGAGGTTAAAGGTAAATGAAATGCAAACAGAAAATGAAAAACAAAAGACAGTGATGTTTTCCTAAATGCAATACCATACCAACCACAACAAGATTCCTATCAGTAATGCAGACAACTCAGCATCCCACAACCAGTCATGATTCATAACCGAAAACCAAAACTAAAAAAATCCTAGCAGCCAGTTAATGCAGAATGCTGCGGCATGATTGCTGACATGAGTGAGATCCTATCAGCACACAATACCTCTGCTCTGAAATCTGCATTGGTTGCTGTTTTGCTACCAGGCCAAGTTCAAGCTGTACTTTCCATATTATGGGTGCCACATAGTACTTGTTCTGCTCTTGTAAGAAATCAGTCATGTAACTTATTGTTGGTTTCATTATTTTGAATGTTTTTAAATACCTGTCTTGCCAATAATTCTATTGTTTTATTTCTTTCTGTAAACTGCTTTGAGATTTTTTACAATAAAGTGGTATATAAATGTTGTAAATAAAATACATAAATAAATTTTGGAGTCATTGTGGTCCTTGGGTCTCTTTCCACTTTTAGGGACAAAGGAATCTGCCTTATACTCACTCAGGCCATTTGGTACCATCTAGCTCAGTACTGATGACATGGACTAGCATTGGCTCTCCAGAATTCCAGGCATACAAAGCATATGCCCTACCAATGAGCTACAACCCTTTTCCTGTTAAAAGTATCTTTTAAAATTGTTATTTTTAATTCACTCTTGAATGTACATCATACCTAAGGCAGATCCACACCATTCATTTAAAGCACATTCAACACCCATTTGAAGCACACGAATCCCACCACAGAATCATGGGAACTGCAGTTTGTTGAGGGTGGTGAGAACTATAACTGTGAGGGGGAAACTACACTTCCCAGGATTCTTTAGGAAGTGTTTAAATGAGAGTTGGATGTGCTTTAAATGTATTGTGTGGATCTATTTAATAAATTTTGCCTGCATGTAAATAGGTCTAATTAATTTTTCAAAATGGAAATGAGCTATAAAGTGTAGTGGGTGACCATGGGCTACTCACCATCTTTCAGCCTATCTGCCCCTCAGGATGGAAACAATGGAGAACCATGACTACCACAAGGCATACTTAAAATGTAAAGGAAGTATTGTACAACCATAGTGTGAAATCAGATACTTACTGGGACACAGTATGAACAAATATTTATATATCCATGACTATCAAATATGTTTATTATTTACACAACCTGTAAAGATATTTATAGTGTAATCCTATGTTTGTTTACTCAGAAGCAAGTCCCAATGTATTCAGTGGGGCTTACTCAAACAGGGAAATGCAGCCTCGAGTGATAAGGAACTTGTTCAACAAGCCTTTTAAGTTGAGACCTTATCCCAGTCTGTGTCTGTGTTGGAATTGCTTTTTAATATGTTTTAAAATATGTTTTCTTTTTTTAAAAAAAGATGTTTTTAAAGCTTTTAAAATGTTTTTAAAGATGTTTTGTTTTAATATATTTTAAAGTCTGTTTTTATTATTTTTAAATTGTTTTTAGTGCTTTTGTTTGCTGCCCTGGGCTCCTACTGGGAGGTAGGGTGGAATATAAATTAAATAATAAATAAATAAATAAACTTCATTCACCCAACCCAAAATTCAGAATCATGCCACTTTAAGCTGTTTTGCAACTGTTTATACTTGTTTTATGGTTATTGGACTTTAAAGGGATTTATTTCTTATTGTGAGCTGTTTTGGTTTCCAATCACCAACCCTACCTCCATACACACACTTGCAGGTGTAAAAATACACCCCATATAATAATTTATTGTCAAACCAGTTGGTCATTGCAAAACATTTTTAAAAAATCAGTATTAGTTTCCTACATAATAAAAACTGTGATACCTAAGTAAGCCCTGCCTAATTGCTTTAAAAATAGGATTGGAGGGGAGAGAAAGGTTTACAACACAAACACAATTCTTTGCTATGTTCACTCAAAAGTCCCATTAATTTACAGCACAATCCTAACCATGTCTACTCAAAAGTAAGTCCTATTGAATTTAATGGGGTTTACTCCAGGTACGTGGGATTAGCATTGCTTTACTCCCAGAAAAGCAAGTATTGGATTAAATACGGTATGTGGGATTAGCATTGCTTTACTCCCAGAAAAGCAAGATTGGATTAAATACTTTCACATTGCAAAGGTTTTCAAAGCACTGCCCTCTTCAACAGCCCACGGTCTGACTCTTGCACACAAGAGAAAAAAAACTGAAAGCCATATACTTACTCAAACTGAAAATCTCATAACCACCATTTTCTGATGTTGCAATGAGGTCTAGGCACTGCCTGGGTCAATAAATCACAACCCTGGCTTCATTTATTGGCTACAATCCTGAAAGGGCAGGGTTAGAGTTACGAGCTGCTATAACAGATCTGTTAAACAGATTTAACAGTCATGGGGGTGGTTTTTGGGGTACAGTGGGGCCCCACTCATATGGCCGGTTAGGTTCCAGAGCCCTGCCGAAAAGCAAAAATTGCCAAAAAGTGGAACACCAACAATAAAATGGTGCCTGATGCCCTTCTCGGAGCGCATCATGCCGAAAAACGCCAAAAAAAGCGGAAGAAGCGCCATATGAGTGGAGCCCTACTGTAACTGAAAACTGCCGTATTAGCAGAACTCCGAGAAGCGGAATGCCAAGAATCAGGGTCCTACTGTATATCTCAGACCACCAAGAAACTTTTTTTAAAAATTGAAGCGGAAAGTCTGGAGATTAAGGTGAGTCACTCGGAGACCCAGAGGGGACCCCCAAAAGCTGGAGTATCCACTGAAAACCAGACACCTGGTAACCCTAGTACACACTTCTCTCTCAACTTTTCCCTCATCCTTGTGTTTGTGTTATTGATTGATTTGATTGATTTTATTAAAATCATTTTAAAACCACTTTTCATTCTGGGCATACCAAAGTGATATGGATCAAAACTGCAGTAAAAACGGGGAAATTTAGTAATACACATATATAATTATTTGATTCTTATAGTATAAATTTAATGTAGCATTACACATTTGTCTTTTTTCCAACACGATACTTAATAACTTTGAGCACATGCGTTTATCAGAAACTCTGTATTTATTAAATAACTGCTTATATTTATCTATACAATATCTTCTCAGTGGAAATCAGTATATTTATATGTAAGCCTGTGTGTTTAAATCTTTACAAATTGTTCATTAAAAATATTGCAACAAAACAATAACAAAATATAACAATAAAATATTCAGTAAACATTAACACCAACCACAAACTGAAGGTCCTGAAGAATTGGTATCAGCAGCTAAGAATGCCTGGGCCAAAAGGTAAGCCTTTAATTGATGGTGAAAGCATACAACCTTTGGCGCCCACTTTCTCTTTGCTGTTCCACAGGGTAGGCACCATCATGGAGGAGGCCCATTGCTGCATAGCCTCAAGATGGCCTTCAGAAAACTGTGGTGTTGGTTGACAGGTCCAGGCCTGCGGATCTCCATGGCCAGGCCTCTCTGTATTTATTTTAAACTGATTTTGTTATATTATTGTGACCCACCCTAGGACATTCTGGTGAAGAGCGTGTAATAAATTTAATAATACTAAATGTGAGAAGGGGTTTTGTCAGGAAGTGGTGAGGGCTGTGTGATGATAGCTCCATTTGTGGTAGCATAGTTAGCAATGTCAGGGTCTAATCAGGAATACCCATCAATTGTTGAGGAATAAACTACATGTTATACACAGATGTCTGTAACTGTAGCTTCACAAATATTTTGAATAGGAAAATCTATTTTGGAAGAGGGAGCAGGGAACATTTTGTGTGTAACGGTAATTTGGCCCCTAAATACTTTGTGTTCCTCCTTCATGGGCCTATAGCATGCTGCAGACCATGAGCTTGTGCATTGTTATTATTACTGCTCACCCTTGTCCCAGGGTAGGTTACAGCAGTTTAAATTTCAGCTTTAAAAGGAATTAAAACAAATGACATTCACAAGAAGAGAGTGGGTCCTGAAAACATGCATCTCAAGTGCCAAAGGCCAAGGTAAATAAGTGCATATTTAGCATTCATTGAAAACTGTACAGCAAAGGTGCCAGGAGTACCTCTGTGGGGAGGGAATTCCATAACTTAGAGGCTGCCACAGAGAATGCCCTCTCCCAGGCCACCCCCTCAAACTTCTGAGGGTGGTAGAACTACCAAAAAAGCTGCCTCTGCTGATCTCAACACCTGATAGGATCTGTGGGGAAAGAGATGGTTTCTCAGATATTTGGGGCTTGAGTTGTTTAGGGCTTTATACATAACCGTGAGACCTTAAACTGGGCCCAGAAATAAACTGGCAACCAATGCAATTGTTTTAGACAAGGGTTATATGAGTTCTAAAAGCAATCCTAGCCAGCAATCTAAAAGCAATCCCAGCCAGTTGAAGTTTCTAAGTCATCTTCAATGGCAGCCCCATGTAGAGCGCATTGCCATGTAGAGAACATTGCCATAATCCAGTCTGGAAATTACCAGAGCATGGAGTACTGTGGCTAAATTGTCTCTGTCCAAAAAGGGCCGTAGCTGATGAACCAGCTGAAGCTGGAAATAGGCACTCCTAGCCACCAAGGTCTCCTGGGCCTCAAGTGACAACGATGGATCCAGGAGCTATCAAGCTATGAACCTGCTCCTTCCAGGGGAGTACAGCTCCATCCAGAACAGCCTGTCTTCCTATCCCCTGGACTTGAGAATCTGGAACACATAACACCTCTGTCTTTTCAGGATTCAGTTTCAGTTTATTGGCTCACATCTAGCCCATCACTGCTTCAAACACTTCAGTTGCCTCTCCTGAATCAGATGGAAGAGAGCGAGAGCTGGGTGTCATCCTCTTGGCTTAATGCTGGCTCAAGTGGCTGCTGTTAGAAGCACTTCCACTCTGGGGGTGTGGAGACTCCCAAACGTTACGGTATTATTGGCAGAGCTTGGAAAAGTAACTTTTTAAACTACGACTCCCATCAGCCCCAGCCTGCATGGCCACTGGATTGGGCTGATGGGAGTTGTAGTTCAAAAAAGTAACTTTTCCAAGCTCTGATTATTGGTGCGGCATTGCTGCTATGCAGAAGTGACTCTGCTATGCAGAAGTGCCTCTCTGTCGTGGCCATAATGTTTAGATTGACCTCTAGACTGCCTGCACATCTTGGGATGAAAATAGACTCCATCAGCTGAGTTTGCCTGTGTTTTTACTAATTTTCGGGAAGCTCAGAAATGCACTTCCTGCCTTTAGAAAGCCCCCTAGAACAATATTTGAAAAATGGGAAGTCTGTATTAACCAGTGAATTTCTGTTCCTCCTGAGTGAAGAAGGCCAGCTAGATGGGAGTAGGTCCCATCCTCTGAGGCACGCAGGGAGGCTCGGGCCTGTAGCCAGCCTAAACATTTGGGGTTTTTTTGGGGGGGGGAGGTGGGGAGGGAGAAAATATTTACTGAAATTTTTGGGGATTTTTGGGGGGGTAGCTCCACCTAGCTACGGGTCTGGGGAAGCTGTCTCCTCGAGATTTCTAGGGGAAGCAGGAACTCCCTTTCAATCCCCAGACACTTCTGTCCACGATTCTGAGCCTAACAACCAACTTACATAGCATATTGGCCCTTTATTTGCTAAACACCTACCCACCGAGGTAGGTGTTTGCTACCGGGCCAAGTTTAAGTTTCTAGTTTTGGGGTACAAAGCCCCAGGATACCTGAAAGACCATCTTATCCCTTATATACCCAACTGATCACTGCGCTCTGCTGGTGAGGGCCTCCTGCAGATACCATCTTATCAGGAGGTTTGTTCTGCACAACATAGGAAACGGACCTGGAGTGTGGCAGCACCTACCCTGTGGAATTCCCTCCCCTTGAATATTAGGCAGGCGCCATCTCTGCTATCTTTTCGGCGTCTTTTGAAGACTTTCCTTTTAAACAAGCCTTTTAGGTTGAGATCTATCCCAGTCTGCGTCTGTGTTAGAATTACTTAATATGTTTTTAATAATGTTTTAACCCTTTTAAAACATTTTAATGTTTTTAATGCTGTTTTGTTTTAATGTATTTTAAGATCTGTTTTTATGATGTTTTAAAGTGTTTTTAGCACTTTGTTTGCTGCCCTGGGCTCCTGCTGGGAGGAAGGGTGGGATACAAATTAAATAATAAATAAATGTTGCATGGAGATGGAAGGCAGTGGCAACAAAGAAAACAACAGAGACAAGCCATTGAGCATACTTTACAGCCACATGGAGAGCTGGCATGAACACCTGGCCTCCATCACTGATGGTGAAAAGCAGTGCATCCCAGGGTGGGACCGTAGGGCAGCCTTTCCCAGTCCTGTGCCCTCCAGATATTTTGGACTACAATTCCTATCAGTCCCAGCCAGCATGGCCAATGTTTAGGGATGATGAAAGCTATGGATCAAAACATCTGGAGGGCGGCAGGTTGGGAAAGCCTGCCCTAGGCCAACAACCTCCCAGTGCCTGTTCTCCCTAAGGATGCAGTACACTCTGTAGAACTTGCCTGCCAAGTTAATAGTGCCTGGTAAAGAAGGGATAAGCAGATGGTTCTGAGTTCTAGGAACCTGATACTTCTCTAAGATTCTTCTGGCAATCATGGACCTTGTGTTCAGGTTTCTTCACAGAGAGCTCCTCGTCTGCTCAAGTTGGCATCCATTGTCACACTAATCCACTTTGGTTCCTGGATGGAGTTCTCAAGTCTGCAGTGGAGGAAGGGTGGTTAACCCTTTCCCCTTTATTTCCCTGTTGAAAATCTGTTTACAGCCTATATTTGGGCCTTAATGCCCAGGGATGTTTGGCCCTGAAGATTTCCCGCAATTACATTTTCAGGGATAAATAACAATACTAGGGTGATATTTGGTGGGAAAACATCACAGGGGAGGATTAACCCATCTCCCCCATGCTCCTGATCCAGATCCTCCTCTGGCTGTTATTTTAGAGAGGGGAAACAAGATAGTGACATAAACTGTTGGGCCTCCTGCCTGCCGCTGGTGTGCTTGTAGAAAGTAAGCTTGTATTGGGTTTTTAAATCAGTTGATGGACATGCAAGGAAGTGGATTTAGAATCACATTTAACTTGCTTGTGGTTTTCGTGTCATGGGTGCATTCAGTCTATAGTACATTTTTAGTTCTCCACTCATCTTCCCCCCCCCCGCTGCACACACTTGAGAATGGCCACTCCTTTTTCCTGCTGCTGTGAACTGGGAAGAGAAGATTGTGTGCTCTTTTCTTTCAGAAGGGCATGTGTGCATAGCAGCACTTGTGCACACAGAAATACTTTCATGTAAAAACTAATATGGTAGTGATGAAACTCGCAAGGCTTTCCCCATACTTACCAGTTTTACCGGCAACAGGGTAGCGGATAGGGTAGGTACAGAATGATGAAGGCCAGCCCACAAGGGTATCTCAGATTGCATGAATCTAGGGTCTAGGTGGGTAACAATGACGGCCAGTATTCTGGGTAAACGGGAGGAGGGGTAGCTTCTCCTGAACTACCTGGGGGTGCATGCAATGACATTCAAGGCTGGTCAACAAATGTGGTGTGTGTTAACAAAAGGAAATAGTTTCCTAAAAATTAAAGTGCTCTAAAATGCATGGGTGATTTGGGTCTTACAGTGAAACTAGAAATGAGAACTGAGCAAAAAGAACTGTCTGCTTCATCTGTATTCTGTGCTTGTTGTGTGGGTTGGTTGAATGCAAATAGTTCATTAATCTTAAACAAATTAATTAGGCTTCAAAGCTGCTCACATTTCACCAAGCCAGACTTTTATTCAATACAAATGAGGCCAGGGTGGTGAAAGCCAAAAAAGGTCTATACTTTAAATTTCTTTTTGCAACAGTGTTAATGCAAGGCAATGCAATTTACATATACCAGTACTGTTGAGTTCTCTTTTAATTGTCCTGCTTCCTTTTATTTCACAAAAATGCAGAAGTGAAATTTAAAGGTGCATGCATGGTTTATGAGCACGTTTAAGAATTTCCTGGCACTACCACTACCCATTCTGCTAAAAATAGTATGCAAGACCTTTGTGATCCATACTATTTTCCGACAGCCTAGCTCCCGCCTCCCCCATTTTGCAGCCTTATTCTACATATACAGTGTGGAGAAATTGTGACCCTCCGTAATTTGTTGGACTTCAATTCCCATCAGCCCCGGTCAGCATGGCTCAGAGATGATGGGAGATACAGTCCGGGATGGCGGGTCCACAACTTGCCGACGACTCCTGATTTAGAAGATAATCCTGTTAGAATCAATGGGTCTCATTCCCAAATAAGAGTGTACTGTAATAAGTTTGGCTTATTGCTAAAAAAGCGTAGGGCTGCAACAGTATGCGCACTTACAAGTCTCACGGATCATCTTTAGGACTTACTTTTGAGGATGGAGGCTTGCAATTTTTTGGGGGGGGGATCTGTGCATGCCTACTCAGAAGCAAGTCTTATTAAGTTGAACAGGACTACCTCCCAAGGAGGATTTAAACTGTCCGGATCCGAACCTTTGGGTGTCTGTCTATGCAAGCGCTTCGCCTCGTCTAATTCGAGCCTATTCAGGCTTACTACTAAGTGTTGCATAGGATTCGCTTCCTAGTTAAGCGAGTTCAGGATCGCAGCCTTCAAACTGCAGTGCCGGTCGTTACAGCTATCTCCCGCCCCCTCCCTCCCGGAAGATCCCCTTCCCTCTCAGCTGCGTTTCGAAATCCACTGCAGAGAGAAAAATGCTCCGCCGGAGCCACTTCCTCGCCTAACCCCAGTACGGACGGGGGCGGGCGGAGAACGTTCGCTCGAACAACTTCCTACTAGGCTCCCAGCGGCAGGCAGTAAAACCGACCTTTTCAACTCTTGCCAACGTCGGCCGATTCCTGCCCCCTGGCAGCGTGGAGGAAGCGATGAATGGTCTGAAAGGGGAGGTGGCTGCCTCTCCGCACTCCACAGCCGCCGCGCCGCCGGCTGTCCTGCCCGTACATCTCGCTCCACCCCGCTGCCGAGCGCTTTCCCCCCGGAGTTCTTCCTGCCGCCGCCGCCGCGAAAAAAAGGGGGGAAATTAGCAAACGAGCCATCGAGACGCCGCCTGGGGAAGGGCGCGGGACCGAGACGGCTACGCGGAGAACCTGGACGGCGCTCCTCCTTTCCCCCCTCCCCCTTCCTTTTCTTCTTTTTCTTCTCCGTTCTATTTTGGCGGGCGGGCTGGAGTTTCTCTGCCATGACTGCACTGGGCTGAGCGAACCTAAAGGGCGAAGGGGGACAGCGCATTCCCGAACGGCCGCCTTTCTTCTCCAGCGAGGACCATGAGGAGACTGGCGCTGCTCGTCGTTTCTTTCTTGCTGTGCCTCGGCAAGGTAAGGCGCTTGGGGGAGGACGGAAGGGATAGGGGGCTTAAGAAAGGGGGCTGTTGCTCACAGTGGGGGGCAGCGAGGTGATTAGTAGCTGCGACACCCCCCTCCCCGCAGCCGGCAGACAGCTGTCTTCTCGTTGCCCCCTCCCGGGACGATTTGTCCTGCGTCCACCTATGCGGTGGATATAACCCCACCTCTCGACAAACCTGCTTTCCCCATGTAAACATATATATCTTTAAGCTTTTGGCTTCCAACCTCTCTCTCTCTCTCTCCTACCACCCTGCATGTTGCCTCCCCCCCTATGTCGCTCCTTGCCTTAAGCCAGGGCAATCCTGTGCATCGGCAATGTAGCCCTCCAGAGATGGTTGGACTCCAGTTGCCATCATCTCCGGCCATTGGTTATGCTGGCTGGTGGGATGGAGTCCAAGAACATTTGGAGGATCTTAGGTTCCCCATCCCTACTATGTGTGCTGACTTAGGGGGAAACGATGGGGCTTACTTCTGAGTAGCCACATGTAGGATTGTGTAGTTAGTTGCATCAAAACTAGGGATGGAAAGATCTGTTAATTTCAGTCCTCTCAGTTTCTCACTTTTCTAATGTTAAATTCAGCCCTCTAATTTCTGTAGCAGTCTACGATTTTTGTTTTTTAAAAATCCTCATGACAATTCTCCATCATTTTAGTGCAAATTTCTCAGAATAAACATATTTTTGTAGGCAGTTTTGACAAAGGTACACATTTTTGCAAGCCATTTCTCACCATATCATGCCTTTTTGCATGTTATTTTCACTCGTATATTCATTTTGATGCACACTTTCCCCCAATATATAAATTTTTGCAAATATTGTTTAGTTGGTGAACTGCATCCCCAAATTCCAATAAATGTGAATTTTGAAGGATGACTGTGTTTTGGTTCTCATATTGTTTCAGAAAGTAAAAACTTGATAAATTCTGCTTGAAATGAGAGCTGAATCGAAATGCTCCCCCATCCCTAACAAAACTCATTGGAAGTCAATGGGCTTAGGCACGTCCAACTCTGCCCTCTTGGGATCTGACTGTTGAGGACATTTTCACACGTGACTCTGAATGTGCATGTCAATATATTTTGTGAGGGATTCTTGGAAGAAAGCATTTGAATTACAGATATAGGAAACTGTGTTGCTTGGTGATTAGGCTGCAGTCCCTTTGACTAGTGATTAAGCTGCTTATTAGGGAAAAAGCAGAGTTGAACTTCATGAGACTTGAATCATACAAAGGATTGTATTGTCATGTGTTTGAAGTGATCTCTGAGCTTGTCTTAATGCAGATAATCTAACATTTAATACAGCTTAGTTGCTTGTATTTGCCAGTAGTAGAAGGGTGTATAGTTGACAACCTTTCTAATGCATGCTGGAGCACCTGCTCAAAATTGCTTAACTAGCACAACTTTCCCTTTAAATCTTCCTGCTCTGCTCTACAAATTGATATGGTTAAGCAATGATAAAAGGATAAGCTTTTTTTCCACCCTGTATACATCCTTTTAATATAGGATTACAGAAGAAATCATTATACTAATCTATAATTACAAAATGAGGAGGGAGCTATTCTGGATGCCAATACAGAGTATACTTGTGTAATATTGGGTGTTATGTGGCATTAGCGTGGAATACTGATTTTAATTCATGTTAGTTGCTTTGGCTACAGAAATGGAAATTTGTGTTTGGTCAGGATTAATTGATCTGGAACAAGATTATTGTATATTGCAGATTAATTAATCTTACATATGCACCTGTTAGAGAGCCAATGTGGTATAGCGATTAGAGTGTCGGACTACGACCTAGGAGACCAGGGTTCGAATCCCCACACAGCCATGAAGCTCACTGGGTGACTCTGGGCCAGCCACTGCCTCTTAGCCTCTGAGGAAGGCAATGGTAAACCCCCTCTGAATACCGCATACCATGAAAACCTTATTCATAGGGTTGCCATAAGCTGGGATCGACTTGAAGGCAGTCCATTTCCATATGCATCTGTTAATGGTGTCAAACTACATGTTTGGTATTATATCCATCAAAGCAATGAACAACCTGATTGGGCCAAGGGTCCCCAGGTGAGAATACTGACATGTTTCAAGAGGTTTATACACACATGTGTTGCCTCTGCACTTGAGGCATTTGGTGATGAAAATGCAGGTATGACTTCAGTGTTTCCTGCAGTAACTGTGACAGTTCGTTCTGCCCTACCATTAATATGACAGTGAAAAGTAAGGAGTTTTAATAAAGAAGCTTCCAGTGCATTGTTTGGTAGTTGTCTTAATAGGTGCCTGTATTCTCTGTGATAAAATAGTTTGGGTATATAGATTAATTATATTGGCAGCCGTCTTCAGAGGGATAGATTGGTCTATTGCCACTGCTGTTGTCACTGTTTATTATTCTTGACGAACTCTGAACATGCTGCTTGCCAGTAAATAATCTCTTTCCTCATAGCAATGAAAAGACTAGTCATTGTATTGTTTGCTCTTGTTTACGCACACCTTCTCTCTGCCCCCCTGCCTCCACTTTTAGGAGATGATGTACCTTTTATAGCAAAAGAGATTGCTGGGTCAGATTTTAGTGATTGCATTGACGTTTGGATGAAGGGCACTATCTTCCTATCTAACCTGTTGTATGGCTTGAACATTGGTATTTCTGGGAGTCTTAATATGAGAAAATAATGAACTTTCAGAGAACAGTAGTCTGTGTCTGTGTGTCTGTGTATAGTGGTGGTGCTGGTTAAGATGACAGAGAATAAATGCTACAAGGTAGAAGAATCCCTTACATTAGGGATGGTTTTATGGTAGAAAATAACCGCAAAAACTGTAGGTCAGCCTGTGTTCAGGTCAATGCATCATCTGATCTGCTGAGTAATGGTATGTGGACCAATAAATTGAGGTGGAATCCTGAAAAGACAGGTGTTATATGTCCAGAGTTTTCATATCCAGGAGGTGGGAAGATGGCCTGTTGTAGATGGGATTGCTCTTTCCTTGAAGGAACAGGTCTGCAGCCTAGGGGTACTCTGTGATCCAGCACTGTCACTGGAGGTTCAGGTGGCCTCCATGGCTAGAAGTGCCTTTTTCCATCTTCGGCTGGTTCACCAGCTTCAGCCCCTTTTGGAAAGAGAAGGCTTGGCCACAGTACTCCATGCACTGGTAACTTCCAGATTGGATTATTGCAATGCACTCTATGTGGGGCTGCCCTTGAAGATGACTTAGAAACTTCAACTGGTCCAAAATACAGCAGCCAGATTGCTAGCTGGGATTGCTTTTAGAACTCATAACCCTCTTGTCTAAAACCATTGCATTGGTTGCCAGTTTATTTCTGGGCCCAGTTTAAGGTCTTACGGTTATGTATAAAGCCCTAAACAACTCAAGCCCCAAATATCTGAGAAACCATCTCTTTCCACACAGATCCCCTCGGGTGTTGAGATCAGCAGAGGGGGCCCTTTTGGTAGTTCTGCCACCCCTGGAAGCTTGGGGGAGGGGGTTGGCCAAGGAGAGGGCATTTTGTGTGGCAGCCCCCAAACTGGAACTCCTTCCCTATCGAGGTGTGCCTGGCAACTTCATTATACAACTTTTGGCGAATGCTGAAGATGCACCTCTTTACCTTGGCCTTCAAACCCTGAGATGTATATTTTTAGGACCCACCTTATTTCTGTGATGTTGTTTAGGGTGTTTTAAACTGTTTTAATCATGTGTTTTAAAATTGTTGTAACCCACTCTGGGACCTCTGGGTGAAAGGCAGGTAGTTAGTAGTAGTAGTAGTTGTTGTTGTTGTAGGAGTCCTTTTAGAACTCTTCTGTCTTGATGGAGTTCTCAGATGCTTCTCCAATTGATTCCCTACAATGATGAGTGCTGAACAATTTTACTGCCTAATTTGGGATAGTCATTAAAGTTATAGAAGATGGTTAAAGAGAATAATTGTAGGTGGACCACTGAACTGCAGACTGACATCAATAGGGTATTGGGCTTTCCTCTGTCACTTTTGGTGCATGCAGATATAATATATGAAGGGCCAGACACTTGCTTATTACTACTTCCCCAGTAATTAATTATGTGGCTTCCTTAAAAGGCAGGTAGGGAATGTGCAAATACTGGGAAAGTGAAGAGTATATAATAGGGGGACCTTTTTAAGCCTGGGGACTACATTTCCTTCTGAGCAACCTTCAAAGTATGCCAGTAGTGTGTGGGGCCAGAGGCAAAAGTGTGTAGACCAACAAAAATATTGTTTTCCTTTGCACAGTAGGCTACTTTCTACACACTCCCTCACCCCCCCCTCTCTATCCTCTATCCAGATAAGCAAGAGGCATTATCAGAGTTCATTCCAGTCAGGCAAAAACACTTGAGGTGTGAAAAACACTTGAAACACTTTTGAGCCAGGCAAAAACAGTGAGGGGTGTGTTCCAAGGGCCAGTTAGAGAAGCCTGGAGGGTCACATTTGCCCTCTTCCCAAGGCCTGAGGTTCTGCACCCCTGGTATGTAACCTTCCCCATATTGAATTTTCAAATATGAGTAAAGTAAACAACATGCGAGGAAGGGTGATTAAGATGAGTGGCCTAGAACAAAATGCATAGGGAGCCTTCACAAGTAGAGGAGACTTTCCACTTCTAGAGATGTGAAGGCCCAGGAAAAACAAACAAACAAAAAATTGGGGGGCGGGAACCCAGGCTTTCCCCAGAATTTCCCATTCCCCCCCCCCCAGGTCTTCACATCTCTATCCGCTTCAGACTTTGACTATCCGACTCTTGGAGAGTGACAAAAATAGACAGAGGGGGGATGTTTCTAGTGTACCTGTCCTCACTGCACTCCCTCACATATTTAGTTTACCCAGAATCACAATGCCATAATGACCATCTTTGCTGTTTGAGGCACAGGTGGTCTTGGCAGCTAGGAGTGCCTTTTATTAGCATTGGCTGTTATGCTAGCTATGGCTGTATCTGGATTGGAATAATTTTGACAATATAGTCCATGCATCAGTAACCTCAAGACTGGATTACTGTAACACACTCTATGTGGGGCTGCCCTAGGGTCTAGTCTGGGAGTCTGGGAATTTCAGCTAATGCAGAATGCTGCTGCTAGACACATGATAGAAACAGACTAGCACCAACACATGGCACTGGTGTTAAAAGACCTGCACTGGCTTCCCATCTGCTGCTGGGCCAGGTTCAAGGTTCTTGTACTAGTGTATAAAGCCTTGAATGACTAAGGCCCAGGATACCTTAAGGACTGCCTTGTCCCAGGTCAATCACTGAGATCGTCATGGGGGGAAAACACTATTAGTAGCCTCCCATGGACCAGAAGCATGACTCTTGTTGTACCTTCAGTGTAATAGGCCCAATTCTATGGATCTCCTTGTCATTAGAAATCAGGCAGACTTTACCCCTGCTGAATTTCAGACTCTTGGTTAAAAGAGAAGGCCTTTGCATCATAAATGTTGTTCTGATGATTTATATGCCAGTGTTTTAATGCATGTTTTAAATTTTGTAAGCTGGTATAGCACAGTGCAGAGGAGAGCCTGGCTGGGAGTCCAGAGTCTGTGAGTTCAAATCCCCGCTCGTGTCTCCTGGGTGTCAAGGGCCCGCTAAAGATCACCCCCACAGTGAGTGGCTCAGGGGTTACGTGCCCTGCCACCTGTGCAGCTGTGGGCAAGCTGCATAGTCCCAAGGAGCCCAGATGCCCCCCAGCTGGCAGTTGCGGACAAGGAAGGGGCTGGCTTGTGCAGCTGTGGCAAGCTGAGCAGGCCCTAGCCAGCTGGGGAGGACTAGCCTCAGAGGGAGGCAATGGTAAACCCCCTCTGAATACTGCTCACCATGAAATCCCTATTCATAGGGTCACCATAAGTCGGGATTGACTTGAAGGCAGTCCATTTCCATTTTTTTTAAATTTGTATGTTGTATATTTTTATTCTTTATAAGCTGCTTTGAGACCCAAATGAGCTGAAAAGTGGGGTGTAATTTTTTTAGATATTAAAATAGAAGGACTGATGTCATTTGAGAATCTGAATTAGGGCTTGAATAGCTTCACAATAATGGTTTAAAGTCCTGTTTCTCAGGCCTGCCAAGCCTGAAACTGGGGACGGGCCATAGCTCAATGGTAGAGCATCTGAGGGCCCAAGTTCAATCCCTGATATCTGCAGATAGGGCTGGGAGAGAGTGCTGCCTGAAATTCAGGAGATCTGCTGCCAGTCAGTGTAGACAAGGCTGAGCTAGATAGACCAGTGGTCTGATTCACTATGTGGCAGTTTCCTGTGTTCCCCCTGCTTCTACACCCTTTGGGACTGTCCCTGTTGGTTACAAATAGTCTAGTTTTGATTACCATTTACTTTTGGGACAGAGGCACTGGTGGTCATCAAGAGCAAGAAAAATGTGGGAGTGGCCCTGTAGCGGTGACTCCGTGCATGTGGCTGGCCTGCCTTGACAATTTAGTGAACACTTGATTTTAAGCGCATGTGCCTTCAGTGGCTTTACTTGCAGATTATTCACCTTTGTTGACCAATTCCAGATGGGTAAACTGTGCCTTTCAGCACATTAAAAGACTCACAGATTCCCACCCCCTCTTCTTCCTGAAGAGTGCCTAATGTCTTAAAATAGTGTTATCTGAGCTCTTCATTTCTTGGTGAACTTGCATTCCTTCCATGGAAGCTGTTTACACTTGTATTGTGACCAAAGTTTGAGGAAAACAGTCACAATTCCCCTATCATATGCTTAAGTTGTGGAGCTGCTAGTTAATTAGTTACAAATGCTCTTATCGCAGTCGGTATTTAACCTCTCTTACTTCCCTAAATCTAGGAGAAACATAGTGCAAGTTCTTGTGACTACTTCTCCCTGAATAATGGAGACTTATAGAGAGGGAAGGAGTGGCAAGTGAAGAGGGTGGAGGAGCCTTAGAGAGCAACTCTCTCTGTCCCTGCAGCATCTTTCCAATCCCCTCTCCCTATATTTGCCACTAGGCAGCTTTCTACAAAGCATTTTCCCCTAAACTGCATTGCATCGTTATAATACATCATTGCTGATATATATAAAATAAGCCAATATTTTGTTATTGAGAGTCTCTGTCACTTGGGAAAGAGCTGTAGCTCAGTGGTAGAGCATCAGCCTTGCACATAGAAAGTCCCGGGGTCAATCCCTGGCATCTCCAGGTAGGGTTGGGAGAGACTGAAACCCTGGAGAGCCTCTGTCAATGCAGGCAATACTGAGCTAGATAGACCAGTGGCCTGACTCAGTGCAGGGCAGCTTCCTGTCCCTCTAATGTACTACTAGCTGACCAGCATCTGTCTTCGTTGATGTGTTCACAGTTTTTACAGTTTGTACATCTAGTTATTTTGTATCCCCCTGCTCCGATTTATTTTTCTATTTCATGTGAAATGGGTTCTTTAGAACATGGACTTGAAAATTTTTGTTTTAAAAGAGATGAGCAGCGCTGGGAAAATACTTCAGATTTCAATACATCAATATCAAATTTTTTGGCATCAGCTCAGTATAGGATTGAGAAATATTTCAGCTTCCTCAATGGGCTTGCTGGTATCCAAGCAACCATTTTGATCAGCCTTTGCAATAACTATATTTATCTATTGCATCTAACGGCTTACTTTATTTAAGTCATCATGTGAGCGTAAGAGCTATTGTAGTTTAATGGCCAAGTGTGTGATATTATACCAGAATTATGCCAGCTGAGGGGCTTTAGGATTTGGTGGGAAACCCCACTGTGCCAGTGAAATACCACATGTATCGGTGGCCCTCTCTGCTAGCATGTGGCTGCTGTTCCTTCTGCTGCTCAATTTGCTCTTGACAGGTCAAGTGCATAGTTGCCACCGCTTGTCTTCTTCTCGGAGGTGTACAGGAGAAAGAGCTGTAGTGTCCACCAGTGAGGCCCACTAGGGGGCTTCTTGCTGAGCCCCCCTCCCCACCACACTTTCAAAAGCAAAGCTGGAGCCAGATTTGGATGCAATAATCCACGATGAAGCAATGCTTTCATGTCTACAGGAATCCATCCTTTACATTTGTCCTGGGCATGTAAAATCTCACATGTGTCCAGAGAATGTACTAATATAGTGCCATCCTTTCATTGCAACACAGTGCCTGTGATTATCCTGTATATCTCTGGCACAGTTTTTGTTAACTTGCAAATACCAAAAGAACACAAGAAGAGCCTGCTAGATCAGGCCAGAGGCCCATATAGTCCAGTATGCTGTTTATTTATTTAATTTGTATCCCGCCCTTCCTCCCAGCAGGAGCCCAGGGCGGTAAACAAAGCACTAAAAAACTTTAAAACATCATAAAAACAGATCTTAAAATACATTAAAACAAAACAGCATTAAAAACATTTAAAAAAACAACCTTAACAAGGGTTAAAAACACTATTAAAAACATATTAAACAATTCTGACACAGATGCAGACTGGGATAGGTCTCAACTTAAAACTTGTTCTCACAGTAGCCAACCAGTTGCTTATGGGAAACCCACAAGCAGGACCTGAATCCAAGAGCACTATCCCCTTCTGCAGTTTCTAGCAGCTGGTATTTGGAAGCATACTACCTTCAGCTATGGAGGCAGAGCAGTACTGCTCTGACTGCTTCACACTGAATCTATGCTGAGCAATCTTTCTGTTGTTCATTGCAGAGTAGTTAGGGGGTTACCCATATTTAAGGGCTGGTAGTGTGAGAAGAAATGAAGGTAATATCAATAAAATAGACAACCTCTAAATCAAATACAGAATAAAGATAGTAACTTTATGTAAGCTTTCTTACAACAGATAGGTAATCAACAGATACCATTGCAATTATTCATATTCTCTCTCTCCCCCAATACCTATGGCCCCATCTGCGTTATACTGTTAAAGCAGTGTCATGTTACTTTAAGCAGCCATGGCTTCCTCCAAAGAATCCTGGGGGCTGTAGTTTAAGGGTGCTGAGTGTTGTTAGGAGACCCCTATTCCCCTCACAGAGTTACAGTTCCCAGAGTTCCCTGCAAAGAGGGATTGATTGTTAATCCACTTTGAAAATTGTAGCTCTGTGGTACTTAATACCTGAAGTTTACTGTTGAGAATTTCCATGCCATGTAAATCCTCTTTTGTTAGAGAAATGTGGAATTGGAAATGTATGGGTGTGTTGGTATATAATATAATTTCCAGGTTACACGATGGGGATGGATATTACTGATTACTGCTACTGATTACAGGCTCACTGCTGGAGAATATGAAAGTTTGCTAGTTTCACGATATAGCAACAAAAAAATGCTTCCTTTTTCCAAAAATAGTGTCTTGCATATGGGAAGCTTAAGACTCATCTCTGCTCCACATTCTTTTTCTGATACGCAGTCAAAATCTGCTAACTGGTTTCTATTTACTTAAGTAAAAGAACACTTTTTAGTTGCCTGCTTCTGCCTGACTTTGATTTTGTCTTTTGTTTCAGGCCCAAAGGCAGCTAAGTGGCAAAAAACCCTATTAGCTGACACTCACCCAAATGGCAATCCTTAAAAAATATATATAGAGAGAGTGATGTATTCCTGTAACAAGAAAGGAGCAAGAAGCTGACTCAGTTTAGATGGCAATATATGTCTTGCCCCAAAAGGCCTTCTGAGACTTTCTGGAAGGTGACAAAAACCAAAAACATTACCAGTAATGGGTTTTGTAATCAGAACAAATATTGGCTTGAGTTCAGGCTGGGCTGTGAAGGAAGTAATCGTGACCATGTTCTCCCAACTCTTTCCTTTGAAATTGAGCCACCTGATATCATAGCGATATCAGACAATTGGCAGGTGGGCTGCCCTGCCTAACTGTCAGAATGGCCCATAGAGGATGGGGAGCTAGATCCTATTTCCCTATCCCTAACTTAAGAAGAGTCATACTAGATCAGCATTTCTAGTCTAGCATTCTGTTTCCACAGTGGCCAGTCAAATGGAAAGCCTACAAGCAAGACATGCTGAGCAATAACAACATTCTCCCCACTTGTGCTCCCCAGCAACTGATATTCAGGGGCATTATGCCTCTGATCATGGAGATAATATATAGCCATAATGACTAGCAGCCATTGATAGACTTATCCTCCATTAATTTGACTAATCGCCTTTTAAAGCAGTCTAAGCTGGGGACCATCACTACTTCCACAGCTTAACTGTGGGCTGAGTGAAGAAGTACTTCCTTTTCTTTGTCCTGAATCTCCCACCATTCAGCTTCTTTGAATGACACCATCTCCTTGCACTGTGAGAGGGGAAGAATTCTCTGTATTCACTACAGTTTATTGCATATTTAAGAAACTCATAGTAAACTTGTGTGTATTCTACCACATAAAAGAATGCCTGGCAGTGAAAAATAAATGCCATACTTGTAATACAGTCACCCAAGTAGCCATGTTTTAGAAACCCTACCGCTCAGTAAATTGTTTGTTTGTATTCATTGTCTGTCATTCTAGATTTACACAAGGAAAGTTTTAAAGTGTGAATGACCTGATATAATGGGTAAAAGTGGGAGCTCTGAGCCAGTGAATCTCTGGTCTAAATTCTACCTTAGTCATGAACTCAAACCACTATTTGCTCAGTCCCTACCCAACATATGTAATATGGGAGTAATAATACTGAACTCCTTTGCAAAGGTGTTGTAAGGGTTAATGAGATAATGCATGTGAGGTGTTCTGAACATTCAAAAAAACACTGTAGGTATTGCATTGTGTATTTATACCCTGCTTTTCATCCAGAATTGATAAAGTAGTTTACAACAGTTAAAAAAAATTGCAAAGAGGCATTCTAAAATGTTAGGTATAACATGTATGTATCGGGGAGAATATTATGCTAAGAGCTACCCAAGAAGGAACTGAGTAGTTGTCTGCGTAATGAGTTTTGCAAATATTATATATATGATAGTACATAATAAGAGTGTAAATATTGTCATGATCCACAGCCCCCAATATTTGCAGATTAATATACTTTCAGGAACACCCTAAGCAGTACTATTTTCCCATTACTTCTAAGGTTCTTCTATATGTGGTTTAACTGCTTGGTGTTTACTTTCATTACCCAGATTAACTCACATTCTTTTCATGCATTTGGGGTTCAGTTTGCTGGTTTAGCATGAAGTTAACAGCAAAGTCTTTGGGTCACTGCTGATGTATTCAAGATTATTAATGCTTATCAACAGTGACCCAAAGACTGTGAATAATGTTTTTCAATTCTCGCTGACCCTTGGCTAACTAGTGGCAAGAAGAACTTGCTTAACCTGTGAACATTGTGTTTAATAGTCAAAGTCCCCTCTCTTCCAAAGGAGGTATGAGACAACTGCTTTGCTGCAGCTGCTGGAAAGATGTCCCCTAAGAGGAACCAAAGTTACATAGAAATAAGTCCTAGTGATTTCAGTGAAACATGTTTACAAGCAAGCATATTTTGGATTCTAGTCCTGAAGTCCAACCTCCAATGCAGTGTAGCTCAAAGCTAGGGCCCCATTGGTCATAAATTTTTCCTTTACATGTAAGGACTGGATAGTAGTGATTCCTGCTGTTGGCATCATGATGTAACTAAACCAATATTATCTGATTCAAAAATTCGGACAATACAAGCCATACAGTCCTTCTGGAACTGTGCTGCCTCAGAATGAAGGTGTGGGGATTACAGGTTTCATATTCTCCTGAGTTAAAAATGTAAAAAACAAAGCTCTCTCTATATGGAAGGCTGTTACACCCATCTGTCTGAGAAAGTCAGTGTGCTGATTTGGATGCTAAACATCCACTGGAACTGCTTGATCTGGTAAGAGGGGAACCACTGTAATACCAGCACCTTTGACTGTCTAGTTCCTCCCAGCTGCACAGTAAAAGCTGATGGCTGATAGCAAAATATGCTGGGAGGTCAAGAAGAACCAGTACGGTCAGTCTTTCTGTTCATCTCTAGATGCATATCATCCTTCTGGGTCAGTACAGAAGTTTCTGTCTCTGGTCCTAGCATTCTGACTCTTAAAGGAGGCATCAACAATTTCTTCATAAAATAGAGCTGTTCTCTCCTAGCTAGGCCTTATTAGCTGGAATGGCAAAGGTCAGGCGCACGTAACAGTAAATTGCAAACAAGAGGACAGCTTTCGCCATTGTGCAAGGACATCCCCACCCCAAATTTGTAATGTGAGTAAAGACTATTGCAGTACTGGCGCTAAATCAAGGCTAGCATGAACACAGTGCAGAGGGGGAAATCCAGGTATTTTATCATCTACAATGATCCGTAGATGGAAAACTCTTTGGGCTTTGTCTTGCTGTTAAAGTGTACAGCACAATGAGACTTTGTAGAGATTGTTATGTGACAGTATAATAACTATTTCACTTGTTGGTTGGCTTGAGGAGATAAACATTGATAATGATGAACTTTTCTCTATAAATGTTTATGAGCTTCAAAATGGCACTAAAGAATGACAGAAGGACAGTGTTCTCTCACAGTTTTCCTTTTGGTGAAATCTCTGAGAGTTGCCTGTAAATCAGATTTATCTTTGCAGAATTTGACTTTAGCTTTGTAGGTGGTGAAGGCAAAGACTCTGTCCCTGGTGGGAGGGTCCTTGACACCCAATGTAAAGGCAGATAGAGTAAGCTTTGGAGGTGGGCAGGAGAAAGACAAACTAAATCATGGTTTAATTATTTCGCCACCTCCATTGCATCCTCAGCTTGCCATCCAGCTGAGCTGCTTAGAGTGGCTAAGGGCTTACTAGCCCTGGGGAGGTGCTAGAGCCATCTAAAGCCCGCTGTGACATGCTTGCTAAGCATTTTGAGGATAAAATCGCTTCCATACACTGGGATTTGGACTCCATTGTTGATGCTGATGATCTGGGTGAGATTTCTTGTTTGATATTGTTGGATGAGTTTCAGTTGCTGCGGTCTGAGGATGTAGACAAGGTACTTGATCAGGTTTTTGGAACCACTTGTGTCTTAGACCCTTGCCCTTCATGGCTGATAAAATCTGCCAGAGAGGGGACAGCTGGGTGGTCTAATTAATGCTTCTTTCCAAAAGGGAGTGGTCCCAGGCTGCCTGAAGGAGACAGTAGTAAGACCACTCCTGAAGAAGCCTTACCTGGACCCGGAAGATTCTAATAATTTTAGACCAGTAGCAAATCGCCCCTTTCTGGGCAAGGTTCTCAAGAGGGTGGTTGCCAGCCAGATCCATGTACTCTTGGAGGAGACAGATTTTCTAGATCCATTTCAGTTGGGATTCAGGCTTGGGTTTGGTACAGAAACTGCCTTGGTCATGCTTTCCGATGGCCTGTGTTGAGAGAGACGGGGGGGATGTGATTCTGTTGATCCTCCTTGACCTTTCAGTGGCTTTTGATACCATCAACTATGGTATCCTTCTGGGGTGACTGTCCAAGTTGGGTATTGGGGGCACTGCATTGCAGTGGTTCCATTCTTACTTGGATGGCTCCAGAAGGTGGTTCTTGGGAGTACTGCTCAGCTCTGTGGGCTCTCCAGTACGGGGTCCCAGAATGGTCGATTCTGTCCCCCATGTTTTTTAACATCTACATTCAACCGCAGAATGGGGTCATAGAGACTTTTGGAGCGTGTTGTCATTAGTATGCTGATGACACATAGCTCTATTTCCCCTTTTGATATTCTGCATGTGAGGCAGTAGATACGCTGAATCAGTGCTTGGTTGCAATAATGGACTGGATGACAGCCAGTAAACTGAAGCTTAATCCAGACAAGATTGAGATGCTGTTGGTGGATGGTTCCTCTGACCGCCTGAGTGGTGTGTGGCCTGATCCAGATGGGGTCACACTCCCTCTGAAGGAGCAGGTTTGTAGTTTTAGGGTTCTCCTGGATCCAGTGCTGTCACTTGAGGCTCAAGTGGCCTCAATGGCGCAGAGTGCCTTCCATCAGCTTAGGCTGGTGGCCCAACTGTGACCCTATCCAGACAGGGATAACCTGGCTAAAGTAATCTGTGCTCTGGTAACCTCAAGGTTGGATTATTGCAATGCTCTTTACATGGAGCTGCCTTTGAAAACAGTTCAGAAGCTTCAATTAGTGTAGAATGCAGCTGCCTGATTGTTGACAGGTTCAAGGCAAAGAGAGCATATAACACTTATCCTGTTCCAATTGCAGCGGCTGCCTGTATGCTTCCGAGCCAAATTCATTGTGCTGGTTTTGACCTATAAAGGTCTTTACGGCTCAGGACCCCAATATCTTCTGGAATGCTTCTTCTGATATGAACCTACCCAGACTCGTAGCTCTTTCTCTGAAGCCCTTCTCCAGGTCCCCCCTCTCAGGGATGCTCGGAAAAGGAAGAGGGCCTTTTCAGTTGTAGCTCCCCATCTATGGACTATACTCCCCAGTGAGGTCTGCCTGGCATCTTCATTGACATCTTTTTGACACCAATTATAGATGTACCTTTTCTCCCAGGCATTTGATTGACTGAGATGGTTTTGTTTTTAATATGCTGCCAAACCATCTTGTGGCTGCGTGGGATTGCTATTGCTATTGTTTTGTTGTTGTTTGTTATGTTTTTATAGTCTGTTTTATTCATTTTTGTTTTAACATTGTGTAAGTCACTTGGGGACCTTTGGGTATCAAGTGATTAATTCACTAATAGGCAAAAAAACTTGTGGTTTAAGAACGTACCTATAGCCCAGATATTTCTATCAAACTTTAAAATTGGGCAGCTATAGTGAATGCACCAGGGGAGCAGGAGACCTCACCTCCTCTCTGAAATATTGTACTGCCCTACAAATTTATCAAAATGCAAACATAATTTGGGTTGGTCTTTCCCAGTCCAGTCCACTTCCTGTAGCTTGGAAGAATTTGGTAACATGTGCCTCTGAGCATATAGTGAGTGGTGGCAACACCTGCAATCAGGACTGCATCTCCAAAGATGGAAAATTACATTTTTTGTATGTATGTTGGTGTTCTTACTTTGCTTCATTCTTGTGTTGCTATTGTTTCTATAGAGAATCCAATCTAGAAAATTTTATTTCTTTCATTATTCATCCTAGAAACCTGTGTCAAATTTTATTTTTATTAATTTCAAAGCCTTTTTATTGGTCAGTGTCATATGATGGTGAAGACAGCCTTTTGTGTTTCAAATTGGAGGTTATATTCCATTTCTGCTTTGGGTTGCAGTAACAGTTGAATCTGAAAGTGCAGTTTGATGTAAAATCAGACTGATTACAATATGTTGCTACTTCAGGAATGACTCTAGCTGTTGGAAAAAACAAACTTAGCCTGCCCAAGATGCATGTTTCAGCCTGCTATGCTTAAACCACTTCATTTAAGGCAAGGTGGGCATGGTCAATTAAAAACATAGAGCACGCCTAGAATTTTGCTAGAATATATTTCACCTTCCACTGTTTTCTCTTGTGCAAACTGAACACTCCTGATGTCCACTGGAGACTATTTGGCAGAATAGTCAGTGCCATTATTCCACAATTATTTTTGGAGTTTTTTTAGTGTAAATTTTGCAAAGTGTTGCTGTACTTCACATATTCACAGAAATAGAAACAAAAGAAAATGATTTCCTATAGGAAACTTCACTAAAATTACAAAGGAAATCAGACATATTTAAAGTGACTATCTGAACTATGTCAACTGTCTTAATAATATTGCCTCCTCCTTGCTAAAACAAGGTCAGCACAGCACATGTCTTGTTTCTGTTCTTTGTGCAGATTGCAGGTGTTGCCACCACTCACCATATGCTCAGGGGCACATGTTACCAGTTGGTTCTTACTGAGCATGCCCGACATTATCATTCAGTTCAATGCAAAATTTATTAAATTAATTAAAAACCAGCCAGGCATTTTTTAAACGTTTAAACTGCAGAAGATGAAGGTCAGAGTATGGGACAAAGTCAGTAATAGGTTTACAGATCCTATGTGAACATGGCTGATTTTTAATGAATTTCAACAGATTATGAGAACTCTCAGAGAAAAAAGTCCAGAAGGGGTCTGGGTTTTCTCTCTCTCTCTCTAGACTTTGAACTCTCAGCAGAAAGATTTATCAACCCCTGCCATTTCCAGGAGGACTCTGGACCCATCTACCTATTGTTGTTATTTAATTTTGAGAATTGTATTATTTTAGTGAGGTTTTATGTTCTATTGATGTATTGTTATGTTTGTTTTCTTTTGTAAGGTGTCTTGAGGGCCTTTTGGCTATAAGGCGGGGTATAAATTTAATAAATAAATAAATACAAATAAATAAACTCTCAATTCTTTCTGACTGTTTTGTTTATCGCCATGAAAATTTAGAGGGTTGTTAAGCAAGTGTTTCTGAGTTCAGTACTATATGTTTTGTAGACTTTTGTTTTGAAATGAGCTTATGGGAAGCATCAAAATGGCATGGGGGGTATTTTCAATTTAACATTGCGGAATGTGAAAAATCTACGCTGGCTGTATAATAAATCTAATAAATAATGCCGCCCTGGGCTCCTACTGGGAGGAAGGGCAGGATATATAGAAAGAAAGGTTTAGCACTAAGTAGACAAGCTGCAGTGAGCCAAACAAGCATAGGATTTGTGTGCTCTTCTTTCTTCTTCTCCTTCCACATGACCGGGTAATTAGTTTCATTTTCAAAGGTGTCATATGAATCGGGAAGCCTGGTTTACAATAAATTCTGGTTAGTTAAACAGGCCAGCTCCATTATTCATGATTTTCATTTGGCTTGTTTTGAAATTTGGAGTTGTTGTAATCCAGGTTTCCTGATTTGTATGACACAACAGGGTGGCATTCTTCAAAAATGAAGCTAATCTCCTGGCCATGTGGGAGGAGAGAGGGAGTGTTCAACCCAACAATTTGCTTGAGCTCACTGCATTTCATCCATGTAGCATTAAGTCATGGTTTAGTGTTATGTGCAAACACAGCCCTTGTGTGTGATTGCCCCTTTCAGTCCATCATCTAGGTCAGTTCTCCAACAGAAGGCTAAAAAAACAACCTAGTTTTGATTATTTAGGTATTTTATAATCACTTTTCAATAGAAGGATCTCAACGTGAGGAATATTTTTAAAAACAACATAAAATTAATAAAATACAACAACCAAATAGATGAAGGGACAAGTCATTACCAGAAAGACCATAAACAATCTGAATGAATAAAACAGTCCACTTAAAAGAGGCTAGTCCTTGGATCTGACCGATTTCAACAGGAAGCTGGTGCTAAAGCTTAGGATTTACTACTTGTTCAGTAGCAGCAAGTGGGACTGCCAAAAGGTTCCCAGTGACTGATCTTAAAGAGCAGAAAACTACATGTGGAATAAGGCATTCACTTCTCCTGTTCTGTTGCATGGTGAGGACAGTTGCTACCAGAATGTACAGCGGTGATAGGAAAAGAGGGCATTGTCATAGCCTGGTATCACCTTTTGCTAGCTTTTTGGTATAGCTCAAAAAATTAGGTAAAGAGGCATCTGTAAATCAGATGCTTTTTGATACACTGCTTGATCAGTTGCAGGAAGTGGATATTTCCTGCTCCTCTCCTCTGTTGTTGCAGATGGACTCTGACTGAACTGATTCCGTTTTGAGAGGATCTCTTGTACTATTTGCACAATGTTTTTTGCGTAATTACCATGGGTAGAAAAGCCTCGTATATAGCTTATTCTCAGGGGTTCCGAAACTGTGGTTTGTGAGCTTCATTCAGGTGGCCCATGCCATATTGGTGAATTTGTGGTGAAAGATGGGGGATGGCACATCCATTGCATTAAATATATATTGATTTATATTGTAGTTTTGTGCTGCTTTTATTTCTTGTATTTTAGGAATAAAACAAAGAATAAAAATACAATTAAAAATTATACAGCATCTAGCACAGTGCATTACAATTGATACAAAAGGTGGAAAGATAATTAAGCAGGCCTCCAGGATCCTCAGCAAGTTTCCTATGTTCCATAGGGAATAAAGTTTAGGAATCGTTGGCTTATCTTTTTCCTAGTTATTCAGCATTGGTGTGATATCTTCAATCTCTCCTACAAGGATTCAACTCTATAAGCTTCTTTGGGAGTTGTAAGAAATATTTCTGCCAAGAATGTAAAGCAGGAATTATAGGCTTTTCAGCAAGTGTATGTGTGTATGAGATGTGAGCTAAAAAGCTCTGTTGAAAATATGGAATAGATATAAACCAAAGTTCTATTCGAAAATACCATTATGTGTCTCAAGTCAAGAAGCGTTTTACAGAAGAGAAATGGCTGGAAAAGAGAAATGGTTAACTTATCAAGAACTATTAGAAAATGTACATGGAGAATATATAATGAAAGAGAGAGAACAACTGATAAAGGAAGGATATAGTTCTCAATGGTTTGCCTATTTACAATTGTTAGAAAGATATAAAATGGACAAGAAAATGTATGGGTTTGAAATAAGTAAATCTGATTTTGAAATAGGTTTGTGTACAAATGATGAAAATATAATTGCGAAAATGTATAAACTCTTATTGAAAATGGATATGGAAGAAGAACAAGTAAAAGAGTGTATGGTAAAGTGGGCAAAAATTTTGGTTATAACATACAAATGGATCAATGGGAAAATATGTGGAAAAAAGGCTTGAGATTTACATTATGCTATAATCTTAAAGAAAATTTCTATAAAATGATGTACCGTTGGTACATGACTCCAGAAAAGTTGTCAAAAATGTATAGTAATGTTTCTAATGTTTGTTGGAAATGTAAACAACAAGAATCATCATTTTATCATATGTGGTGGCTGTGTAAAAAGGCAAAATCATTTTGGGCACAGATAGGTAGGATGATGCAAAAAATTCTAAAGATAAATATTCAGTCAAAACCAGAATTTTTTTTATTGGGTTTTATGGATAAACAAATAGAAAAGAAATATGGAAGAATAATATTATATGTGATTACGGCAGCAAGATTATTATATGCACAAAAGTGGAAAATGGAATCAACACCAACAACGGAAGAATGGCTATTGAAATTAATGGACTTAGTAGAGATGGATAAATTGACATGTCTACTTAGAGAAAAATCAACAGACACATTTCTTCAGGAATGGAAGCCTCTCTTAGACTTTTTGTTGAAAGATCAAAATAAAATTATGATATTGGGATTTGACGATTAACTAAGATAGCCTATGGAGAAAAGTGATCATGTATGTATATATTAAGGGACAGGTTTGATGTATATTATATACTTATAGCTGACCTGCGACAAATCGGAAGTCAACTATTTTATTTTTATTTTTTTGTTGTATTGTTATGTTTTTTGACTTTGTTTTGTTTGTCTTTTGAAAAATTTGAATAAAAATTATTAAAAAAAAAGAGATGTGAGCTAAAAAGCTTTGTATTATAAATGGCTTACTAAATACTAATAGTAGGCCAAAATGATTACTTTAACATCAGCCTCACATTAAAAAGTTGGGACATCCCACCAGATAAAACTCTTTGCCCAATTCTGTAATGATGAAATCCAGATGGTTACTGAACCCTCTTTTAGAGGCTGCCTACCAATCTATGGTTCATAATGTATTTGCATAGTTCAATTCACTAAAAATCCACAGATCATCGAGTGTGCCTTCCACACCCATTGCTTCCTATGAGGTCATTATGAAAAATGGGTTTAATTTGTCAGGCTTTGTATACAAGTGTTATAAACAATACACCCCAGTCCCTTTTAGGGATTCTGGTAGCTTGGATCCGCTCCCAATACTCACCCAATAGAGCTCAAGAACGAACGAAACAAGATGGAGGATAGAGTATGTTTATTTCTAACACGTGCACGTGGAGAAGGGCCAAGCCAGTTCTGACAAACTCTGCTGTGCTGGCCTTTTTATAAGCTTTGTTTTACTAATTATTCATGCATCAATTTCATCACATCTACATCATAACTACATCATTAATCCATGCCCATTTCCTCCTGGTAACCATATTAGGAGATTGTTTTTCACACTTGTTATGTTCATATTGACCTTGTACATGTGCAACATAGTTTGCAACATAGTCTGGGCACAGGTGCATTTGCAACTAAAAGCCTGTGAGAATATGATTATCTATTTTGCAGACACAGCTTTACACAAACAATGCTTTTACAATTCAGCATATTAGCATTTCTCTTTACACACACACAAGTAACTTAACTGTCAGCATTTTACGTTTTAGCACACAAACAAGGTAATTTTAGTTCATTTATACTATGGATTCAAAATAAGCCTAGTATTCTTTTTCACTCTAATCAAGCAAATAATTAAACAAGATTTGTACAAATAAGTAGAGTTCAGTGTCACACAAGCAGGTGGCTTGAAATGCCATAGCTAATTTTTCCTTTAAATGAAAAGTCAGGCTCCTGTTGAAGAGGGAAGGTGATGGTTCAGTAAGTATTCCACTTCACCATTTCATGATTTTAAATGCAGAATAGTCAGCGTCTTGTGATAAATCAAAAGAATACCTGACCTAGATGCCATAAGTGCCCTGTAAGCTTAGGATTTTGAGTGCAATTTTGTTTAGAAATTGTGGCATGTTTTTCATAAAGGTGCTTGTGTGCATGTTTGCATGAACACAAATGCTCAAACTAGAGCACACAATATAGTGCATACACACACACACACACACACATGTAGAAGGGCCAATGTTTGCTTATGCATCTCATGTGTTTAAAAATGACTTGAAATAGTAATATGTGTGGTATGGTGGGTGAGACAATGAGCTATGAGGTCCCTAGTTCAAATTTCATCTCAGCTTTTTGTTCTCTGGCTCATCTTAGACAAGCCACTATTGCTCAGCCTTGGTCTGCCATTTGTAATATGGGAAAAAGAAAACTGGCCTATATTAAAAGGGAACTGTATGGGTTGCTGAGATAATATATATGAATCACTTTTAGCACTTAAAAAGGGCAACAAGGATTAGAAGTTGAATTTGTAGTGCTTGCAGTATAGTGTTATTGAATGATTAATGTTTAAAGAACCATGCTGTGACTAGAACTTTCTGCAACTGAGAACAAAGTATACTGGAAACTAACAGAGCGTGCAAAAATACTGGATGGAACAAGATGCCTCCAGGCTTAGTAAACATTGCATCGCATGGAAGTTGTTGGAGGGGAGATAAACCTTATAATGCCTTTGTATATATTTTATACACTTATGAAGTAAAAATGCTATTAAACTTTTGTTCCTTAAAAGAAAAGAGATTCATTCAACATGATTGTCCAGTAAGAATGCTGGATTTCCTAGTTGCTGCTGGTTTTTAAAATCCAGTATAAAATAAGCAGGAATGTAGCCTAGTTCACAATGAGCAGGTGGAAATCTCTCCTGCATGAGATTACAAATTCAGGTATTAGTTGGTGGATTTTAAAAATGGACGTGAGGCAGTTCTACAATTGTGAGCCTTTGGATAGCCTTTCCCCCCTGGATTGTTGGTTGTGATGATGGTGGTAGTAGTAATAATAATATAATAAATGGCTTATGCAACTAAAAATGTTAGCCAAAATCTCATGCTTTCCCCCAAGCTTTTTTTTGGGGGGGGATCTTTATTTTATTTTTTAAAGAAAAAACAAAACAGGCAATAACCAGCATTGGTTCTACATTTCAGTTTACAAATAGAATCAGAAAATCCAAGATCACCAAAGATTACAATTCCAGAGCAGTTTCTTTGTTTTTCTCTTCTTTCCCCACTACCCTCTCAACTTTACCAAATCAGTATTGAATCTGAATGCAACAGTCTTCTGTGGATTGATTTTGATGAGTCTATATATGCATTAGAGAGCCAGTGTGGTGTAGTGGTTAAGGTGTTGGACTACGACCTGGGAGACCAGGGTTCGAATCCCCACACAGCCATGAAGCTCACTGGGTGACCTTGGGCCAGTCACTGCCTCTCAGCCTCAGAGGAAGGCAATGGTAAACCCCTCTGAATACCTCTTACCATGAAAACCCTATTCATAGGGTTGCCATAAGTCGGAATCGACTTGAAGGGCAGTCCATTTCCATATATGCAATAAATGGAAAACCCTTTTCTAGAAAGTTATCCACAAGGGTTTAATTTTAATTTGACCTGCAATTTGTCTCTAGCTAAAAGGTCCCATGTTTTATCAAAACAACCAGTAATAGGTGGCAGATGCTTGCCTTGCCAGCTAGCTATTACTTGCAATTTGGCAGTCAATAATAATAATATTATCAACAAAAACAATAATTTATAATTTTTGGTATGACCTCTGCATCTAAGCATCCTAGCAAGACAGCATTTCCCATCTCTGGAATGCTCTCCCCAGAAAGGCCCACTTGTGTTTGTCATCCTTTTGGTGCCAGGCAAAGATGTTTTTCTTTCCTTGGGCATTTGGGCATCAGCAGTGATTGAATGTTTTACTCAGACCATGTTAATAAGTACTGTATCACTGATTTTATCCTTGTAAATCACTTCAGTACATTCTGTTGTGGAAAGCGATCCATAAATTAAATAAACTGACTCTACTGGGATGATTTAGCCCATAATCAATTTTAATAAACTGGAGTATTTATGCCTGCCATCTTCTGATCTGACAGCATGATCACCAAATGTGTTATCTCCCCCTGACTTCACACTTCTTCCGTCCATGGGCTGAACATGATTTATTTATACTATGAAACTTAGGCAGAGTAAGAGATACTTTCTTCCCATAGCATTTGACAGTATAAGGAGGTGAATGCTTTGGTTTGTTTGTTACACATGGGGTTTCCAGGAAGTTTGGTAAACCGGTTAAAGGTTTTCTACAATCAAGCAATATATAAATTTTGTTAAATAAAATAAAGTTGTAGAGGTGACCCCTGTTGACTGTGTAAACCATTTTGTTAAGAGATTTTCAAACCCAGTAACACTTAGGGTTGCCAGGTCAGAAGCATCCCAAAACCTGAGATTTTAGGGGTGGGCCCAAGTGATGTCATGGGGCAGGCCTGAGTGATGTCACAGTGGCATCTCATAGAGGACACCCTCCCCTTTCCTGGGGTATATGATTTGTCCTGTCCCAGAGCAGAGTTTGGCGTGGGCACCCCCAGGTACTTATTTTTTATTATTTTATGACATCATTATGTATTTATGATAATATCAGAAGCCTGATGATTTTGATTGCATAAATGTATTGTTATTCTTGACAGGGAGAGTCCCCTGATCACAGTGATATATCATACAGGGTACCCCAACATATATTTTAGGGTTCAGAGACACGTTAACTTTGGTTTAAAGTTGCTGTAGTTGTCAACTCTTCTTTTTTAGTGTTTTGAACTTTCAAGCAAATAAGGAACTGGGAACTAGGAACCAACTTCAGCGTTGTATCAGTTAAATGGATTAAACAGTCACGGGGGGGGGCTGCTGACGTTTTGGTGTATATCTCGGGAACCAGACCACCTAGAAACTTAAATGTTTTTTTAAATTGAAGCTGAGAGTCCGGAGATTAAGGGGTGTTAGCTGGAGAGCCAGAGGGCCCTCCAAAAAAACCAGAGACTCCAGCCAAATACCGGAGACCTGGTAACTCTAGTAACACTCCTACAAATTTATGCTCAAATGCTAGTGTCTAGAACCACATGTTACAGTTACAGATATTGGTACCAGGGTACTATTCCCATATTAAATCTAGTTAGAATATCAACTTTTAACAAAAGTCTATCCCTTTTCATGACATCTTTAAATCTCAGTGCCTTACTCTTCCTCCATAATTTAAATGTCTATGCAGAAGCGTCTCACCAGATGAGGCAGAACTGCTATGCTAGCTATAGGTGGATCACTGCTGCTTACTGAGAGAGAGAAATCCCTCAGAGGGATGAGGCTCTGGGAAGATCAGTTTAATACAAACGTACTGGCAGGATCACCAGATTGGCTCCACTAGTGAATCTGCACTGTACCATCTTCCCCACTGCCTTTCCCCTCTTTGCCTGTGACATTGTCAAAGTTTGCTTCCAATGTAGAAACATTGGATATTCCCAATGCTATGATATTACGCCACTTACCCCAGATTGCCACTGTAGAGGTCATATATGGATTGATCTGGATTGTTTGGGGCCTCTCATTATACTTCATCTCCAAAACCTTTTCCAAATTCCTTTCTTCTTCTGACAGATCTATTTATTATTAAGTTTATATCCTTGTGGAATGCCTAAGGTAGCTAACAACAAACAATATACAATAAAATGTGCAATAAATAATTAAAACAAATGTCATCATACCAAGTCATGCCTGAAGTAGCCCTGCTGATTCAAATGCTGCTGTGTTCATACTGACTTATTTATTTTTAATCTTTAGTTATTACATATGCATATTACAAAAAATAGACTTAATAATTAAATATTATATTTAAAATATAATGCTAAATATCTTGGAACAGATTATATAAACATGTATTGGTGTGGATAAGGCTGACAACCATATTTCCTCAAAAGATTCCCCGTAAATAATTAAACATTCAGTTTATAATTTTATTTTATTTATTTTTATTTATTTATTAGGCTTATATCCTGCCCGACTAGCGATAGCTCTCTGGGCGGTGAACAGCAGAAAAATACAATAAATACAATAAGAAAACAATACAGTGCAAAAATCCAATTAAGTTATATTAAGTTAAAAAGTACAGTTAAAATGCTTTGGGAAAGAGGAAGGTTTTAACTTGGCGCCGAAAAGATGACAATGTCAGCGCCAAGCGGACCTCCTCGGGGAGACTATTCCACAATTCGGGGGCCACCACTGAGAAGCAATCAATTTATAGATAAATAAAATCTACTCCTTGCCCTGAAATTCTTGGTTCTTGCTTTACATATTGAGTTACCCAACATCATTTATCAATAGCTTCTCTAAAATTTTCTTTTTTCTGTAGACTATTTATTTAATAATATTTATTTGTTCCCCCTAGTTTTCTTATAAGATCTAATTTGTTGGGTTTCCAGTTGCTTTTCCATGACTTTGCTTACAAAATCCTTGCTGTTGTAATGGTATATCATGCCTAATTTTGATGATCTGGTCTTATATGAGTTTTTATATAGTTCAGCAGACACATGAGAGGATCTAGTGGAACTCTGTACTCAAAAGATTACCTTTTGCCAAACCATCTTTGCTCCATCCCTACCCTAAGCGAAAAAGTCTCCCTTATCTGCACTGCAGTGCTAGCACTCACCATTCCCTTCCCACCCCTCCCCTCACTTTAACTAACTTCCAGGGTATCCAGTGCCATTAAAGTAACCATCCTTAAGTGGTTTGCCAAGACCCTCAGCAATTTTCAAGTGATTTGTGTGTGTGTGGGAGGGAAGTTTGGGAACCGCTGTCTTAGTTTGATCTTAACTGCCATTTTTTTCTGGTGATCTAAAATATTGATAAACCACTGCAATATCCACCAAAATACTCCAGTTTTGTAATAAGTGACAAGGTCAGGGATTTGTAAGCCACCTCCCTTCCATGGTCTATATCCCATTGTTTTTGCTGTATTTGCTGTTTTCCCATTCCATGTGTCAGTTCACCTATACAGTGCCCCCCCCCCCAAAAAAAATTGCAAGACACTCTGTGTACAACCTTTCTACTGCTATCCATTTGTTTGAACATGACTTCTCTACAAATGAGAAGATCCTTCTCGGGGACAAGCATTGCCCTATATGTGCCCACTCAAGTGCTTCGCTCTGCAGAACAGGCACTGTTACATAATGCTTGTTCAGCACTTGTAAGAAATAGTTAATTTAGTGTGGCAGCACCTACTCTTTGGAACTCCCTTGCCTGTTGACATCCGGCTGGCACTTTCGCTGTATTCCTTTCGGTACCTGCTTAAAACTTTTTTGTTTAGGCAAGCCTATCCAGACATACAGATGTTGATCTGTTTTAATCTTTTTAGTTAGTAGCTGTTTCAGTTGTTTTAAAAATGTTTTTAATTACTTGTTTTTAACTGTTTTATTGATAGTTTAAGCGGTTTTAACAAAAACATTAAGAGGTCTTTACACTGAAGCGGTATATACATTTTGTTAAATAAATAAATTAAATTAAGTACATTGTGCTAATTATAGAGATGTCTGGCACACTTAAGAGATGATGTTGGGAATGTACTTCCCATCAGTCTCAGCCAGCATGGCCAGTGGTCAGGGATGATGAGAATGATAGTCAAACATATATACCCTTATATACCCAGTCAATCATTACTCTCTGCAGGTGAGGGCCTCCTGCAGATACCATCCTATCAGAAGAGCCGCTCCACACAACATAGGAAGTGGACCTTTAGTGTAGCGGCACCTACCCTTTGGAATTATCTCTCCTTAAATATTAGACAGGTGCCATCTCTGTTATCTTTTCAGTGCCTACTTGAAGACTTTCCTCTTTCAACAAGCCTTTAAAGTAGAGACCTTATCACAGTCTGAGTCTGTGTTAGAATTGCTTTTTAATATGTTTTTAAAGCTTTTTAAAAAAATGTTTTTGAAGATGTTTTGTTTTAATATGGTTTTAAGGATGTTTTGTTGTAATACAGTTTAAAGTCTGTTTTCATGATGTTTTGGAGTGTTTTTAGTGCTTTTGTTTGTCGTCCTAGGCTTCTGCTAGGAAGAAGGGTGGGATATAAATAAATAAATAGCATTTACCAGGTTTGCTATCCGTGCTTTAGAGTATGACCTTTGTAGTGTATTTCATGTAGTGTATTTCATGCAACATGCTTTTTCTGCTTCCCCAACAAAGCTATCCAGAGACTTACATACAGTAACTCATACTCATGCAGTAAGTTATTTGCTGGTCAGACCCACCATAAAATTCTTTATTGACTGATAATGCCATTTCTTATGTAGGATATTCCTAGTCCATGTTACCAGCACTGCAGTGGGTAATTTCATGTTGGAACTCTGTACAATATCTAGTTTCAAGGTGAATTATTCCAAACTGGACATATCTCCTATAGACATTCACAGAGGGACTCAGGAGGCAATAACAATAATGTCAATGCAACTGGGTGGGAAAAGCTTGGAAGCACCTGAGAGTTAATATTGTTTGCAATCATCAAGACTTGGTTAAAAGAAAAATATAGGAGCATGAGAGTGTTTGTATAGGTAATGCAAGTACCAAAAATGACATTCCATCACCGTAAGCATCTGTTGGGCTAATAACTTGATTGACCAACTAAAGAGTGACTTTAGAGTATGGGGAAAACTAGCTGCCATGGCTAATTAATCCTTTTCAGACAATATCTCCTGTTCCTCCACAGGCCCAGGCCAACTCTGTTTTTTTAAGACATGGGTGGTGGTGTAACTCTGTTCTGTCAACAGGCTTTTGGCACTGTTATCCCAAGAATGGAAGCCCTCCCAAAATGGAACTAGCCTGTAGTGACATTGCGGTGAAGCTTCAAGCTGCTGACAAATGGTCAGTGATGGAAATGTTTCCTCACTTGACTCATGGTGATATTGCAGATAGGGTGGAAAGATCTTTCCAGATGGATAGGCTAAAGCTGCAACTCCTGAACACACTTAATAGAGAGTAAGAACAATTATGATAATGAAGCTTACTTCTGAGAAAACATGGATAAGATTGCAACAAAGGAACAACTCAAAGTTCTATGGCACCCTTTGTAAACTAAGTTTTAAAATTAAAAGCAGGGTTGTGATGTAAACTAGGTGTGGGCAACTTTTTGTTTGCCAAGGTCTGTTGTCCCTCAGGGTTAATCTGTGTGTGGGGGAGACATTGCATGGTGATGGTGGGCAGAGCTGGAGACAAAAGGTGTTCTGGAATAAAAAGCGGCTCCCTTCACTTTGGCTCGCTCAGATTATAATTCTCAATCTTAAACAGGTTTGCACAGAAGTAAGGCTGCTGAGCTTCATGGGGTTGCTCTCAGGTATCAGAGGATTTTTTTAAAAAATACAACATACAAATACAGTTACTGTTCCAGAAGGCAAGCAAAAGTATTCTACACTCACACATCAGAGAAGCCTATCAATTTCTTCTTTGATAGTTGGGGGGGACGGACAGACTGCTTTTCCCCAAGCCATACAACCAGAAAACAGCCCCTTCCAGTTGTTCTGAAACTGCATAGAAAGATTTGGGGAAGGAGGAACACTTTAAAAAGCCTGGGGGGGGGAAAGGACATGAATAGGAAGGAGGGAACTCTGGGATGGAAGAACGAGGCAGCTTTAGGTGGCGTCAGTGGCTACACAAAATGAGGTTCTGGGCTGCATGTGGCAATGAGAGTGAGTCAACAGATTCTTGTTTTATCACCATCCTCCTTCCTGTTGAGTTCTATAAGGGCAATAAGTAGACTAATAAGGAGGAAGCTGACAGCCAGGGGTACTCCCTGGACTGGTTGTAAGTAAGGAGGAGGCAGGCAGATGGGGGCTGTTGAAGTTAATAGGGGCATCCCCCATTTGCCCTAATGGACCAGCCTCCACTGGACAGCAGGCTAGGACTGGAATTCTGCCACACAGAATAGCATTCTCTCCCCCCTTTCATTCTGTGCCTTGTGGAGATTTTAGTGTGGGTGGGGGAAATTATTGATTGGGAAACAGAACAGATTTTGCTCCCAATAGTTGAGCTGTGTGGGATGGCCAGGAACCCCGTGTTTGCTAAAGTTATGAAAGTAGCATCTTAATCATTATTGTCTTGGTCAACATCTCTGCTCTCTCCTTCTTGGGCTCCTGCTCTGCATGTGGGCACCTTGCAGGACCAGGCCTCAGGTACTCAGCCAGCTGTGCCTGATACTGTTCCATCTGTCCCTTCTTTGGAGGGGATATATAAGCCGGCTGGCTGAGGGGGCTTGGGAGACCTATTGCCTGCTGTCCATCACTTTTGGGCCCCTATTACATCAGCTATTACGGACTGCCGGTTGCTGAAGCCCCTCGGATGCTGCTGTGCTGTCTGAATGTATGAGTGGGTTGTATGAGTGAGTGTGTGATTGTGTGTATATGCCATGAGTTTTATTATTTATTTTATTTTTATCATGTGCCTGGGCGAGAGGACAGTGTTGTGGGAGGGTGGACCAAAGGGGGCCCCTATTAGTGTAGTGACGGGTAATGGGAGGTATGGCGCTGTGAGTAGGACATGCCAGTTAAGGGGAACTCGCCCCAGACAACTGGTGGCTGTGACGTGTTCCGGTCCTCCCCACACCCACAGGATTGCTGGTAGTTCTATCAGCCAACCCTCGGATCTCCAGTTGCTGCTTTTCAATGCCAGATCAGTAAATAATAAAACCTCCCTCGTCCATGACCTAATTGTGGATGAGGCGGCCGATCTGGCATGTATTACCGAGACCTGGGTGAGCGATCTGGGAGGTATTAATCTCTCCCAGTTGTGCCCACCTGGGTATTCGGTTCAGCATCTGGGTAGATCTGAGGGTCGGGGAGGGGGAATCGCTGTGGTCTATAGAAGTTCCATCCCTCTTGTTAGGCACCCTATCCAGGTGGCTAATGGTCTAGAGTGTCTACACATAACGTTGGGTCAGCGAGACAGACTGGGAATACTGTTGGTGTACCGTCCACCCTGCTGCCCAACAGCCTCCCTAACTGAGCTGACAGAGGTGGTCTCGGATCTATTGTTGCGTTCCCCCAAACTTTTGGTATTGGGGGATCTCAACATTCATGCTGAGGCCGCTTTATCTGGAGCAGCTCAGGACTTCATGACCTCCATGACAGCCATGGGGCTGTCTCAATTTGCTACTGGCCCTACGCATGTGTTGGGGCACACTCTGGACTTGATTTTTGCCTCTGGATTAGGGGATGGTGATCTGAGAGTGAGGAATTTTACATCTATTCCTTTGTCATGGTCAGATCACCGCCTATTAAGGTTTAGACTCACATTGTCTTCTCCCCTCTGCAAGGGTGGAGGACCAATTAAGATGGTCCGTCCCCGGAGACTAATGAATCCTGAGGGTTTTCTGATGGCTCTAGGGAATTTTCCGGCTGATAGAATTGACGGTCCTGTCGAAACCCTGGCCACACTGTGGAATACAGAAATGGCCCGGGCAGTTGACACGATCGCCCTGGTGCGCCCTCTCCATTGCAGAGCTCAATTGGCTCCCTGGTTTACCCCGGAGCTAAGAGTGATAAAGCAAGAAAGGAGACGGCTTGAGTGCAAATGGAGGCGAACTCCTGACGGCTGTAATCATGCACTTGTGAGGGTCTCTACCAAACTCTATGTGAAGGCAGTGAGAGCAGCAAAGAAGCAATACTTTGCTGTCTCTATTCAGTCATCTCTTAACCGCCCAGCGGAACTTTATAAAGTTGTCCGGGGACTTTTACACTCTGGTCCCCAGGACGCAATAACACCATCAATTGCCCGCTGTAATGAGTTTGCGCGACACTTTCGTGATAAGATCATGAACATCCGCCGGGACCTTGACTCCATTATTGTAGCAGTTGATCCTAATGAGGTGTCCAGAGCACAGTCTTGTCCTGTTTTACTGGATGAGTTTCAGTTGGTACAGCTCGAGGATGTGGACAAGGTGCTTGGACAGGTGCGGGCGACCACTTCTGCTCTGGATCCTTGCCCCTCATGGCTAATAAAAGCTAGCAGGAATGGAACAGCCGGCTGGGCCAAGGAGGTGATTAATGCCTCTTTACGAGAGGGAGTGGTCCCACCCTGCCTGAAACAGGCGGTGGTGAGACCGCTCCTAAAAAAACCCTCCTTGGACCCTGATAATTTGGACAACTATAGGCCGGTAGCAAATGTTCCATTCCTGGGCAAGGTCCTAGAGCGTGTGGTCGCTCGCCAACTCCAGGCTCTCTTGGATGAAACTGATTATCTGGACCCATTTCAATCGGGCTTTCGGCCAGGGTTTGGTACAGAAACAGCCTTGGTCGCCCTGTATGATGACCTCTGTCGGGAGAAAGACAGAGGGAGTGTAACTCTGTTGGTTCTCCTTGATCTCTCAGCGGCGTTTGATACCATCGACCATGGTATCCTTCTGGAGCGACTTACGGATTTAGGAGTGGGAGGCACTGCTTGGCGGTGGCTCTGCTCCTATCTCGGGAATCGTCTCCAGAAGGTGATGCTGGGGGAACATTACTCGAGTCCCTGGGTACTCCAATATGGAGTCCCGCAGGGTTCAGTTCTGTCCCCCATGCTTTTCAATATCTATATGAAGCCGCTGGGTGAGGTCATCAGGAGCTTTGGAGTGCGTTTCCAGCAATATGCTGATGATACGCAGCTCTACTACTCCTTTTCATCTTCGTCAGGTGAGGCTGTTGATGTACTAGACCGCTGCCTGGCCGCGATAATGGGCTGGATGAGAGCTAATAAACTGAAACTCAATCCTAACAAGACTGAGATGCTGTTGGTGGGAGGGCCCTCTGCCCAGATGGTTGATGTTCGACCTGCCCTAGATGGGGTTACACTCCCCCTAAAGGAGCAGGTATGTAGTTTGGGGGTCTTATTAGACCCGCTCCTGTCACTTGAGGCTCAGGTAGCCTCGGTGGCACGGAATGCATTCTACCAGCTTCGGCTGGTAGCCCAACTACGACCCTATCTGGACAGGGAGAATCTCGCCTCAGTTATCCATGCTATGGTAACCTCTAGATTGGACTACTGTAATGCACTCTACATGGGGCTACCTGTGAAGACGGTTCGGAAACTTCAGCTAGTGCAAAATGCTGCGGCCAGAGTTCTCACTGGGACAAAGAAATTTGACCATATAACACCTGTCCTGGCACAGCTGCACTGGCTACCGATATGTTTCCGGGCCAGATTCAAAGTGTTGGTTCTTACCTATAAAGCCCTAAATGGCATCGGACCGCAATACCTGGTGGAACGCCTCTCTCGCTATGTACCTACCCGTTCACTACGCTCGACGTCGAAGGCCCTTCTCCGGGTCCCAACTCATAAAGAGGCCCGGAGATCAACAACTAGATCTAGGGCCTTCTCGGTGGTGGCCCCCGAACTATGGAATGCCCTCCCAGACGAGATACGCCTGGCGCCTTCTTTGTTATCTTTTCGGCGCCAGGTAAAAACCTACCTTTTCGCCCAGGCTTTTTAAACATTTTAGATTTAATTTTAAACCTAATATGGATTTTAATTTATAAACTCAATGGCAATTCTATTTCGGATTTTTATCATGTTATATTTTTCACACTTGCTCATATTTTAATTGTGATTTTATTTGTTGTACACCGCCCTGAGAGCTTTCTGCTATAGGGCGGTCTAGAAATGTAATTAAATAAATAAATAATAAATAAATAAATTATTGTGTGTGTTATACCAGGGAATTTGAAAAAAAAAATTTCAAGTCCTTTCGCTTGTCTTTAGATTGGAGTCCTGTAGGAAAGAGAATCTGGCTCAGAGCCATCACATTTCAGGCTTGTTACCCCCTCTCTTAGTTGGAAACATCTGAAAAGAAAGCTAAGTTACTTGGAATATTTACAAGAAGTAATGGTCACAAGAAAATGTTTTGAGAGGGCAGGGAGCTGTGTTCATACCATTCTATTGTATTTCTCAATCCAATGCATGTATTTTTTGTAACTCTGTTATTTCATAAGGCCTTGGTTAAAAACCAAAGGTACTCTAAGGCATAAATTCATTTGTGTGTGTGATGTGTACATAAAGGTATGTGGCACTGATATTTGCATGCTTCATTATTTTGATACTCACGAGAATTCTGACACATGGAAAGGTGGAAGGGGAAATTATTTGAATGTGTTAGTCTAGCATAGCAAGAACAGCTGCCTGGGGTTTTGTTAGAGGCAGACAATTTATATTCTCACATTCTCATTGCATACAATCACCCTTGAGGTCTGGATTATATATTTATTTATTAAATTTATATCCCGCCCTTCTTCCTAGAAGAAGCCCAGGGAGGCAAACAAAAACACTAAAACATCTTAAAAACAAAAGACTTTAAAACATATTAAAACAAAACAAAAATTAAATGGAATTGTTCCTATCAAACAGTTGTTAGTACAGTAGGGCCCCACTCATACGGCGGGTTACGTTCCGGACCACCGCTGTAAAGTGAAAAATGCTGTAAAAAATGGCACGCGATGCCAAAAAACTGTCGTAAAAGCAGAACAAGCGCCATATGAGTGGGGCTTTAGCCTAATTGCGTCTAATTGAGACCGGTGTATTAGCGAATCGCTGTAAAGCGGGGCCCTACTGTATCCTAAAAGATGTATCTGAGTGTGCCATAAGTACAAATCCTAGTTTGCAAAACCAAACTATCTTGCTGCTGAATACATTTACAGTTGTATTTGGTTGCACCAATAAAATTAATTCTTTTAAGTATTTCCCCCCCAAAGCAGTGTATAAACTGTTAAGATTAATATCTCTCAACCAGTCCTATGCAGCTGTACTTTTAAGTCAGTTTGATTAAAGATAGAAAATGGTGAAACAAATTTTTTAATGCTTGTGCATGTGCTATATAGGACAGTTTCTGGAGCAGTGATAGCATGAACACTAGTCAGGATCATTCAGACCATGGTATTTCCGATCTCTATGTATGGATGTGAAAGGTGGACAGTGAAAAAAGCGGATAAGAGAAAAATCAACTCATTTGAAATGTGGTGTTGGAGGAGAGCTTTGCGGATACCATGGACTGCGAAAAAGACCAATAATTGGGCGTTAGAACAAATGAAACCAGAACTATCACTAGAAGCTAAAATGATTAAACTGAGGTTATCATACTTTGGACACATAATGAGAAGACATGATTCATTAGAAAAGACAGTAATGCTGGGAAAAACAGAAGGGAGTAGAAAAAGAGGAAGGCCAAACCAGAGATGGATTGATTCCATAAAGGAAGCCACAGACCTGAACTTACAAGATCTGAACAGGGTGGTTCATGACAGATGCTCCTGGAGGTCGCTGATTCATAGGGTCGCCATAAGTCGTAGTCGACTTGGAGGCACGTAACAACACAACGATAGCATGGCAGCCTTCACACTTGGATGCAATTGTTAGTGGGCAACTGGCAAACGTATAAGCCTCCCGAGTCTCAGAAATGAACTTTCCCTTCCTAACAGGGTAGCTACTGTGGCAGCAACAGTGCCCTGCTTATCTTTCTCTCTGGGGCCTGTAGTTCTTCCTTGTGGGAAAGACCCACGTGACCTCTCCATCCTTGTATACTTTAAAATTACAAGCTAGTGGCTTTGTCGAGAGGAGCAGGCTGTGCAAATTTTCCTCTTGTAAATTACACTTGGACATCCTGAAATACCAAAACTATAAATGTTTCTGAAATTGTGCCCAGCTTATAGGGCACAACATTTCCATTTTGCCTTTTTACTATGGATAAAATAATGTGTATTCATTGCAGTTAATTGTTTTGGCCCACACGATGGCAGGCCTAAATAGATCTAGAGCAGGTGCTGAGAATTTTGATTCTCCAGATGTTGCTGAACTACAACTCCTATTATCCCTGGCTGTTGGCCATACTTGCTGAACTGCAAGTCCCATCAGCCCCAGAAACATCTGGAGGGGCACAGGTTCCCCACACCTGCTCTAGAGTTTCTACAAATTGAGCCCCTCTGTTACTATACCCTGTCATGTGAATAAACTACATGCTGGGATATAGGGTAAACCAAATTGAAATAATGGATGAATTCAAAATTTGCATTTTTAGAGAAATGGATTTGAAATGTCGAGAATTCTGAATGAAAACATTCAATATTTGTTGGAGGGCAAATTGGTGCAAGACAGGAGTAAGGTCTGGGGTGTGGGAAGACAAGAAAGATGGCAGCCAAGGTACAAACGGAGAACGAGCCATAACTTTTGGTGGTATTTCAAAGGATTCTGGAATGTACACTTGAGTGCCAAAGTCGATATTGTGAGCTAAGTATATTTTGATTTCAGTAGGGGGTCCAATAGTACTTAAAGTTTGTTCTTCGTGCGTAGATTCTTAAGATGACAGATTTGAAGGATGGGCAGGATAGGAGGGTCTGAAGACACCCCCCCTTAAAACTGCAAAACATTGTGTATGGACTCCAAGTTACAAAAAACCTCAGCAGCAAGAGTAGTGCAGCGTGCACACTTCTCTCTGACTCTAATCCCAAGCCTACCAAAGGAAATGAATGTGTTTCACTTCAGCAAATGTAAGGCTACACAGCTGAGCCCTGGCAAGGTTGTGTGGAAGGGAGCAAAGGGTGCTGCTCCTTCTCTGATCTGGCCAGCTCTGCCACTTGTTTTGGAGGTGGAAACTGGCCACCTTTCCTGGATCCTAAGTCAATAGCAACTAGGGGCTGGCAGGGGCAGGAAGATGAATAGTCATGTTCAGGGCCGGCTCCAGGCATGTAGGGGCCCTTGGGCATCAGCTTGCCCTGGCCCCCCGGTGGGTGTGTGGGTGTGCGTGTGCATATGCATGTGCATATGCGCATGTCCCCCCTGCCCCCCACAGCCCCCCTTACCTGTCTGGGCATTAGCATTGCCCTTAATGAAGGTCTGTTTTAGCATTGCCCTTAATGAAGATGGCGGCTGTAGCTTCCCTAAGGGGAATGAAGCCTCCGCTGCCATCTTTGTTGATGGCACACGTGCATGCTACTCGCACACATCTCTGCCATCAACTAAGATGGCGGCAGCGGCTTCAGTACCTTAGGGAAGCTGCAGCTGCCATCTTCATTAAGGGCAATGCTAAAAAGCCGGCTGACAGGTAACTGGGGGTGTGGGGGTGTGTGGATCGTGTGGGGGTGGGCGGAGGGCCCCTCAGGGGCTCCTGTAGCTCCAGGGTCCTTGGGCCAGTGCCCAACCTGGCCGCCCTTTAGAACCGGCCCTGGTCATGTTTCTCACTCTAGCCCAGCTTACATTTTGATTTACACTTCCGTAGCTGCCCTTCCAGGGTGACAATGAGGAGGCACAAAACCAGTATTAGCCAGATAATAGTGCACTCCAGGGTGTTTGCTTCTCTTCTCTGCCAGAAAGAGTTTTATTTCAGTGGTTATTCTGGCCTTCGCCATTGAGAGGACCAAGGACTGTTGGACAGTGGCACCACTTTCCTTCCAACAAGAACACTAGCAGGGGAAGATCCACTTAACCCTAACTAGAATTAACTAGAATGTGAAACATTAAATTGCTCTTCCTCTTCAAAGTCTTTGTCTTTTGGTATGTTAGCCTGGGGGGGCAGGCTTGTGTCTTATTTTAATTCATTAGGCACTGCACATAAAAGTCGGAAATCTAGAAGTGAAGATGTAGGAGCAAGTGCTGATAAGTTTGTTTTAAAATAACTTGGACAGTTCTTATGTGCTTAAGAAGCATCACTTTGACAAAACTCGGGAAATCCTGTTTTAGTGCATTCTGATAGGTTTCCTCAAAAGAGGAAATGGAAGAATAACTCTAGTTTACAATTACGAGTCAACTTGTTGGCAGATGCCTGTGGAAGTCCAAGAGTCATTTAGTGTTAAAAAATGCAGATGAAATCAAAGTCTCTATATAACTTGATGAAGAACAGATGCTGGAGAACAATGTAGGGGGTGAGTGGGAATGTTTGTGTTATCATTACAGTCTCTCTTCTCCCCCACCCGATTCTTACCCTAAGCCTGCCAGAATGTGTATTTCAACTGCAGCTGCTTGTAAGACCAAATTGTTACCTGCAGGACATGCAATTTTTGGTTGGCACAATTGTTCCAAGATTGGAATTCACAAGAGTGGCTGCAACTTGAAGACCTTATTAAGAAGAGGAATCTACTCTTTCTCTCCAATACCCCCCCTTTTACCTTTTTCTTTTTTAAAAAAAGTTATCAGTTTAATATATGGTTGTTTGTGTACCACAGCTTGCAGGAATCAAACATAACCCTGCTTAGTTTACTATTTATAAACTAAGGAAAGAAGGGGTGAAGATGAGCTTGAAGCCACTTTAACATAAAATGGCAGGAGTAAACAAGGTTAACTATGTGGCTGGAAAAAATGGACAAAGATTGGCGCCATATGTTCAACTGCATATTTGGAAGCGATCATTGCATTATTTCTTGCCAGTTTCTCTGCAGCTTTTGCAAATAGTGGTTAATATAATGCTAAATGATGACTTAAGCTTCTGTGGATGAATATTTGATAATTATCAAGATCCATTTCAATCTGGGCTCAGGCTTGGTTTTGGTTGCCCTGATGGTTGGCCTGTATCGAGAATGGGACAGGAGGAATGTGGCTCTGCTCCTGCTTCTCAATCTGTCTGCAGCTCTTGATACCATTGACCATATTATCTTCCAGGACTGGCTCAGTGGCTCTTGTAAATTTACAAGGCCCTTAACAACTTGGGGCTAGGATATTGTAAGGACCACCTGATTCCTTATATATTGGCCTGTTCTCTGATGTCTTTGGAGAAGTCTTAGTTGGTGGTCTCCCATGGCTCATTTGGGATCTTTGGGGCTCTGTTTTACAACGATTCCATTCCTACCTGCAGAGCCATGTCTACAGAGTAGCATTGGGAGATTGTATCTTGGCCCCATGATCTCTATGTTGTGGTGTGCTGCAGGGCACAGTCCTATCGCCATTGCTGTTTAACATCTATACAAAGCCATTGGGAATGGTCATTGGGACTTTTGCAGCAAAGTGTCATCAGTATGTTGATGGTACGCAGCTCTATTTCTTCATAACATCTGAGTCAGGAGAGGCTGAATATGGTCCTAAATGTTGTTTGGATGCATATGGGGAATGGATAAGAGCTAATAAACTGAGCTTGGTTTCACTGTTTGCTTGTCCTGGATGGGATTTACTCTCTCTCACTCTGAAAGAACAGGTGCATAGTTTGGGGGTGTGTGCTCCTGGATCTATTATGTCACTTGAGGTTTGGGTTGCCTCATTGACCAGGAATGCCTTGTACCACCTATGGCGGGTGTGCCAACTATGGCCATTCTTGGACATGGATAGTCTGGCTGCAGTGATTCATGCAAAGGTAACTTCAAGACTTGATTATTGCAATGCAATCTACGTGTAGGGCTACCGTTGTGCCCAGTCTGGAAGTTCCAGCTGGTGCAAAATGCTGCAGTTAGACTGTTGATGGGGACAGAATATTGCCAGCACTTGACTCAAAAGCGGGCACAGGCTTCCCATATGCCGCCAGGCCAGGCTCAAGGTTCTTGTATTAATTTACAAGGCCCTTAACAACTTGGGTCCAGGATATCTTAAGGACCACCTGATCTCTTGTATCTTGGCCCGATCAATGAGATCTTCAGAGGAGTCTTGGTTGACTCAGATGCGTGGCTTGTAACTACTATAAGCTCTGCATTCAGTGTTGTGGGCCCTAACCTGTGAAACTCCCTCCCGACTCAGATTAGACAGGCACCTTCCGTGCTGAACTTCAAGCACATGACTGCATTTTAAGGTAGTGTTCAGTTTTATGATTAATTTTATGATTAATTGTTTTTGTTTTATTTTCTGTATTGTTTATTTTTATGTACACAGTTTAGAAATGCTAATGATTAAGTTGTATATTAAGTAAAATAAAATATAAAAAATGAGGAATTACAGTAGGGCCCCGCTTATACAGCGGGTTAGGGACCAGGCCCCCGCCATAAAGTGGAAATCACCATAAAGCGGGGCCCATAGACTATAATGGGGCCATCACATGAAAATGACGCGAAAACGTCGCAAAAGAGCAAAAATCGGCTTTAAAACAGAAAATGAAAGCCGTTGCATTAGCGGAATGCCGGTAAGCAAAGCGCCGGTAAGGGGGGCCCTACTGTACCTCCTTTTATCCTCTGTTTAGAACACATTGCCCACCAAGTCCTTGGTTCCACCAGAGTGAGTTCTTGCTTTTATAATGATACCAAATCTATTGGGTTAGAGACAGAAGAAGTCAACATGTCTGAATACAGTATTCTGGAAGTTTCACAGCAATAGTCAGTATTAACTGAAATGGCACTGTAAGACCATTTTCTTCTATTTTCAAAGGGGATTGCAAGTGGTTTATGACAGGGAATGTTTTCTAAGCTTTTACTTTTAAACACAAAACTTTGGCTGAATCTTCTAATCCACATCTGCTATATTGTAATCTGTGCCAAAGACAGTATTTCTGTTGTGATCGAAGTAGAAACTATGGAGAGAAAATGACAGTGTAATATACCTACTCTTGCTAAGTAGTAGATGGATACCCAACAGAATAGCACAACAACGGTGATTTTAAAGCTGCGAACAAATATGAAACAAGAACTAATAAAGGCTGGTGCCAAAGACCAAGTGTTATTGTTATAGGAATATAATAAGTAGGTGATTAGATACGGGAAGCTTTCTTATGTAAACTTCTTCTGAACTTCTATTATATCTACAGTAGTTCACACTGACAGATACTTGGTTACAGTATGAATGGCCAGTAATATTTCATAATAACACAATGAAGTGTTTGAGGATTATGTTTCAGATTATTGCAAAAGTGTGGTGTAGTGGTTAAGGTGTTGGACTACGACCTGGGAGACCAGGGTTCGAATCCTCACATAGCCATGAAGCTCACTGGGTGACTTTGGGCCAGTCACTGCCTCTCAGCCTCATGAAAACCCTATTCAGAGGGTTGCCATAAGTCGGAATCGACTTGAAGGCAGTACACACACACACAAACACACACACAGAGAGTTTTGTGTTAATTCCTACAGTAATTATTGTCACAAAGTTTTCCTCATGTGATTGTTTTTGATCACTTCAAGAAGTACCATGTATGTGGTACAAATTCCAGCCATTTTTTAGAAGTACTTGATCTCCTCATGACACTGCCATTGTCTCTGGCCAAAAGAGGCCACTTCATGCAGATCAGAGGAGCCAGGCAGGAAGCCTCATAAGCAGGGATGGTGAACCTGTGGCCTTCCAGATGTTGGTTCCCATCAGCTGTAGCCAGTGTGGCAAGTAATCATGGGGGTTGAGGTCAAACAACCTGGAGGACACCATGTTGGCTATCCCTGCTTAAGGATAGACCAGGACAGATCATGTGATACATTCTGACACCCCCCCCCAGCAATAAAAACAGCCAAGCTTGCATACTGTCATGCTAGGCTGGGCACTCTGCTTCTGACTACAGACCGGTTTTGTTCTCACCTCTGTGACACTCCTAACTTGACAGGAGCGAGATGCACACCGGAAAAAAAGGCAGTAAGTGACTGTAAAAATTGTCCCAAAGATGGTACCAGCTGTCTATTTTATTAAATATCTCTCGCTGCTTTGCATTTCAGCAGTGATCTATAGATTTTGCATGGTGTAGCTTTCTCTTCTCTTCTGATTGCATTCAACCCACATTTTACGGTATCGTATTTTGGGGATTCTTCACCCTCTTGTTATCTCACTATTTTACATTAATAATAGTCCCATCTATTATTTTTGCGAACTTCTAAAAATACCAGTTTGTATAAAAAAACCTGAAAGACAAATTGCAAAGTAAGAAATGAGAATGAGAAAAAAATATTTTTCTTTTGTATCTGAGCTACAGTCTGTGGCCTGTTCCTTCAATCGGACAGTGGATGTCATGACAGAAACTGTGGTGATGGCTTTTATTTTACATATGGGTAAAAGTATTTTCAGTTTGACACCCTAAACTTGATGGGTCCAGAAAGAAAGAAAAAGGCTGAAGTAGAAATGGAATTGGAGCTGTGACAAAAGCCAGCCTCCCCCCCTTCTTTCCATATACCTTCTCTCAGGACAAAGACATATCTAGGGATGTCTAGACATTCATAGACATCTGCAGTATTCCACATTGGAAAGTAGCTCCTTGTTAACTAAGTAGGAAACATCTGACAGACACAGGATCACTTCAGGCTATCTGACTGGAGCAGTTAAATTCCCCCCACCTCTTGGGGAGTTTATTGCCCTCCATAGAAATACCTTGGATTGCCAAATTCTTTTGATTGTTCATGGTATTGATGGAAAATCAAGACATGTCCCTTCACTCATGGAAACCCAGGCAGGACTCCATTCACCCCTCTTGCAAGCTGCTTGGTAATGTTAAAGTGTGGTGAATTAATTATAAGTGTTATGTTCATTTAAAAGCAACTGACCGTTTTTGCATCTCTCTTTGCTTGATTTTTAAACAGATGTACTTAATTGGAGGTGGCTAAATTCATTTGCATAGCCTGGGCCAATTTTACCCACTGCATCTAGACCACTTGGTGCACTCATTAACTTGGTTTCACAGAGTTTAAAAGAAGGCCTGCAAAAAGGTCTGTCCTTCTCTTGAAGTGTAAACTCTTCCGTCTGAATTGTCTAGCAATTGAGACTAAGGGTTATGAAATATTGGTGGTGGCAGCCCTATTTTGGAGTAAGGAGCAAAAGGCCCAGCTCATGGGGTGGAGGGTGTTTGAACCCATTTGTCATAGAATTAACAAACTGCATGCCAGCAGCATCCCCAGTCTGCTGCTAGAATGCAAATGGATGGGGGCATTCTGCACATACTTTGCCTGAACAGAACTGTCACTTTCATTAAAGTGAAGGGGGGTATGTCGTGGAGGTCCTTATAGGTATCAGAGCTCCAATGTCCACAAAAGATCACCAGGCCAGGGCTTAGATACCTTTTGGTTTGTTTAATGTGTGATACTGCTGCTGGACTTCTGTGCTTTTCATGGCATGATAACACTATTAATTAAAAAAGCTGCAGAAGAAATAAGAATATATAAAGGAGGCAAAATAGGATAGCTGTGGGCTTTCTGATGGGAAAAGGTGTAATGTGATCGCCAAGTTAGTTAAAGGAGACATATAGCTTTCAAAGAATTGTGTCACTTCAAGCATCAAATGACAAACTTTATTTATCAAAATAAGTAAACCTAGTACAACATGACCTATAGGTGAATGAAACATAATGCTTTAGAAAGATTACTTTTGAATATTGCTGTCCCAGACATGCCAAAGGGCACGTACCTTTATCACAGAATTTTTCATTTTTTGGCATTTTATTTTTCACATTTATATTCTAGCCTTATTTCAAGGAGCTGCAGGTGGGGAATGTGAAATGACTTTCAGTAGCAGAGCCAATGTCTGCCTTTCCTTCTGTCCATGCAAAGTCCACCTATCCACAGCCATAAATTTATAACTGTGCTGGTCAGTTTGCTGTAACCAAAATCCTAACCTAGTGGGGCTGTGTCTTGTCAGGGTCCAAAGGTTTGTGGCGATTAAGTAATCTGGTGTCAATTCTGCCTTTTTTTTTTGCGGGGGATCTTGATTTTTATTTTTTGTAATTGCTTCCTGATTCACAGGATAAATATAAGATTCTTAGTCATCAAGAAAGTCCCAGCATAACAAGCTTACAAGTATTCAAGTTAACAATCTTCCTTGACAAGGAATCATCACTGCTTTTGCTGTTGAATTTATTTTATTTGTCTGTTTGAAATAAGAATGTTGTGTGAATCGAGTCTTTGTGAGACTTCATTTAGCGAGTTACAGAAAAAAGTTCTGTATAAATGACTATCTACCCTTATGAAAATCCTCAATAGAGTGCATTGTTTTTTATATGGCTATTATTGGAGATGGCTGGATACTAAATGATCTTAACTACCAGGCTGAAAAACGTCTGTGTTGGACTCTTTTCTGTCTTTCTCTCTGCTGGGATAATGACCCTGCTTTGAATTCAGACATGGAATTTAGTTAAGAGATCTGCTTTTCTGTTCATTGTGTCTGTCTTGGGGACAGCGGATCACTTTAGGGTTTGTAACAGTAACCCTGTTGTCTAGTTCCGTTGATCTTTTATTGCTGGTCTCAATAAAGGACCATTGTGGGATAAATTTACTGTTGCACCTACTATAGCTTCTAACAGTGTTTGAACAAAACATAACTCAAGGGCTGATAAAGGCTTCTCCTCTTGCTTTGACTGTTGTAGTCAGCAGCAACTGCTGGGTCCAACTGCTTTCACTTACTATACTTTGGACTGTACTAGCCTTTTTTAAAAAAAAGACAGCATAGTTTGTGAAGGGAATGGAAGGGAAGGAATTGAGATTGCATTCACTGCTCCCAATCTATGAACATTCAATTTCCCTGTGAACAGACTGTACATACAACACACAGAAAACTGTGCACATGATCTGAGACTCTGCTAAAAACACTGTGGGGATGAAGAATCTGTGGACCTCCAGATGTTGCAGGGCATTCTTAATATACCTCCTTTATATATGTTAACACCAGAACCTCTGAATGAGATCAGACATACAGTATTCTATACATGTGCCAAAGTGGACCAACACAAATTCTATTCCATTTCTGTGTTGCTAATTCTCATATTGAGAGTCAGGATCTCTTGGTTAGTTGCTGTTCATTTGACCTCCTGGAAAGGGCAGAGGAAGTTTCTCTTTCTGATTCAGGGTTTAAACAAACAGGTAGAAATGAGAGAGAGAGAGAACTAAATAATAATAAATAATCCCAACCTCACCTTAAGTAAAAATTAATGGGAGAACAACTCTGAGCTAAACATTATTTTGATATATAAACATATCTGGGCTTGTCTGCTCTGCCCTGTTTCAGAATGATACCTCTGCCTTCGCTATGATCATCATTCTGTCCATTGAAAGCATTTCTGACTGGCCTTGGTGTTTTTACCAGTTTGAAAAAGGGATTTCCACAAAGGTTGCAGAACAATGTTATGGTGACATGGACCTGTGCAAGCAAGGAGACTGATTTGTGTCCTCGAATTATTTCTTGCCCAGTTTCCTGCACCCCTCTCTTTTTGAACTGTCCAGAATATGTGAGCACAACAGTGCAACTATGAATGACAATTAAAATTGCAAATAAGCAAATATTCATGGCAAAGGCATGACTCAGCATGCAAGGGCTATTCACAGTAAATTCTCTGCTCTGCAACAGCATGAATGAAAATCGCACAACCAGTATAGCTTTGCAGACAGCGCAGACCTGTCTCTGAGCACACACAATGTTTTCTGAAGGTTATACTGTAGGGACAGTGTGTATTTTAATTTCAGTGAGGGAACATGTATTGAAAATCTGGCAAGGTTCCGACTCCCCTGAAGAGGTTCTTATTGGGAGATGGCTAGTCTGTGCGCTCTGTCTCTTTCTCTCCTCACCATCCCCATGTTTACTAAATATTCACAAAACTGGTAATGTTAATAAATAACTAACTCCTGATCTTGGTTGCTGTTTTACTTGCTTTCACTTTTGCTGTTTTGAAATCCATTTTTAAAAGGACAAAGATAGTTCCCCTACACTGAACAATAAGTGTTTCTAAGTTTTTAAACTTTACCATTGCAATATGCAAAAACTGGCTGGAAAGATTTTTTTAACCTCCTCTTTAGAGATAGTTGGAAATCTAGTGGTAACGTAAGTAATTATTAACTTTGAATGTAACCTTGTAACATGGGCAGGAGAAAAGCTCCTGACATAAATTGAGGGCAATAACTTGTCCCATAAAACTTGTCACTAATGTATGACTGCTTTCTCCTAGTGATACATTAAATATGGGGAATAGTGAGAGACGGAAGAGTGACTGCTTCTATTACCATGTCCATCTGTACTGAGTCACCCTTCCTCTTATGCTACCAAGCTTTAAGGGTTGTCTGTCTCCAAACCCCCTTTAAAAAAAATACCTATTTCCCCCCCACATTAGGTTAAAGATTGTTATTGTTGTTGTTTCCCATATGGGTAAGTCTACACTTAATATCTCAAAGAATTGCAAGTGTCTTTATTGCACCTATATCACACCAATTGCCTGTAATTATCTTCTAATCAACCAGGATTTTCTACCTCTTTTGATGATCAATGAGACTTCACAGTTCATTACAGCCAGGTATACTATAGTATACTATAGTGTATACAACTGTTGTATTATTGAGTTTCATTCCATTTTTGTTACTCTTAATAATAATAATAATAAAAATAATAAATAAAAATTGGTCACTTACAGAATAATAAAAATAAAATTCACATATCACAGAGCAATTATTATAACCAATAAAAACAAATTGCTATCATAAGCACTTTCATTACATCCCCAAACAATGTAATTTTCTGGCCTGAGATTATAGTAAACTCTCAAAGGCCCAAAGGAAAATATTTCTTCAACGGGTGCCTGAAGGCTGCCATTGAAGGGCAGAAACATATCGTAATGGGAAGGAAATTCCATAACCAGGGTGCCACACAAAAAAGGCCCTGTCTTATGGCACTGTACAATAAGCTGTGTTTGTTGATGGAACTACAAGCAGGACCTTCCTCGCAAATATTAAAGCTCACATTGGCAGATATTGGAAGAGACATTCCTTTAAGTAATTGGGGGCTATGCCATTCAGGTTTTATCCACCAGTATCAGCACTTTGAATTGGATCTGGTACCACCAAACAGACAGCTAGCACACCTCTTTAAGGAAATCTTCCAGTTAATCTTGTGAAGTTTTTGTTGTCTGTGTTTGTTTAAAAATTCATAGTGCCTCCCAAATTAGAATAACCCCTTTCTGATTTAACCAGTGCACTTTTACTTACCTCTCCAAAAGATGACTCTCAAAGTTAGTCTTCAACTTTAACTCTGCTTCTTTTTCTTTTCGAAAAAATGGATAAATTTCTCATGTGGTGATATAGATGGCTATGAGGTATCTAATCAGTGGGAACAGAGCTTGGAAAAGTTACTTTTTTGAACTAAAACTCCCATCAGCCCCAGCCAGCATGGCCACTGGATTGGGCTGATGGGAGTTGTAGTTCAAAAAAGTAACTTTTCCAAGCTCTAAACATGGGTTAATCTTGGATACATTTCAGTCTAGATACAGCTTGAATGTATGGCAGTGCTTTTTTTCTAGACTCCAGTCTCTGGTGCAGAAAAGCCTACTTTCCAGCAGGGTGAAGGAAATGAAAACATGTGAAGCAGGCCTGTAGAGATCTCTATATAAACTTTCCCCTTCCCGTCAATCTTCTGCTGCCCTTGTGCCTACTCATATCTGCCATTTGTGGGATCCCACCTATCTACTGTGAATTCAAAAAAACCTCTTGCGGTTTAAGAATGTACCTATAGCCAACAGATATTTCTATCAAACTTTAAAAAGCAGGGAAATTGGGCTGCTATAGTGAATGCACCAGGGGAGCAGGAGACCTGACCTCCTCTCTCAGATATTGTACTGCCCTACAAGTTTGTCAATGTGCAAATACAATTTGCGTTGGTCTTTCACAGTCCAATCCACTTCCTGTGTAGCTTGGAAGAGAGGAGAGGAGGTTAGGTCTCCTGCTTCCCTGGTACATTCACTATAGCTGCCCAAATTCCCTGCTTTTTAAAGTTTGATAGAAGTATCTGTTGTCTGTAGGTACATTTTTAAACCACAAGAGGTTTTTTGCCTGTTCGTGAATTACAATAACAGTCATTGGAAGGGAACTGCATCCTCATCATAGGTGTGTTGCTTGATAATGACCATAACAGCCAACTATGGATTGGATCCAAGACTGCATGAGCTGAAGGCCATTTATGCAGTAGGGCTTTCTAGACCTCTCCTCCCCAGTTTAGCCCACTGTTCTCTGCAAAAACCTGCTCCAGAGGGTTAGGGAACTCTGTGGAATGGCTGGGATCCAGTGCAGGAGGCTTCAGTGGGAGCAGGGAAATGATCAGAAATCAGGTGGGGATGCATTGTGCAAGTGTAGATCTGTATCCAATCTCATGTGACTAGGCTCCTAGTGTACTTATTTATTTATTTATTTATTTATTTATTTAATTAAGCTTAGATACCGCCCGACTAGCAACAGCTCTCTGGGCGGTGAACATTAAAAATACAATAAAAATAACACAAAACTGTACACAAAACTGTACAGTCTAAAATCAAAATATAATAATTTAGAATTAACAGGAATTAAAATGCCTCAGAGAAGAGAAAGGTTTTAACCTGGCGCCGAAAAGATGATAGTGTCGGCGCCAGGCGCACCTCCTCGGGGAGACCATTCCATGGTTCGGGGGCCACCACTGAGAAGGCCCTAGATCTTGTCACCACTCTCCGGGCTTCCCTATGAGTCAGAACCCGGAGGAGGGCCTTCGTAGTAGACCGTAGTGTACGGGCCAGTTCATATCGGGAGAGGCGTTCCGACAGATATCGTGGTCCCGCGCTGTATAAGGCTTTATAGGTAAGTACCAACTTTTGTTTGAAAATAGTAGCATGCACATATTGCACACTTTAAAACAATGAATGTGCTCTCAGAAGTATGAAATGCTTATACTGTTTAATATAAGTGTAGATCTAAGTGGATTACATAAAAGCAACAAAAATATAATAACATTCAATAAAATTTTCTAAAAACTCATTAAGATGAAACTATATAAACAGAACAAACAATTGAAAATTAAGTGTCAGAGGCCAGGAATGCTTGGGTAAACATACATTTTCAAGAGGCATTTAATGGTCATTACTGTCATCACCTCACAAATTCCCCAAGGGCATCCCAGAGGATAGCAGGTTCTCCTCTACACCGTGAGGGCCTTCTTCCACATTGTCACCAAGTGGCAACCCACTGGTCATGGCAGGAGCAGTAGGGTCTCCTCAGAAGATCTTAGATCAGTTGTGTCTGTAGCAGGGGAAATCAGCTGCTAGCCAGCTTCGTCCCAAATTATTTAGAGCTTTAAATGTGAACAACTAAACGTTGAACATGGCAAGTTCTGCTAATAGGCAGCCAGTGTAGATGTTTGAATACTGGTGTAATATATGTAAAGCTGGTTGACTCTCTAAGCATTCCAGCAGCTGTATTTTGCACTAACCACAGCTTCTGAACCACGTGCAACAATAGCCCTGCAAACATTACAGTAGTCTAATTGTGAGGGTGTTGGCTTCCAGTGTGGTGTAGTGGTTAGAGTATTGGACTGCGACCTGGGAAACCAGGGTTCGAATCCCCACACAGCCATGAAGCTCACTGGGTGACCTTGGACCAGTCACTGCCTCTCAGCCTCAGAGGAAGGCAATGGTAAACCCCCTCTGAATACCGCTTACAATGAAAACCCTATTCATAGGGTTGCCATAAGTCGGAATCGACTTGAAGGCAGTCTATAATTGTGAGGGTAGGTACGTATGGGCCACTGTGGCAAGGCTAAAATAGCTGCTCAGATTTCTCCATACTGTTCACCAAATATTTGGGGGGGAGGTGAAATTCTCACCTCAGTTTTCCTAGGAAAAAGTAGGAATTTCCACTTGCTAAATGTTGAATAAAATTCTGTTGTTCGTTTTGGGGGATAGGAACACAGGGAGCTACCTTATACTGAATCAGACCACTGATCCACATAGGTCAGCACTGTCTAAACTGACTGGCAGTGTCTCTACAGGGTTTCAGATAAAGGGCATTCCACGTTCTACCTGGAGATGTTGCAGAGTGTACCTGGGACCTTCTGGGTACAAAACAGTTGCGCTGTGGCCCCTCCTGCAAAGGATGAAGGGAGAAACGGGCTAAGAGAGGAGGAAGACTGGAAGGAGTAGGTGCTGAGCCCATCAATTCCTTCAACAATATTCAATTTATTTATTTATTTATTTATTATTTGTTTAATAATATGAAACAATGCTGAAAATGGATTTATAGGTGCACCCTAAATTCATGGAATGTGAACTTAGGGGTGCCATTTAGCCAAATAGTCGCACAAAGAGGAATGAAATCTTTCAACAGTTGAAAAAGAAAAATTACAAAATTTTGTCAAATTGTTCTTTGAGAAATCATGGCTTAGACCCTAACTGTTTCTCAAATTCTTTTTTATGAGGTATGCATCAGGTTGAGGCAAAGACCTTCTGAATCTTGGGTAGAAAACCTTCAGGAATAGGAGAGCAATAAGAATAAACTAATCAGCATTTTGGTCTACAATCCCACAGTGGGGTCACATTCCCTCTGAAAGAGTGGGTTCATAGTTAATAGGGGGTGTTCCTGGATCCTTTGCTGTTGCTTGAGGCACAGGTGGTCTCGGTGGCATGGAGTGCCTTCCCCTACCTTAGCCTGGTGTCCCAACTATGTCTCTATCTGGACAGGGATAACCTGCTTACAGTAATCTATGCTCTGGTAAACTCAAGGTTGGATTATTGCAGTGTTCTTTATATGGCACTGCATTTGAAAATAGTTTGGAAGCTTCAATTAGTGCAGAATGTGGCTGCCTGACTGTTGACGTGTTCAAGGCAAACAGATCATACAACACCAATTCTGTTCAAATTACACTGCTGCCTGTATGCTTCTGAGCCAAATTCAAATTGCTGGTTTTGACCTATAAAGCTTTTTACAGCTAAGGACCCCAATATGTTCTGGAACACCTCTCCCGATATGAACCTACCCAGACCCTTATATCTTCTTCTGAGACTTTCTCCAGGTCCCCTCTCTGAGATAGGCTCAGAGGTGGTGACAAGGGAAAGGGCCTTTTCAGGTGTGGCTCCCCATCTGTGGAATACGCTCCCCAGTAAGGTCCAGCTGGTGCCTTCATTGACATCCTTTCAGCACCAGGTAAAGATCTGTCTTTTTTCCCCCAGGCTTTTGATAGACTAGGATGATACTGTTTGTTGTTAGTATGCTGCCAAAGTTTTCTATGGCTGTATGGGGTTGGTAGTTGTTGCTGTTTTATTATTTTGGTTTTTCATGGAATGATGTAGTATTCTTGTTTTTAACAGTGTTGTAAGACTCTTGGAGACCTTCGGGTAGCAAGCAAATAACGAATCCTATTGTTATTAGTATTGTTATTACTAGTATTAATATTGATATTAATATTGATATTGATAATAATAATACAATAGCCCCCCCCAAAATGAATTCATCTCTTGTTTTTGCTTAAAACTAGAGCATTTTACTTCCTAATTTGTGTGTGTGTTTGGTAGCCATTATTGCAATAATCTGAAGAACAAAGGCAAGGCAATGTTGGCATGTATGGAAGGTTAGATAAGCAATTGGTAGAGTAGTTCAACTATGTTTTCCTGTGAAGACGTAGGATATACTGTCCAAGCCTTGAAAGAAATGTCATTTAATCTGCAGTCTTAAGTAAGAAACTGGTTGCCTTTGGCTGTATCTAGAGTGGTCTTTTACACAAGTGTGGCACTCTTTATGTGCTTGCAGATAGTCATATATATGCACATGTTTCCTACATATCATGGGCAGTATTGAACAAAGTATTTCTCCTAGAACAAGGATTTCCACCTGTGCAATGGTACTTCCCCTCCTTTTCCTCTCCCCACACTCTCTTCAAATTGCTCTGGAGGGTTGGGAGAACTCCCAGAACAGATTTATAGGGATGCAAGAGGAGAGGGAGGGGAAGTTCTATTGCACAGCCCAAAGTCCTTGCATTAGTGGAACTACTTCTTTGGATACTGCCCTAATAGATTTTATACATGCTGATAATTTTTGTATCCCACAAGATCTGAAGGGAATTTTAGCTGAGATATGGGCACTTCTGTTAAGTTTAATGGCTATCAGAATATGGGTTAACTTTTGCTATGCATGTGCTAGTTCTTTGGTAAGCTACATAATAACTGTGTATGTGCCGTTGGCTGTTCTTGGAAATTTGAGACAAACTTTACATATGTCTGTAGGAGGGAAGGGGTAATTAACTTTTTTTCAGTCTGAGGGCCACAGTCCTTGGCCAACCCTCCAGGGACCACATGCCAAAGGTGGGTATAGCTAAAATGCAAAAGTGGGAATGGCCAAAGTATAACAGCGTGTGGGGCTGAAGCCAAAAAACTGTTACCGTTATTCTTTGGTAAGGTATCTATTTAAATTAATTAAATTCAGAATTGATTTATGGACTCAGTCTTTATTAAATAAGCAATTTATTTATTATAGTTATGAAGAGAGCACTAAGAGTTCCTTTGAGCTCAAAATAACCCTACTCCTGATCACACAGAGGATGTTAACTAATAATTTATAAGCATTTATTGGAAAAATGAGTGGTGATATATTTACAGAGTAACTGATGATTAATTGATTTTCTTCATTAAATAGTTCACATGCAGGATCTTACAGATTAATTGGCGCTGGATGCTGAGAAACTTTGCAAACTTCAGGCAAAATGTCTCAGCAGTCACTTTGTCTTGATTTGTGAGCACTGCTGAGCTTTGATTGCTGCAAATCACTCACGGGAATATTGAGCCGTCCCAGAAGTACTAACATGAAGATCACGACAAAATGCCCCAGAATGTGGAAATGTCAGAAAGCAGGTATAGAATAGGAGAATGGCACACCACAGGACACTGAAACAGAGCGGTTTGATTAAAAAAAAAATGCAGGTGCCAAATTGCCTTGGGGCCCAGTAAAAATCATTTGAGTGGCTGGACCTGGGCCATAGGCTAGCTGTACCTGGCCTATACTTTCGTACATGCTTGCATTGCTCAGCCTGTTTCACAACATAAATCTGTTAGTGAACAACCATTGTGATGGCAAGCTTCAAGATGATACTAAAACTTTTCCACATTTCCACCCAGTTTCTGTGCTGTTTGGGGGAAAAAACTTGATGCTGTGAGTTTCCTATTCATAACTGAGCAACAGGCAGAGTTTGCTATCCTCAGGATTGGAACCACTGCTGGGCGAATTTCCAATAAGCCTCCAAGATTTTTCATTAAAGAGTTTCTCTATAGTGTTAGCTTGTGATTGCGGCCTCCCACCACCTAGCTGCAATTGTACTGTGGGGTGGGTGAAAGACCTGCTACATTATGCGTTCTGGCACTGACTGTTATATATCAGCTCTCAAAGCTCCAGTGATGAGAATAGCAATGAATATTCAGAAGTTACCTTTTAATATTTAAATACTTATATAATCTCTTGAGATCTCTTCATGCACTAAAATCAGTTTGCATATGTATAAATCTCGTGCTAATGTAGTTCTCTGACACTGCACACAAGCTGCACTACCAAGAAAAAGCACTTTTTAAAATACTTGTCTGCTTTACCAGATATTTGGCTGCCTAACAAAATAAGCCGGAGAGGCTTGAATTCTTTAGCATCCTGCAATATGCTTTCTATTCTGAATGCTTTGTGAAATTATGAGCTAGTTATTTAGAGTTCATGGAAAGGTCAAAACATAGAATTCTACCGGAAGAGAGATTCCCCCCCCTCCAGTTTACATTTGGGATTTTCTTTTTATTTCCCCATGCTCCTTACGCTTTCCAAAGGGTCTTATAATGCTAAAGTTCTGTTAGAGGGATGGAACTTAATGGCTCCACAATATGTATGACTTGCTTGGAATTATTTGGTTTTTTTTTTAACCATTGAAATTTGGCTACTGTGGGAAAGCTGCTAAAGTTTATTGCTAATTAAATCTAGCCCTTTCAAGGACCACATAAGGAAACAGAATCAGGATCCCCTCCCTATGGATGTTCATTTGATCCAAGTAGATTCATATGGCCCTCCAGATGTTGCTAAACGACCACACCTAGCCCTAGCAAGCATGGCCAATGGCTAGGGATGATGGGAGTTGTAGTTCAGCAATATATGGAGGGCCAAACGTTTCCCCACACCTGGCATTGAGGCTACACATGTACAACAGTGTGCTGCCTTTTCAGATTTCCCTTTTTGAGTTGATAGAGCTCTATGCATGTATAGTTGTACTCATCTAGGCAGTGAATTGCTGGGAGTGAGATCTCCTGATGTGAGATCTTGCCTGCTAAGGAATAAAACTACAAAACAGTATGTAACTACAAGGAGCTCTGAGTATAATTTTCATTGTTAATAATTTGATCCCATTGTCTTCATTGCACAGAAATCTGTTGATAACATAATATCAGTATGATATAGTGAATAAAATATTTGCACTTGAATGGGGAGATTGGCAACTCTGTGGGGTGTTCTTGAACTAGGCACTGTCCTTCACCCTGGCCTAGCTAGCTTACTTCACAAGGGTTTTTGTGAGGATTAATGGAAGGAGCCATGTACCCATCACCATGTGATCTTTGAGAGAGGGCAGGATATTAGTGTAAATTCGAGGGTGGGGGGCACATGTTGTTGGACTACAACTCCTATTGGGAATTGGACATCCAACAGGTTCTGGACGGCCACAGCATAGCCACCCCAATGTTAATAAATCTTTCCAATTGTGCTTGTTGGCGCATGTTGAATGTGAAGCATAATAAAAGTGGACAATTTCAACTGGCTTCCATTTGTTGAAACACACAAAACATTTGAGAATTATTGCATTAGTTGCATTGTTGGCATTGTAGCATGGGCAGCAGGGCCGGTTCTAAAAGGCGGTCAGGTGGGGCACTGGCCGAGGGCCCCTGGAACTACAGGGGCCCCTGTGGGGCCCCTGCGCACCCCTTCTGCAATCTGCAGCAGGATTGGTGCTGTGGATAGCAGAGCAGGAGGTTCAGAGCCACCCGCCATTCCTCCGCTTCACCTGTCTTTCTCTCTGCTGTTTTTTGCGGCTGCGCATATTGCGCATGCAGGTTTGCCATCAATCAAGATGGCGGCTGAGGTTACCCTAAGGGGCTGAAGCCTCTGCCAACTCCTTGGTTGATGGCAGCAATGTGCGTGTGTAGCATACGTGCGTGCCATCAACCAAGATGGCAGCAGAGGCTTCAGTCCCTTAGGGAAAACTTGGCCGCCATCTCGAGTGATGGCAAACCTGCATGTGCAGGCGTGCCACTGAAAAAACAGCACAGAGAAAGGTAAGTAGAGCGGGAGAATGGGGGGTGGCTTGGGATCTCCTGCCCTGCGATCTGCGGTACCAATCCTGCCACGAATCGCAGAAGGGGAGTGCCAGGGCCCGGGACAGGCTGGTGCCCAAGGGCCCCAGCATACCTGGGGCCGGCCCTGATTGGGCAGCTAGGACCACAGGTTGCTGGAGGTACAAGCTGGAGTGAAATGGGATCGGAGCTTGCAGGAGGATGCTAGGCAGCTCTAGTGAGGAGCTAGAAAGGGTTGGAAAAGCAGACAGGAATAGACGGAACAGACAATAAAGCTGAAGAGGACAAGGGCTTAGCAAGAGCTTTACAAGGAGAGCTTTACAAACACAGATAGAATCTATCTGATGCCTACACCTGGCTTGGAAGCATTTGCAGCCAGGCTAACCTAGGGAAAACCAATGGGCAAAGTGGGTGGGTGGAGTTAAGTTGGAACCTCGGAGGCTACTATAACTGTATCGGCATTCTTTGCAGCCCCCCCCCTTTCTAGTTCTGTTCACCTGTGCCGGTGGCCCAGTTTTGATGTTACACTAAACCATGTTTAGCATTATGGGAGCTATTCTGCCCCAAACCTCAGGTATGTGCACTTCCTCCCTTCCCTCTTCTAATCTTAGGGTGAAGAAAAACACTGTAAGTGGGTGGGTTTTTTTTAATGAAATATAACAATAGAATGCAAGAACTTTGTGTTTCATAACACTTGGTTATGCAATCTTTCCCTTACCCAAACCATCCAACCTTTTCTCACATAATTGCATCCCTCCCCCCAATGTCTTTCTATCCTCCCAGAGCCCCAGCCTCCAGATGCCCAAATCACATTAGAGCATTTAATTAAATCAGCAAATAAGAGTGGAGTGAAAGAAAACAGAGAAAAGTAGAGTTGTGTGTTTAATTTGTTCTCAGTGGTTCTGTTTAATGTAAAAAAGTTAAAACACCATCAACTAGTCAGCTTAGCCATGATTCTGACAGATGTTCAGTGTAGATTACTGTAAGCCAATTCCTCTAAAAATCCAGTTGTGATATAAGAACTGTGTAACTACAAGAATTTGTGCTTGAGCTTTATTTTCCCTCGTCTCCCCAATTTCTTTTTCTTTGTGTGCCACATCTTTTTAGATCATGAGCCTGAGGACAGGGACATCTTAATGCTGATCATTGTAAGCAGCTCTGAGAATCTTTTTGGCTAATGGGCAGGGTATACAGGCTATAAATAAAAGAAGGTGGAAAAAGGGGGGACACAGGAGATTCTCCAACATCTGACCCACATAATCAGAGGTTGCACAGCCCACCTCAGTGCCCAAAGAGATTGAGGAAACCTTGCCAGAGGCCTTCAAACTTACCTGGATTTTCTCATTTATACATTCTTAAGTATGGTGGGAGTGGTTTTGAATACAAGTGCAGCAGAATGTCACAAATGTGTGTCCAAACCACTTCCAGCATACTTTAAAATATATGCTTGCCTTCATCCTTGATCTTTCTTTTAGAGAGGCAGTAGGTGGTTTATTGGAGTAGTTTATTAATCCTAGCTGAAGTTATCTATTGTCAAATTCAAAGTCCTGACTTGGTTTTAGAAAGTACTTTTTAGCTTATAGGGATCATGCTTTTGCGAAGCCACTGATACAAATATGCTGCTTAAATAAACTTTCTGCAGAAACTCAATGAACTCTGTTAATAACAGAGTGTGGAAGGAAAGGAGAATAATATGTGAATTAATATCTGAAATCTGGGAGCACCAAGCTGCTAAAAAGAGAGAGAGAGTGTGTTTAATGATAAATGCCTGGTGCAGAGTTTGAAAACTCCCTGATCTAGGAGACTCAAGTGGAATATAGTACCTCATTTCACTTTATGTTGTTTATTTTCCACTGCCATCATTTTAAATTTGCTGTATAAGATTTACATTCTGGAGGCCCATATCACTTCAGTGTGCCTGGTTTCTTATTTATACCCCAGCTTGGCATTAGGCCATTGAGCTTCTCTTAAATATGAGTTGTCTTCATTAGTTTTATCTTAGATTAAGTAGCTAAGATCAAGAGCTTGATCAAACTAAAGTTAAGTGTTTCTGTTAACCATCTTCACTCATGGTGATGAACATGCATTGGCAGAGGGGGCTCATCCCCAATATCCTTGCTTCCACTTCCTGTGCGTAATTTGTGAAAGAGCCAATGATGGTACAAACTGTATGTGAGCTGGTGTAGTGGATATTAAACTGGGACTGGGAAGACCCATGTTCAAATCCAACTCAGCCATGACGACTACCATGGGGTAGTTGCTATCTGTCAGCCTAATTTACCTCACAGAGTGGTTGTTAGCACAAAGAGAGTTGGAAAGAACTGTGTATACTGTCTTGGAGGAAAAGCTGGGACATAAATGTAATAACATGCAGGCTCACGAAGTATGACTGTGGACCCTGTCTTTTCCAGGTTTTCCAATCCTGCAGACAATAGTGCTTTAAACAAGTTGTGCTAAACTCACAGAGGAGGCTGAAGAGAAAACAGTAGACACACTGCTGCTTCCCCCTCTCTATGTGTATTCATCATAATGTGAAGAGGGCTTGTGTCTAATTGCTTTAATGGCAACATGCTTAATTCTTTCCCTTTGAAATCTGTGGAACTTAAAACTGCTTAATGTTCATTGGCCTCTGCTTGTTGTGTGTTGGTTTGTCACTCCTTAATATTTGTTGACAGCTCTTTGTTATGTAAAGTCATGTGATTTAAAGGATACACACACACACACACACACACACACAGTTTGCAGGCACATCGGTAGAGTGTTGATAGATTTACTTTCTGTGTGCATAGTATTATGAGGTGATAGATTATTCTCAACTAATTGATCCCAATCATCCCAAGTTGATTTTTGTGAAGGCAATTTTAATACTCATGGAACTCGCCTATACGGGGATCTACTTCCTGGTTGGCCAGTCTTGTTGTTAAATCCAGTGCATTCACATGTGCTCTGAGAAGTTAAGCATAGCAATGTATTAATTCCGTTGAACCGTTGTAAAAATCCAGCCAGTCTGACTTGTTTGGGAGTGGCTCCTCAATCTTGACTGAAGAAAAATAATGAGTAGGACTGTTTACCATTGTGCCTGGAGTGCTTTTGACTGACTAATCAGCAGAACAGAATAGCCTGCCTAGAGGAACTTGGCAGTTACTTTTGTAATTTTTTTTTTTGCCATTCCACAGGGGTTTCAAACATTTTGTGACTGTTGCCCCAGGTAAATCTAGAGATATGTCTGTGGGAGATGGGGGCAGAGCTTGGAAGATTACTTTTAAAAAGTAATAAATTACAGTTACAGTTACATGCCCCCAAAAAGTAGTAATTACCATTACAACTACAATTGCTCTGAAAGTAACTGATTACTTTACGTTTCCTCCAAAGTAATCACTACAATTACATTTCAGTTACTTTTAAAAAAACTGCCTACAAGGTGCTGGGCTTGGCTGCTGCACATCTAAGTAGCCTAAAACAACATTAAGAATAAGCAAACACATACAGAGGTAGTAGAATAATTATTTTTATTCATAAGATAGGAATGATGGTCTCTCCGCTGGTAAGGGTGGTGAGGAGGGAGGCTGAGGCCACTACTCAGATCTTTGCACATCAAACCAAGTGCAACCCCCCTCAGCCAGAAAGCGTAATCTCTCTCACTTAACCACCTCCCAGACCCTGCCCTGACACCAACTAAGGGACACTCACCAAGCAAACATTTTCCCCTGAGATGCAAAAAAGTTAAAATACTGCAAATCCAGCACAGTAGCCACAGAGGGTGGTAGAGGCCACTTTGTGTGCCAAGAGCAAGCACAGTATTCACACACACACAAACATCTTTCACCTCCACAGTTCTTTATCTCCATTCTGCTGCTGCCTCCTTCTCCTCCTTTATCCGTGTTCTTGCCCTCCATTCTTTACCACCGCTATCCGGTTTTTTAAATAATTGTTTTCTCCACTCCACCCCGTCTCACTCTCCGCCTCCTCCCTCGTCGCCTCCTACTCATCCACAGAGCATGAGGAAAGAGCAACACTGCACAGAAGCCCAGTTTGAGGCACATGATTTTCATCCACAAACCAGAGGAGCAGAAGATTTCCCCTGCTTCCCCCCCCCCAAGTAATGCCCAAAAGTAATTCTGGAAACGTTACAATTACTCCACAAAAGTAGTTAAATTACTCCTAGTTCTATTACAATCAAAATGTAAAGGAATTACCCACTCGTTGCTCAAAAAAGTAATGAATTACAAGTAATTCATTACTTGTAACAGTTACTTCCAAGCTCTGGATGGGGGAGGGTAGAAAGGGAAAGGTTTTGTTTATTTTCTGATATATATCCCAACTTTCTTCTATCATGTCACCCAAGGCGGTGGTCACCCATACAGGCAGTGACCTGACACAGATCTGTTTAGCTTTAGCAAGGTGGTAGCCTTTTGTACCTTCTGACCATGCCCTGGGTGTGTCCAGGACTAACTCCTAGTCCACCATTTCACACAAGTACAAAAGATTTAGTAGCCCGTCTCCCTGCATATAATCTATGTAAACCCAACTTTAGTAAAGCTTTGCTGCCAGGTTTCCAGATGGAAGTTCTTCCTCACTACAGTGGCTACTTACAAGCCAGCAAAGTATGTTAGAACAGCTACCTGTTACATATTTCCCATATGTAACCCAACATTTCGTTAAGTATTTGCACTCCTCTTTTCAAAGCAAAGGGCAGGGTCCAGCATAGTGATTCTATTAGCACAATGATGTGCATATTAAAACTAAAACAACTCTTGTCCAAGACCTAACATGACTTGTATGCATCTCTCCCTCACACACATATGTATGTCTCCTCCTCCACACCATCCCAGCTCTTGCGTGTGTGTCTACGCAAGTTGAGGTTTTGCACCAATAATATGCTTTGCAGCATTCCCAGCCACTTTGTACATAAAAGTTTTTTTAAAAAAATTAAAAGCAGTGGGCGGAGCAAGAGGTCCAGGCCCCAGCACAAAAGACTCAGCCCTTTTGTGGTGAAAACTGATCACATATTTGAATGTGTTTAAAAAAACAAACACCTCCTTACCAATAGAACACAACCATGCTAAGAAGATGGCTGGACTAGCGGACCTGTCTCCCTGGTTTGCTGGTTCCATGTGTAGAGAGGTTTGTTTCGTTGAGGAACATTCAACATCTCCACCTCCTAGTGTGAAGTGGCTCGGCCCATCAAAAGCTTTACCATGTGACTCTGCTGATTTGTGTAACTCTGCTGTTAGGTCGTTGGCTATAAAGGTTGCATTTATTCCAGCTATCTATCCTACTTTCCTCTTGAAATTGTGATATTATGAATGGTGAGCTAAAATTGTGTTATCTGTCAAAGGAACATAAGAAGCTGCCTTCTATTGAGTCAGTTTATTGCTTTATCTAGCATAGTGTTACCTACACTGAGTGGCACACACTCTCTGCTGGGTTTCAGACAGGGGTCTTGGGGACTGACCCTGGGGCCTTTTGCATACAAAGGGTGTGCTGTATCATTGAGCTGTGGTCCTCTCCCTGTGCTCACTGTCCCCCAACCTCTGTTAAGCAGAAAGGGTACTCGAGAGTCTTAGAAAGAAAACAAGAGTAAAGTTTCTAGAATACGCATTCCAAAGATCCAGCACATACCACGACTCACATTCTGCCTGTAATAAAACTTTTTCCCACAACAGTGTCTGTCAGCTGCATCCATTTTTGCCCCCCAGATAAATGGAAAACGTGATCCCACTTACATTTGTCCTATTCCCACTTAGAAATGCTTCCAGTTCAGAATTGGTGCTCTTCCTGAAGTGAACTTCCACCCCTCCAAATTGAAGAGGCTGAATATAGAAGCAATAAATCCCCTACTGTGTTACTCTTTGCTGAGTGTTGCCTGTGTTGAATGCCACAGTTGTAGACTAAGGTTTATTAAATGATTTGGCTCAAGGCCTGGCTAGCTGAAAGCAGTGAGAATTTGGCCATTGACCTAGTGAAGTTGCATCCTTGACGCATAACCTCACTCATATGAAGCCAAATCATGCTTTACAGCACGCATAGTAGCTGCCTGCCTGCACTAGTTGGGCGTATGCTGTTGGAAGAGCTGAAACAAATGCATAACTGTGGTGGTTATGAGGTTTGTTTGTGGCCCTCCAGATGTTGCTGGACTAAAACTCCCACCAGTTCTGTCCTTTGGCTGTGCTGGCTGGAGCTGATGCTTTAAAGAAAGACTCCAGCAACATCTGGAAGGACCATAGGGGCTACATCCCTGTCTTAGCACCATGGAGGATAATTACATTTCATAAATATTTTAATAATCAGTATAGTTAGAGGTGATAGGGACAGAAACCAGATAATGTGAATAAACAAGATTTGGACAGTTTGACTGAGAGGTGTAGAGTTTGGATGAGGGAATTGGTAGACAGATGGTCTTGGCAGAGGAGAGTTGGGGGGGACTTTTGCTTTGCTTGCTTATCCTGTACTGCTGCATCTGGCTGCGTTGCCTGGTTGCTCTTTAGGGAGAGGGGTAGAAGAACAAGTTGCTCAGCAAAAGGTGAAATGGGTTGTTATGATAAGAACTGGGGGAGCATCGTGAAAGGCTAAAAACTACCATTTTGGAATCTGAATCCACACTGCTGCTTGTTGCCTATGGTGGTCTTAGATCACTTTTCTCTCAGAAGAATTATCTCATAAAAGTTATCTTTTCTCCCCGGCATTTGATGGTTTTACAGGATAATACATTTTACTGACCTTTTTTGTTGCTATTTTGCTGGGTCTATGATTTCTGTATGGGTTTTTATTGTAATGTATTGTTCTTCCCCCATGCTGATGGTATGTTGTGCTCCATCCATCCATCCATCTATCCATGTTGCAAGTGACTAATACATTGAATGAATAAATAAAATAAAATAAATAAGAAAACTTTGTGGGCCTGAAGAAATGGATAAAGGTGCTGCCTAACCAGGAGGATCACTGCAGGAAACTAGGAGAATAACCAGAAGGATCACCGCAGGTTATTGCATATGTTAATTATTTGGTAGGTTTGTTTGTTTTAATTAGGTATATGCTTCCTGAGACTTTCCAAGACATTTTTTTCCTGACCACTTTAAAAAAAATAGAAATCTAATCATAGCTATGATTGTGATGATGACACTTCTGTAGGGCAGAAACCAGAATGCAGTGACTGACTCTTTTGATGAAAAAGGTAGGAAAATAAACCATGAAAAGCCCATTTTCTGTTTTCTGCTGTAAAAGATCCTTGGTGATAACGACACACAGTACTGACGTAATGGATTGTTTTTGTTTGGCAAATATGACACACTTACAAGTATAGATGGGCTTTTAAAAAGATGAATGTGTAAGAGTGGAAATCCCAGCCATGAACTAATGTGGTTAACTGTTCTGACAGCAAAGTAATGATTTACAGTAGATACCTACTTACACAGCATGGCATAAGGCCCATTGTTTTGCTCATCTTGTTAGTCTTCCCTACCTATTATACAGCTATGAGAGTGGCTGTATACTATAGCCAGCATGGATTTTTCACATTCCTCAATGTTAAATTGAAAATACCCCCATGCCGTTCTGCTGCTTTCCATAAGCTCATTTCAAAACAAAACATTACAAAACTTATAGTCCTGAACTCAGAAACACTTGCATAAGTTTTCATGGCGATACACAGAACACTCGGAGAGAATTGAGAGTTCAAAGTGTAAAAAGAGGAGGGGACCACAAGACCCCTGCTGGACTTTTTTCTGTCAGTTTTCATAATTTGTTGAAATTAATTAAAAATCAGCCATGTTCACAGAGTACCTGTAATCCTGTTACTGACCTTGCCTCATAATATGACCTTCATCTTCTGCAGTTTAGAAGAAAACAAGCATTAAAAATCAATATGCATACTTAATGTGATGGATGTGCCATCTCCCGTCAACCACAAATCCACACACATACCACGGACCACCAAAATGAAGCTTGTGGACACACACAAATAGAGGACCATGGCTCCCCTCTGCAACTGATTGGTGTGGATCAGCTGAAGTTACTGCTCTCTTTATTCCACACCATTCATTTCAGTGCAAAGGAGCCACAATGCAAAATGGGGGGGGGGAATCGTCAGTTACTTATTGTTACATATCAGTTGCAGACTGAAAACAGCAAGAACAGCAAACACTGATCGCTGGATTGATTTCTGTTATGTATATGGGATGAATAAGCATATAGTAGCAACTTTTGATCCTGTTTCCAAGTCTGAATTTTTCAACATCCAGCTGATGGACAAAGTGCACATTTGTTTTTGTTATGTTCTAACACCTTACTTAAAAGTAGCAAGAGTCTTGTGGCACCTTAAAGACTAACAGATACAGTTTTTGCACAAGCTTTGTTCGACTACAATCCATTTCATCAGAACTTTCAAATGTTTCCCTCAGGGAAAACTGAATGAATGGGTGTAATTTAAAACCTGTAATCACTTACTTTGGCAGTGTAGTATTAACGGTGCACCTGTAGCAAGAAATGCCTCTACTTAATGACAGTTGTGAATTACACCCATTCATTCAGTTTTCCCTGAGGAAAAAGCCTTTTAAGACATTAAGATACTAGACCATGAGAAATGCAGTCTTAAAAAGTATACATCCATTTCTGATAATTCATCTACAGCAGGGATAGGGAACCTGTGGCTCTCCAGATGATGATGGACTACAACTCCCATCATTCCTAACAATTAAACATGCTGGCTAGGGCTGATGAGAGTTTTGTCCAACATCTGGAGAGCCATAGGTTCCCATCCCCAGTTTACAGTACTGTCCTAGGTATGTCTGCTGAGAAGTACGACTGTGTTGAATGAGACTTTCCCCCAAGTAAGGATGCATAGGATTGCAACCTTTATCCCATAGATATTCCAGCGAGATGTTTTGCTGTTTGTAGGAAAATGTCAATAACCACAATGAAATTTGTTTCATTTCCATTGTCCAAAAACAGCCTAGTAATGCTGACTTATTATATTTTACTTCCTTTTGCCATACACATACAAAAAACAAAAAATTATTCTTGAAGGTGGCATTGAACACTACAAATAAGCATTGGTTGAAGAAGCAAAAGAGTATTGTTTCCTTCTTATTTCATGCTCCCTGTATAATGTGTTCTAGGAACTCTTGCATCTCGCCATGGGAAAGATGGGTGACTCTGCTCATCATTGCACAGGAAGTGCTTGATGTTGAGGCTATCTACAGTGAAACCAATGAACTGTAAATGTCATGCTGATTTTTGTTCCCCACTACCACAATTCAGGTGCAGTGTCATTTTAACCTCACCATGCCTCCTTAATGTAAGGCTTGCATTCTGCAGAACTTTCTTTTGATCTGTTTAAATAAGCTCATCAGCTTGAGCCCAAAGACTTTTTGTCATCTGAAACTCATAAAAGTAAGTGGGAAGGCCATTCTTGGTTTGTTTCTGATCAAGATAAAGTTAGGATAAAGGTGTATATGAAATCCTTTTGGCAAAGTAATTCTGAGTCTTCAATTTCTTTTTTTAATTTAAAGTAGGAATTGGTGTAAGGGAGGATTAGAGTTGAACAAACGTTACCTTGAAAGAACAAACTATTACAGGAGGTCAGTTATCTGAAATTATGTGACCGAAGCATAAAACTAATGCCTTTTTGCAAAGCTCTCTACATGAAGCAGATTGAACATGGTGCAGAATTTTGTTGAAACTGGAAAAGTTTAGTAAATTTCTGTTTTTAAATGTGATATTGTGAACTGTTAAGGTTTGTCTGCAATTGGATACAATGATGTTCTGAAAAATAGACCTAGAGAAATACCTAAGAGCAAGTGGAGGCAATTTGCTTAAGTTGTATGAGCTATCCAAATGATGTGGAAAGTCCAAGGCTATTTGAGGTTCTTAAATTTGCTTGTTGCTGCTTGTTTGGATTGGTTATTATACAGTGATTCATAAACATTGTTAATTATCTAAGCCTTTTCACCTTAATAATTAATATACACTTGGATTGGATAAACCAGAGACAGTGAACCTTTTTCAGCCCAAGCCACATTCCCTCATGTGCAACCTTCCAAGGGCCACATGCTAGTGGTGGATGAAGCCAGAGGCAAAAGTTGGTGGAGCAACAGATGTGAATCTTACTTTTGTATGGTAGGCTACATTCCAGCCATGCAAAAGTCAGAGGTTTCTACTACACCCACATATTTCTCCATCCTTCATCCAGCATGCAAGATGCGTTATCACAGTTCAAGGATGCATCCTAACCAGGTAAAAGCACTCAAGGATAGGGCAGAGCAGGACTAATGAGAGGACATGGCCTGGGTATGAGAAGCATGGGTTGAGATTAAGCATGACCTAGGGAGAGTCAAGAGGGCCAGATAGAGAGGCCTGCAGGGCCATATTTGGCCCCTAGGCTTGAGGCTCCCAATCTCTGAGACAAACCCATGCATATTTTGATGTAAATGCCCCAAAAGCTGAACATTTACTGCTATATTAGTAAAATGACAATTACTGCTATGAGCAGATGTGCATATTGGGAGAGGTCATATTCTGAGAGGATGGGTATTCAATGACTCTGTGTCATCTCAGCACAGAGACACCTCATACCCCAATATATGTTCTGTCTTAGTGGAGGGCTGACCATCCATTATGACGTCGCAAAATTTAAGCCTGTTTTCTTGTAGGTGAGAATGGCAGCCATATTGGAGAAAGTAAAGGAACGTACTTGGGGGCCTTAGTGAGCTGGGAAACTAAATTTGCCAAGGTAATTCTAGGGTTTTTTGTTTTGTTTTTGGGTGGAATGGGCTTTTGTCTCTTTGCCCCAACAGCCTGTTTACTTTATCCCCTAGAACGGTGTGGCCTTACCCTGAATTCTGTTTCTTGGTAGCATTAGAATGTCAGCAAGAGATGTAAAGCCAGTTGTTCATTTTTGTTAATCTAGTTTATATTTAGAGATATCTATCACACACATAAGTTTTGTTGATGTTTTTAATAAATGATTATAATAGTAACATTTAATATAACATAATAAAAACCAGGGGTTGTATTCAGCTTAGTCCTACTCAGAGTAGAAATTAAATGTAGTGTTGAAATTAATGAACCTAAGTCATGTCTATTAACGTCAGTAGGTCTGCTCTGAGTAGGACTAGCATCGAATACCACCCATAATGTCTATAATAGTAACATTTAGCTAACAGATTAAAAGCTATCTTGTTTTGTATGTCTATGTTCATCCAGTGTGACTTCAGTGTGTTTTTGGAAAAAACAAAAGAGAATTCTCAGAATTTCAGTATAATTGGTATTCAGGTTCAATCAGAAATATTCAAAATCTTCAGTTCTGTCTGTGCATTTTCTGATTCGTTTTAAATATTACTTTGTGTAAACCGAGTCTGTTGGTCTATCTAGCTCAATATCGTATACACTGCCTGGTGGCAGGATTCTTAAGATCTGTTCCTTTTCTTGTAAATAAAACAGGAGTTTGACGTAATCCCACAGGTTATGGTTTCTCCCAGCCCTATCTGGGATTGCTGGGGACTGAACCTGGGACCATATTCAAAACAGACACTGTATTACTGAGCCACAGCCCTTCCCTGAGTAATATTTTTCTTTCCGATTTCCATCCTCCGACATGGAAATGAAAGTGCTAACTCCTTCCTTTTGTATTGTTCCTCAAGCCCTAAAATACCAGCAGAATTGAGACATAGGACTCTTGCTTCATGCTGCTGGGCCCAGACTCATTGGGCAGAATCCAACATTATGCAAGAGGACTTTACCTTCCTCTACTCTCTGGAGCCCCAGATGCATCCCAAAAATCTGCTCCAGAGGGATCCCCAACCCCCCAGAGCAGATTTTGAGGATATGCGGGGAGCTGCAGGGAAGAGGAGAGGAAGATGAAGTCCCTTTGGAAGAGCAGGAGTCTCTTCCACTCACACCTAGAATAGATATTTTATTAATAAGCAAGCACACAACATCAATCAACTGAACTTAACATTCTCTAAATAACAACACTGACTGGCTTGATCTTAAGATTCTATGCATCATAAAGATACAGTAACATCACATCTACCATTTTTATCCACAGCCCATTTGTTTTTAACCCCCCCCAAAATTATAACATCTTAAACTGACCACATAAATCAGATATTTCATGCATTGATTTGTATTCAACATAGCGCTTAGTTGAATGGATTCCTCTTTGTTGGATGAAATGTTATCCCCTCTCCTCCCCCCATGTGCTCCCTAAATATGTTCTCAGTTTTTCCCCAACCCTCCAGAGCATATTTGGGGATGGTGTGGGGCACGTGTGGGGGGAGGATATTCCACTGCACTAGTGCAGGTATTGCATTGAATACCACCCATGTCAATTAACCATTTGGGTGGGACCCTGATGCGTGTGGAACATCAGAACTCAGTTTTTTGTCTTTTCATTGTACTTTTTGATCTCCAACCTCTTTTCTTTCTTTTTTTTTTTAATAATTTTTATTCAAATTTTTCAAAAAACAAACAAAACAAAGTCAAAAGAACATAACAATACAACAACAAAAAATAAAATAGTTGACTTCCGATTTGTCGCAGATCAGCTATAAGTATATAATATACATCAAACCTGTCCCTTAATATATACATACAGAATCCCTTTTCTCCATAAGCTGTCTTAATTAATCGTCAAATCCCAGTATCATCATTTTACTTTGATCTTTCAACAAAAAGTCTGAGAGGCTTCCATTCCTTAAGAAATGTATCTGTCGATTTTTCTCTAAGTAAACATGTCAATTTATCCATTTCTACTAAGTCCATTAATTTCAATAGCCATTCTTCCATTGTTGGTATTGATTCCATTTTCCACTTTTGTGCATATAATAATCTTGCTGCCGTAATCATATATAATATTATTCTTCCATATTTCTTTTCTATTTGTTTATCCATAAAACCCAATAAAAAAAATTCTGGTTTTGACTGAATATTTATCTTTAGAATTTTTTGCATCTTCCTACCTATCTGTGCCCAAAATGATTTTGCCTTTTTACACAACCACCACATATGATAAAATGATCCTTCTTTGTTGTTTAGATTTCCAACAAACATTAGAAACATTACTATACATTTTTGACAACTTTTCTGAAGTCATGTACCAACGATACATCATTTTATAAAAATTTTCTTTAAGATTATAGCATAGTGTAAATTTCAAGCCTTTTTTCCACATATTTTCCCATTGATCCATTTGTATGTTATAACCAAAATTTTTTGCCCACTTTACCATACAGTCTTTTACTTGTTCTTCCTCCATATCCATTTTCAGTAAGAGTTTATACATTTTCGCAATTATATTGTCATCATTTGTACACAATCCTATTTCAAAATCAGATTTACTTATTTCAAACCCATACATTTTCTTGTCCATTTTATATCTTTCTAACAATTGTAAATAGGCAAACCATTGAGAACTATATCCTTCCTTTATCAGTTGTTCTCTCTCTTTCATTATATATTCTCCATGTACATTTTCTAATAGTTCTTGATAAGTTAACCATTTCTCTTTTCCAGCCATTTCTCTTCTATAAAACGCTTCTTGACTTGAGACACATAGTGGTATTTTCGAATAAAACCTTGGTTTATATCTATTCCATATTTTCAACAGAGGACGTCTTATAAAATGATTATTAAAGTCTACATTTACTTTTGCTTTGTCATACCATAGATATCCATGCCATCCCCACTTCAAATTATGGCCCTCCAAATCCAATAGTCTTTTATTCCTCAATAAGATCCATTCCTTTATCCAGACTAGACAGCAGGCAGCAAAATAAAGTCTCAGATTTGGTAATCCCAGTCCTCCTCTTTCTTTGGCATCTTGTAGTAGTTTAAATTTAACTCTTGGTTTTTTTCCTTGCCATACAAATTTAGAGATATCTTTTTGCCATTGTTTAAAAGGTAAATCAGAGGATATTACAGGTATTGTTTGAAACAAAAACATCATTCTCGGTAATACATTCATTTTTATCACAGATATTCTACCCATTAATGACAGTTGTAGTTTATCCCATCTTAGCAAATCTTTCTTAATCTCTGTCCATAATTTTTCATAATTATTATGAAACAACTTCCCGGAAGTGAGTGCTCAGCTGGTGACTGTCTCTGAGAGATCTCTGCCTCAGAGGAAGCTTTTTTCAGGTTAAAAGCCACCCAAGAGGAAACTTTGACTGGCTTAAATGTTCTCCAAGGTATAGGAGAACCGATCAGATTTTCCACAAGACTTCGTTGAGCTGTCGGCGGCTGGAATTGATCAGGAAATTCCTGAGATAAGAAGGCATGCCGATCGGCTGAAGACGGAGTCAGGATTTCCATGCTAGCTGTACTGGAAAAAAGCGAAGCGTTTTTTTTTCTTCTTAAAAAAACGTCCTTAACCAGCGAGCCCACTTCTGTCTAAATCTTATCATTCGGCTTAAATTACTACAATAAAAGGGATTTGTTTACGAATCAGCAACTGAGAAACCTGGGTGAGTCATACTTTTTCTCTTTTAAATATAATTAAGGAAGAAAGAAAATGTAAACAACTTATATACTTTTTTTACGACAAAAAGCTGGCCTGAATTTGGAGTTTTAAAGTTTAAAAACGGATGAGAGGTAATTATTATTTGATGGAAATATATTTTGGACTATTTTTCTCCTTGGACTATTCCTTTTTGGACGAATCTGCTGCTCGTATATGTTACTAATCGTTTGGTGTTGGGAACCAGAATTGTTTTGCATTCTTGGACGTAGATAAGAACTGTGCTGTGCTGGCTGGACTATAATAACAGGCCTGGAATATTAACTTTTTTGTTGGTGGAGGGGAAAAAAAAGAAATAGACTGCCTCTAGGTTTTGGAACAGTGATTAATATCAGAAATTAAAGGCTTCTCTTGAAAATGACAACTAAAAAAGTAACTAAGGCCCAGGAGCGAAGAGTTTCTACTGATCCACAGGAAGGGGCTATACCCCCAGATATGTTTCAAAAAATAATGGAAGGGATTAATGATATAAAACAGGAAATGAAAACTGAACTGACAGATATAAAAGACTATATTAAAACACAAGTGGATGAGATTAAAGGGACAATTGGGCAAATAAAGGAAGATGCAAAAAACACTAAAGAAAAGGTACAAATCTTGGAGAATAGAACAGATATATTAAATCTGGAATTAGAAAAAGACTTGGACTATATGGCTGTGACTGAAATGAGAAATAAAGAACATTGTTTGAGATTCCGTGCAATCCCTGAGGAAACAGGTGAAGATATTAGAGATAAAATCGTTAATGCTTTAGTAAAATTTCTGGATTTGAATGAAGATCGGATGGAATTTGAAATAGACAAAGTGTATAGAATTAATTCCAGATATGCAACAATGAATAAAATTCCAAGAGATGTGCTTGTTCATTTTATAAAGAAGACGACCAGAGATATGGTATTACAGCAACACTTTAAAAATACCTTTAAAATTGATGGTAAGGAAATACTGGTGATGAAAGAAATTCCTATTAGACTTTTACGTAAGAGAAAAGAATATGCTTTCCTTACAGAGAAACTTAAGCAACGCAAAATTCAATTTAGATGGGATGTTCCAGAAGGAGTGATCTTTACATTCAGACAACAGAAATACAGATTGAATACTGTTCAAAAAGCAAGGGACTTCTTGAGAAAAGCTTCAAAAGATATGGATGAAGATAAACTCAAAGATATGGATATAATTCCTGGGAACAAAGTCAACAAAGATATGCAGAGGAAGGGAAGGAAGATGATGGATTAAAAGGAGCATCAGGCACATTTTAAAATACACGTTTAAAGATGGATTACAAATATCTAACTTGGAATATAAATGGAGCCAACACGGCGCAGAAGAGAAAGAAAGTGTTTCATTATTTGAAAAAATTAAAATTGGATATAATTTGTTTACAAGAAACTCATATTAAGAAGAAAGATTCCAAATATTTGATTTGTAAAAATTTGGGTGAAGAATTTATTTCAGCTGGACCAAAAAAAAAAAATGGAGTTGTTCTCTACATTAACCCACAATTGCTTCCTAAATTGGTATTACTGGATGATAGTGGTAGATTTGTGGGGGTTGAAATTACTCTACAGGGTACAAATATTTTGATAGTGGGTATCTATGCCCCCAATGAAGATAAAACAAGGTTTTACACAGGACTTATGGAAAAATTGTCAGAGTTTTCATATGACCATTGGTGCGTCATGGGTGATTGGAATGGGGTAATCTCACCAAAAATTGATAGGCTTTCTGAAAAAAATATCAAAGAGACACAGGGTAAATTACCGAAGATTTGCTTTGAATTGATGGAACATTTAGAATTGGTGGATACCTGGAGATATATAAATGATAATGCAAAGGAATTTACTTATTTTTCAGAAAGACACAAAACATTCTCGAGGATTGATATGATTTGGATGTCTAAAACTTTAGCGAAGGACACTTTTGAAATGGATATATTACCAAAAACTTTTTCGGATCATAATCCTGTGATATTAACTTTAAAAAAAAAAAAATCTTGGATTTAGATGGAGACTAAATGAATCTTTATTACAGAATGACAAAGTAGTACAAGAATGTAAGAAGAAATTAAAAGAGTTTTTTGAACATAATTTACATAAAGGAACAAGTGAAAATATCGTTTGGGATACAAGTAAGGCATTTATGAGGGGATATTTTATTAAATGTAACTCTGAATTAAAAAAAAAGAAACAACAGAAAATGCAATTAATTTTGGAAGAAATAAAACAAAAAGAGGAAGAATTGAAAAAGAATCCAACTAAAGTTTCTATTGTAAATCAAATTAAAATGTTACAGAAGCAAGTATCAATGCTGACAGTTAGAGAAATTGAAAGAAAACTAAATTTTGCTAAACAAAGGACTTTTGAATTTGCAAATAAACCTGGGAAATGGTTAGCATATAAATTAAGAAAAGAACGTCAAAAAAATATTATTTTAAAGATACAAGAAGGAGATGAGACGTTGACAGATAATGTAAAAATCAAAAAGATTTTTCATCAATATTATTCAACATTGTACAAATGTCAGGAAATTCCATCTGAAAAAATAGAAGAGTATATATCTAAACAGAATTTGCCTAAAATTACAGACTTTCAGAGACAAGCTATTAATGGCCGTATTACGTTAAGTGAGATATCTGAAGCTATAAACAAAATTAAATTAGGAAAGGCACCAGGACCAGATGGGCTATCTGCAATGTATTATAAATGTTTGGAGGAAGAACTCTTACTACCTTTACAGTCTACAATGAATTTTATTCTGCAAGAGGGAAAGATACCGGATAGTTGGAAAAATGCTAATATAACATTAATACCTAAAGAGGAGCAAGATTTAACTAAAACAAAAAATTATCGACCAATATCTCTATTGAATAATGACTATAAAATTTTTACAATGATCTTGGCAGAAAGATTGAAAATAATATTGCAACAATTTATTCAGGAAGATCAATCAGGGTTTTTACCTAAAAGACAATTACGTGACAACGTCAGGAATGTCTTGAATGTCTTGGAATATTTAGAACAACGAAATGATAAACAAGCAGCTTTGATTTTTTTAGATGCTGAAAAAGCATTTGATAATTTGAATTGGAAATTTATGTTTCAGGTTTTGGAGCAAATGGATTTTGGAGACAATTTTATAAAATGGATTAGATCGATTTATACATCTCAGAAGGCTCAGATAATTGTTAATGGAGATTTAACGGATTCATGCGAAATACAAAAGGGTACAAGACAGGGATGTCCTTTATCTCCCCTTTTATTTATTCTGGTCTTAGAAGTGCTGCTTAGAGATATAAGGCAAGATAAAAGAATTTCGGGATTAAAGATAAAAAAAGAAGAATATAAATTGAGAGCATTTGCTGATGATTTGATAATTGTACTAGAAAACCCTTTAGAAGGAATCAATGTATTGATGGACAAATTAAAAGAATTTGGACCGTTAGCAGGATTTAAGATTAACAATCAAAAAACAAAGATGTTGGTGAAAAATTTAACTTTAAGGGAACAGAAAGAGTTAATGGACAAGACAGATTTTACAATAGAGAAAAAGTTGAAATATTTAGGTATCATTATGATGAATAAAATTCAAAGTTGTTTCATAATGATCTCCAACCTCTTTTCTGACATAGATGTAGATATTTCAGACCAACACTCTTTGACGCTCTAAAGAAGCAGGTTCTGAAGGCAGTTGTAAATGTCTTTGATTTCTTCCATATGCAGTCATACTATCACTTTCCACCTCAAAAGAATGTGGAGCTACTTGCTTTGTTACAGTTGCTTTTTGGGTTTCTTACTCCAACATTTACCATTTTATGCAGTCTCTTTGTAGCTCCCCTCTCACCCACCACCCCCATGTCTGTAGTCAATGAGGGGCACGTTACTGATTTTTACCAAATGCACTTTTATATATAGCAATGCAGCTCTGTTTCTCCAGCTCTTGCTATAGACACCAGGCTTCCAGACAAGCATCACCCTCTTGCGCTGCCTTATGTACTTTTCCTGCAGGCCACAGCTACACGTTAGCTTCCTTCACTCGCCACTGTAACTCAGGGGTACTTTTCGCTGCCACCATTTTATATTATTTTATACAACACTCTTGGTTTTGTTTTGCCACCTGATATGCAAGTGATTTATTTTTGGTATTTGTATACTGCCCAATCAATTGTGTCCTTTGGACTGTTCACACTAAATATATAAATTAAGTAGCCAATTCTCCATGTAGGGTCTGTACTCATCAGCACCTGCAGAGGAGAGAGGTTCCTCCCTCCATTCCATGTGCCTTGTTGGGTTCCCCTTACCACTAGAACATGCTTAAGTATCTGTGTTTTCCAAATGCTTGCCAGGTTTTCTGTGAACCCAGTCACCTTATCAGCGCCCTGTGGGCCTTGCTTCCTTTCTGGGCGAAGACATTAATTTTTTCATGTTTTTCTTCACGTTTATAAAGACTGGTTTGTAAACATTTATAAAGGAGGCTGGTTTTCTTCTTTTTTAAGACCTTGGGAACTAATGGCTGCTGACAGAAGATGGTTTTTATGCATGATCTGAAGAGAAACTTAGAAGAACTGCTTGAACTATGATCTAGTGTGTGGCACAATGTGGTCTGGAGCTGGTGCGCCATAAAGTCTCTACTCTACCTGCCACCCTCTCTTCACGTATGAAGTAGCCTTGGGTTTTCAAGATAAGAAGTATAGAGCACTTTGTACACACTGAGGAGTCCATATAGGTAAGGACAATAAATCAGCCCTGAACAAGCACATTCTGATTTAATCAGTCCTATGGGAACCTTACACATTTCCAGCAGGCCTATATTTCCAGTAGCATACTCATTTAGAAAATCTGGTAGAGAACCAGTTTGACATACCAGGGTTTTTTATATTTATTTTCTTGTATTTACATCCCACCTTTCTATCGTGGTACCCAAGGTGACATACATGTGATTTCCAGACAGTCAACAATCCAAGCATTGACCATAGAATCATAGAATAGTAGAGTTGGAAGGGGCCTGTAAGGCCATCAAGTCCAACTCCCTGCTCAATGCAGGAATCCAGTCCTGTCTAGCTTCAGGAAGGTGGCATCTCATCTGCTGTCAGACCATACTCTGGGACAGTGGGTATCTCCACTCAGCCGTTATGTTCACTGAGTAACGCTGGGCCAGTCACTGTCTCTCAGCCTGACCTACCTCACAGGATTGTTGTAAAGATAAAAGGTATGTGAGGAGAGAAACATATATGCTGCCTGGAGCTTCTTGGAGGAAAGGTGGGATATGAATGTAATAAATAAATATAATCAAATAATTAGCATATGACTACTCAGTGGTAGGTAGAGAGTGGATGTCATTCAATGAACAGTTGAATAGAGGGGGGTAGCCCAGAATGACGAAAAAGCGTAAGTAAAAAGTCACAGTTTTATTCCATTTACAATTTTTTTACAATTTTAATTTACATAAATGGAATAAAACTGTGACTTTTTACTTAGGCTTTTTTGTCATTCTGGGCTACCCCCCTCCATTCAACCATATGACTGCTCAGTACCATTGGATTCTTGAACACAACAGAAAAATTCCTAACCTTTGTAGAAAAAAGTTGCACAATTCTTTTAGATTTCCAGCAAGGACAGGAATTCACTCATATATAATTACTACAGTTATTTCAGGTCTTTCTGGCTTTGCTTCATCATTCTATGTTGTATGGGGCACACTAAACCTTTTTTCAGGGTTGGAGTAGTATTTCAGATAACATTTTAGTATGTTCTGTGATAGCAATTTAAGAAGTATACACATGTCTGTTTGTTAAAATATTTGTTTTAAATCAAAATCATCTAAATTTTAAACAAAAGTTGTCCTAACACACAATTAATTAAAAAAACCCTCTGATATAAAACAATATATTTTAATACATTAAAAAGAAGTGAAAAGCAAGATTAACCAACCACATTTATTTATTTATGTATTTATTATTTAATTTGTATCCCACCCTTCCTCCCAGCAGGAGCCCAGGGCGGCAAACAAAGGGATAAAAACACTTTAAAACAGCATAAAAGCAGATCTTAAAATACTTTAAAACAAAACAGCGTTAAAAATATTTAAAAAAACTTTTTTAAAAATGGATAAAAATGGATCCAGGAGCCACCCCCAGGCTACGGACCTGTTCTTTCAGAGGGAGTACAACCCCGTCCAAAGCAGGCAACTGACCAATTATCTGAACTTGGGAACCACCAACCCACAGCGCTTCTGTCTTGCTAGGATTCAGACTCAGTTTATTGGCCCTCATCCAGTCCACCACCAAGTCCAGGCAGTGGTCCAGGTCCAGGGCTTGCACAGTCTCTCTCGATTCAGATGTTACAGAGAAATAGAACTGGGTATCATCAGCATACTGCTGACACCTCGCCCCAAAGCTCCTGATGACTGCTCCCAAGGGCTTCATATAGATGTTAAACAGCATGGGGGACAAGATGGTACCCTGCGGCACCGCACAGCACAACTGCCAGGGGGCCAAAAGACAGTCACCCAGTGCTATTCTCTGAGAGCGACCCTGGAGATTGGATCAGAACCACTGTAAAACAGTGCCTGCAATACCCATCTCACCAAGTCAGCCCAGAAGGATACCATAGTCAATGGTATCAAAAGCCGCTGAGAGATCAAGTAAGAATAACAGGATCGCACTCCCCTGTCCTTCGCCCAATAAAGGTAATTCATCAGGGTGACCAAGGCCAATTCAGTCCCATAACCCGGCCTGAACCAAGACTGGGATGGGTCAAGATAATCTGTTTCATCCAAGAGTACTTGCAGTTGCTGCGCCACAACCCTCTCAATCACGTTCCCTAAGAAGGGGGTATTTGTAACTGGTTGGTAGTTGTCACAAACCAATGGGTCCAGGGTGGGCTTTTTCAGGAGTGGTCGGATCACCACCTGTTTCAAGGCAGCGGGAACCACTCCTGCAATGATGCATTGACCACACCCTGGATCCACTTGGTCAGAACCCCTCAGTAAGCTTTAATAAGCCAAGAAGGGCAAGGGTCGAGAGGACACGTTGCTGGCCGCATCATTGCAAGCACCTTGTCCACATCATCAGGCCACATCAACTGAAACTGTTCCCAAGAAGTTGCAGCAGACGTTGCACTGGACACCTCATTGGGGACTACAGTAGATGTGGATCAAGACTGCTACGGCGGCAAGCAACGTTACCCTCAAAGTGCCTAGCAAACAATTCACAATGGGCCTCCATCTAAGACTCCATTTCCTGGAATTGATGTCAACAGACCCCTGACAATAAGGAAAAGCTCCACTCCACTTCTTCGCCGCCCTCACCCCCACACAGTAGGCACCGTTATGATGTTTTACTCATGTCTGATCAGCCTCACAGCACGTCTTTTGCCACTTGCGCTCTAGCCGTCGCTCAGCCTGTTTCATTGCCCTTAGCTCACTGGTGTACCAAGGTGCAAGCTGGGCTCCACAGTGCCGGAGAGGGCGCTCAGGGGCAACCGTGTTGAGAGCCCGACTCGCCTCGCTGTTCCACAGCGTGACAAGGGCTTCAACAGGGTCACCTGCTCTATCTACTGGGAACTCCCCCAGGGCATTCATGAATCCAGTGGATTCCATTAGTCTCTGGGGGTGGACCATCATAATCTGTCTACCACCCCTGCAGGGAAGGATCGGAGCCATAAGTCTGAACTTCACCAGGAAGTGATCTGACCATGACAGTGAGGTGACATCCACCCCCCCATCTCCAGACCACCCCTTCCTCCATCTGGAACAAAAACCAAGTCGAGGGTGTGCCCTGCCCTATGTGTTAGGCCAATAACAACTTGAGATAGCCCCATGGTCGTCATGGAGGCCACGAAGTCCCGAGCCAGAACACTAGAGGCAGCTTCTGCATGGACATTGAAATCACCCAGCACTATCGTTCTGGGCTCCTCTAACGCCACAGCCGAGATTACCTCCACCAGCTTGGTCAGATAAGCTGCTGGGAAGCAGGGTGGACGGTACACCAGCAGCAACCCTAGTTTACTGTCTCTTCAGCCCGACACCAGGTGCAGGCCCTCACAGCCAGCTCCAAGACAGAGTGGTTTCCTGGTGACAGAGATGGAAGTTCTGTAGACATCAGCAACTCGCCCCCTGCTCCTGCAGCCTGTGCTGGTGTTGCACGGAGTATCCAGGTGGGCAAAGTTGGGTTAGATCAACTCCTCCAAGCTCACCCACCCAGGTCTCGGTAATATACACCAAATCGGCACCTTCATCCACAGTCAAGTCATGGATGAGAGTGGTCTTATTATGTACCGATCTGGCGTTAAACAACAACACACACAGGGCATGGGCACAGCAGATGAGCAATGAGGAACCCATCCATGAGAGGAGTGGCAGCAAGGAACAAGGTACAGGTAGCCTTGCCTTCACCTTCTATGGTAATTCACCACATCCCCATGGCTATATTTCCCTCTGCCCGTAATCACTGAAATTGAGGTGGCATCGCCCATGTTCCTCCGTACTAAGACTCCTCCTAAACACCGAATATGGGCCCAACACGAGCCCACCAACAAAGCCTGCTGGAGCAAATTATCCCAATAGGCCTCTGTGAGGATTGGGAACAGTCACACACATTCAAACTTACTCACACAGGGCCCATCTACTCCCCTTCCTGTCTCACACCCAGGGAGGGCCAGCCTTCTGCCAATTACAGACTCTCACTCTGAAAGCATCTGGTGACTTTCTCCTATCATTCAGTTCACTGCAAAGGCTCTCACCCTGTGCAGGAACTACCCATGCACCACACACCCTCCTCTTCACCAGTCTCTTCTAGACTGGTTTAACAGAGAACACATTAAAAAAGCAAGAAAAAGTAATAGAAGAGGAGTAGTGCCACATTAAAGTAAATTAAATTAAATTTACAAAGTAAGGAGTGATATAAATGATAAAAATGGCTTATATAGAGTATTGTGACCTGGGGACTGTTCCAAAAGCTTCCGAGAAAACACAAATGCCAACTTCCTAAACAATGCCACAGGCACTGAATTAGGTTAACCCAACCCTGGTGGCTTGTGACACCGGAATCTGGAGGTCCCAACCATTTATCCCAATAGAACCTGGCAGGTCAGGAGGTGGGAATCCACACAAAGTACAGTGTTCATGTTTATGTTCAGTTGTTTATTTTAGATATTTATCTGCCACTTTGGTTTTCAGGCAGACCTTACAAAGCTTAACATAAAATTATTACAAGAAACTTCAGCTACAGCTATACAACTATTGTGTGTATACAAGTTCATTGCGGCCACACAATGCCATCTACTCATAATATCAAGGTGACACAACTCAACACAATCTAGACTACAGCTATGCTACAACCAGAAAACAGGAAATGATCTACACGTAGTTATTGTGTGTGGTATTTATTTATTTTATTAAATAGCAATTTTTACCCAGCCTTTACCGAAAGGTCCCAGGGCAAGTTACAAAACAGAAAAAAGGGCATAATTCATAATAACTGAAAAACTGCACATTTGGAGTAGATTAAAATCAACAGGCTTAAGTTACTTAAGTCAGTTGACTTCAGTAGGTCTACTCTGAGTATGACTAGCATTATCCCCTTATTATTTCTACACAACCCTGCATTCCAAATAGGCAGCCAGTGCAGTTCAAGAATTAGTGAGATGTCATCCCACCTTGCAGTGCCACTCAGTTTTGCCATAGTCAGAAGCTTTCCAGAGGCATTTGGTTGGCACTATTGGAAACAGAATGTTGGATTAGATCAGGGATGGGAAACCTGAGACTCAGGGGCCAAATATGCCTCCAAGCATCTCTGCATGGCTCATGGAACTCTCCCCAGGCTACCTTGTCTTCTCCCAGTCCACGTTTATCACTGACCTTGTTTTGCTCCCTAGTTTTTTTTCTCTCTTCCTGGCTCGAATGTGTCCTTGAACTCTGATAATGCCTTTTGCTTGTCTGGATGGAGAATAGAAGAGAGGGGTGTATGCGTGGATGTAGAAACTGTACAAAGAGAAAATTTGCATTCATTACTTTACCAATTTTTGCCTCTGGCCCTGCTCACCACTGGCATGTGGCCCTTGGAAGTTCCCCAGAAACAAATGTGGCCTCAGGCTGGAGGATACTGTAGTTTCAACAGTGGCAACTGACCAATCAGCAGCCAGCCACCAGCTTTCTCACCTGTTGTTTTGCTTCTGCCATCTAGCTGGAAAGCACAGGTGCCCATTCTCTACGCTGAAGACTTCTGATAGGCATAATGAGGAGAGAACCCTGTGAACCAGCTTGTGCCCTTTATGTTGGTGCTCTGGTGTTGGCACTAGAAGTCCAAGCTTTCTACCCTTTATTTGTAGCCATTATCTTTAAGAGGGAAAAAATAGTAAAAATAAGTCTGCCTTGATTTTTGCTGTGGGCTTCTGTTCTGTTCTGATGTTTGCTACCGGCTGGTGGTGGAGAGCATCATATGAACTCACTGAAAAGTTAACACTGGAAGTTGGTATAATATGCCTCTTTGAAATGTGGTGTTGGAGGAGAGCTTTGCGGATACCATGGACTGCGAAACAGACAAATAATTGGGTGTTAGAACAAATTAAACCAGAACTATCACTAGAAGCTAAAATGGTGAAACTGAGGTTATCATACTTTGGACACATCATGAGAAGACATGATTCACTAGAAAAGACAATAATGCTGGGAAAAACACAAGGGAGTTGAAAAAGAGGAAGGCCAAACCAGAGATGGATTGATTCCATAAATGAAGCCACAGATCTCAACAGGGTGGTTTATAACAGATAATACTGGAGGTTGCTGATTCATAGTGTTGCCATAAGTCATAATTTACTTGAAGGCACATAACAACCACCACAGTGTGACACTACTCTGTTCAAACATAGGCAGGGATTCAGAATCGTGCTTGGACCTAGTAGCGGGCAGACACCAACTAGCTTCTCTCCTCAGCCAGCTCTTAGTACTTATCTAAGCTGCTGGATCGGATCTGAAGTACAGTCAACAAGAACAAGAAATATTGCCTTTTTAGTTGTGGTGCCCAGGATGTAGAAATCCCTGCCCTGGAAGATCCATCTAGCCCCCTTGTTGTTGGTCTTCCTGACGGTTACCTGAAGGTGTTTTTGTTTCGACATGGCCTTTGTTTGATTCTTTCTCCCTCCCTGGATGACGTAGGTTTTTGTCCTTCTGATTTATATTGTTTCTCTGATGTCTTAAATTGTTTTATATTTATATTGTTTTATGTTGAATTTCTGTTAATCCTATTATGGTTAGCTGCCTTGAGCGCTTTGGAGTGGAATCTTCAAAATAAACATAATGATATCAAACAGCAAACAGCTTCGCTGTAACAAACGCCTGTTGCCCTTCTACCTCTCAGGAGCTGCCACACCCGCTAACACCACCTCCTCTTTTTTGGCGGTGCTGATAATGATAATATTATTTGTTATCTAATTTAATTTTTGTACATTGTATTGTTTTGACTGTATTTTTATTGTATTCTTATACCTGTGTTTATTTTTCTTTGTAAGCTGCCTTGAGGGCCTTTGGCCGAAAGGCGGGGTATAAATAAAATGTAATAATAATAAATCCCAAATTATCAGTTTAGGGAAATAAGACTGAACCCAGGGATGGTCCCTGCCTGCCTGAAAGAGGCAGTAGTGAGACCACTCCTGAAGAGACCCTCCCTGGACCCAGGAAATCTTAATAATTATAGGCTGGTGGCAAATGTTCCATTCCTGGGCAAGGTCCTTGAACGAGTGGTTGCGGGCCAGCTCCAGCCACTCTTGGATGAGACTGATTATCTGGATCCATTTCAGTCGGGTTTCAGGCCTGGTTTTGGCATGGAAACAGCCTTGGTCGCCCTGTATGATGACCTCTGTCGGGAGAGAGACAGGGGGAGTATGACTATGTTGATTCTCCTTGATCTCTCAGCGGCTTTCGATACCATCGACCATGGTATCCTTCTGGGAAGACTGGCTGAGTTGGGAGTGGTGCACCGACTGCATGGCGGTGGTTCCACTCCTACTTGGCGGGTCGTCTCCAGAAGGTGGTGCTTGGGGAACATTGCTCGGCACCCTGGACTCTCCAGTATGAGATTCCACAGGGGTCAGTTCTGTTCCCCATGCTGTTCAACATCTATATGAAACCGTTGGGTGCGGTCATCCGGAGCTTTGGAGTGCATTGCCATCAGTATGCTGAAAACATGCAGCTCTATTTCTCCTTTTCATCTTCTTCAGGTGAGTCTGTCAATGTACTGAACCAGTGCTTGGCTGTGACAATGGACTGGATGAGTGCTAATAAACTGAAACTCAATCCAGACAAGACTGAGATGCTGCTAGTGGATGGTTCTTCTGACCGGATGGTGGATGTCCAACCTGTCCTGGGTGGGGTTGCATTCCCCCTGAAGGAGCAGGTTTGTAGCTTAGGAGTTCTAGTACCATCTCTGTCACTTGAGGCTCAGGTAGCCTCGGTGGCATGGAGTGCCTCCTACCAACTTCGGTTGGTGGACCAGCTACGCCCCTATCTGGACAAGGATAACCTGGCTTCAGTTGTCCATGCTCTGGTACCCTCCAAGTTAGACTAGTGCAATGTGCTCTAGGTGGGGCTGCCTTTGAAGACGCTTCGGAAACTGCAGCTTGTGCAAAATGCAGCGGCCAGATTGGTAACAGGGACCAGACAGTTCAAACACATAAAACCAATTCTGGCCCGCTTGCATTGGCTGCCTGTATGTTTCTGAGCTCGATTCAATGTGCTGGTTTTAACCCATAAAGCCTTACATGGCTTGGGACCACAATACCTGATGGAATGCCTCTCCCGACATGAACACACCCGTACACTACGCTCAACATCCAAGGCCCTCCTCCAGGTGCCTACTCCGAGGGAAGCTCGTAGCATGGCAACAAGGTAGAGGGCCTTTTCAGTGGTGGCCCCCAAATTATGGAATGATGTTCTTGATGAGGTGCGCCTGGCACCAACACTGTTATCTTTTCAGCGCCAGGTCTTTCCCCTTCTCCCAGGCATTTTAGCATATTTTTTAATTGCTTTTTAAAAATGTGTTTTAAAATGTGTATATTTGTTTTTAATGTTTTTAATTGTTGTAAACCACACAGAGAGCTTTGGCTGTGGGGTGGTATACAAATGCAATAAATAAATAAACCCTGCGCCACTTGCAATAAATTTCAGCAGCCAGTAGAATTGCCATATGTGACCCACTGAGAATTCCTGGAAAGGAAGGGAGGGAATAGGCACAATGCTTGACCCCCATTGCCACTGCCAAATCCTAAAGGCGACACAAGAAAATGTTGTGTCAGTTGGCTCACAAAACCTGATGTAAATGTTACATATTTTAATTTATTATCAGCATGTAACTGGTTTTGTGGTTTTATTGTGGCCTCTAGTGGTGTGCCATCAGTATTACAAAAAGTAATGCCAATTTAGCCAATGTAGATTCTGCACTTTGAAGGGTCCCAATTCCATATGTGTGATTTGTGAAAGGTGAATCTTAGAATAGTAGAGCTTGAAGGGCCCTTTAAGGCCATCAAGTCCAACCCCCTGCTCAGTGCTGGCTGTCCAGCTGCCTCTTGAATGTCTCCAGTGTTGGAGAGCCCACCACTTCCCTAGGTAATTGGTTCCATTGTGGTACCACTCTAACAGTTAGGAGGTTTTTCCTGATGTTCAGTGGAAATCTGTCTTCCTCTAACTTGAGCCCATTATTCTGTGTCCTGCGCTCTGGGATGATTGAGAAGAGATCCTTGCCCTCCTCTTTGTGGCAACCTTTCAAGTACTTGAAAAGTGCTATCGTATCTCCCCTCAGTCTTCTCTTCTGAAGGCTAAAAATCCCCAGTTTTCAGTCTCTCCTCATAGGAACAACACACTATAAATATATTTGAACTATATTATATTCTTTACCAAAAAAAAGTGGTCTGACTGATTACATTATTACGTTACAGAGAATATAAATCTTGAGGATATTCAACAGGACATATTGCTAATGAACCCTTAACTAGTAGAATTTTTTTAAGTGGAGAAAAACAGATTTTTGCCAGCCTCTCTCTTTTATTCATAGATAACTTTTTTTTTAAAAAAAGATCATTTTAGCTTCCATATAAGGAAAGCCAGGATCACTAATATTTTTTAAAGAGGTATAATGTGAGTAGATTATTTTTTCAGAGGCAGTGGGCATAGTAGAAGGATTTGATTTATGGCCCAAAGGTCTATGGTTTCACTGTGACTGGATGAGCCTTTGCATGCATGGGCAGCAGACTGTTATGAAAATGACAGATTCCAACTACCCCATGTATACATCGGGTCATCCAGGGTCTTAATCAGGGATGGGGAATCCAAAGCTCTGCAGGTAGTGTTGGACTACAGCTTCCATCAGCCCTCCCTGGCATTATATACAGTGTTATATTTTTGAGATGATCATAAATCCCAAAACTAAGGATTCAGCATCTACCTCAGGTCTATTTTGGATTGGATACAAATCTCTTCCCAGTTCTCTTCCAGCCATATATGAGTCCCTCCTGGCATCCCTTCCATTTTACATTACTTCTTAGAGATGGTGAGGCTACAGGCTTCATTAAGATGAGGGATGGGGAACCTGAGGCCATCCAGGCATTGTTAGACTATGATTCCCATTGTTCTTGACCGTTGGCCGTGCTGACTGGGGCTGACAGGAGTTGTCATCTAGAACATCTGAAGGGTCACAGGTTGTTCTGAACTCTCTGTATGAGTTTTACATACAAAGGTTTATTAATTCTAGTGGGTGTTTACATATCCGTATTTCATTGTTGAGCTAAGCCTGTTAAAGCTGTGCGTGTACCAGTACACCCAGTAGTTCCAGTTCGAATGAATAGAGACGCACCACCAGGAATCCTTTACTGATTCAATAGAAGCTAAGCAGTAGTCACAAAACACTCTAACTCCAAACGCCTTCACTTTCGATAGACACCCCCCCACACCCAGAGAGGTTCTCTCAAGGACTTTATAGCCTTGGCAGCTCTTGCCAGCTGCAGCCTTCGGCTCCTGCACAGCCTTGAGCTCCTCTGTGTGTTTTAACCCTATACATGTCTTTGGGGAAACTTCTGTTGCACATCAGCACTACCAACAGTCTCTCACCTTTCCACAAAGACATACATTACAAGCATTTATACATGTGTTTCATGTGCTTATACATTGTTACATACTTTACATACGTTGCTTCAGTTTTAATATCACACATACCCATTTTGGTAATCACATGTTTAGATACACTTGTGGTTTGTAAATTCTTTGCAGTTCTTTATTCTCAGCATATTCTCTATTTTGGTGCTATACATGTGAGGTATAATGTTTCATTGTCTATTGGCCCTTCGTTAAACCTTTCTGTTATGTTTTCAGCTTTCTCTTTACACCCTTGTGTGTCTTTATTCTTTAGAACACTGACATGAAACCTGTCCGGTGGTTTCCCTATATTCGATCTCTCAGACCTTCTTAATTGAATTTCAGTGTCCTGACTGTGTTGTGCTTCTGAGCTGGCAAGAGCCCGTTCCTCTTCCTCTTGCTTAACTGTTTGCTCTATGTGTTTCTTGGTGTCATCATGCCCCTGTGAACTTCCCAGTTCTACATACACGGAGTCATCCCAGTCCTGTTCTTGTGTCTGTACACTTCTACTTAGTACCATTCTTCTCTCATTTGGTAACCAGATTCGATAGTATGCATTCTGAAAGCCCATCACGAGTCCTCTCTGTTCCCTTGGAGCTAATTTCCCTCTACGTTTCCCCTTTGGAACGTGAACCCAGCACTTCGCTCCAAATCTGAGAATGTGCTGAAGTCTGGGTTTCTTGCCATACAGTTTCTCGTACGGTGTCATGTTAATGGCACTGTGTATCAATCTGTTCTGAATATACGTGGCATATAGCATGCTTTCACCTCAGAAAGCATTTGTTAGATTGGCATCTCTTATCATGGCTCTTGTCGCATCCTGCAAGACCCTGTTCTTTCTCTCAGCTAAACCATTTTGGAATGGGGAAAATGGGGCTGTTAATGCATGTTCAATACCATGTTTCTCTAGGTATTGCTCCAGAGAAGTACTAGTAAACTCCCCTCCTTGATCTGATCTGGCTTAATATGTGTGCCATGTTGCACTTCTATCTTGTGCAGAAACTGCTTTAATTTCTCTTCTGCTTCATGTTTTGCTGTCAACAAATAAACGGTACAATATCTTGTAAAATCACCCACTATAGCAAGACAATATTTAGCACCACATTGTGACCTTTGGAACGGTCCTGCTATGTCTATGTGTATGGTTTGATAAGGTTTACTTGTGTGGCTTTTAGCCTCTTTCTGTTTTGGAGCCACTGTTGCTTTTGTCTGTTTGCATATTTCACAGTCTACATATGTTTCACATTTCTGCAACGTTACATCCTCACAAAAGCTAGGCATTTTCCTTATGGTCTCAAAGTTAGCATGTCCTAATCTCCTATGCCATAAATGTATACATTTGTCATGCGTTTTCTTGTTAGCAATCATGGATACTTGTTCTTTGGTGCTTAGTGTTACGTGAAACAGGGAATCCCTAAGAAATCCTCTCACACATACTTTGCCTTCTTTCATTAGCTCACACATTCCTTGTTTAAAGAGTACAGTATATCCCCATAGCATTAAGTTTAGATACGAACATAATATTACATTCTATGTCTGGCGCATATAAAACATCTGTCATTACAGTGTTCAAAATACATAATTTCACTGTGCCTCTGCCCAATACCTTTCTGCGTGTTCCGTCCGCCAACACCACGTCCTCTGTTGTTGGAACCAAAGTATTAAATAATGTTCTGTCCTTTAATACACTATGTGTTGATCCCAAATCAATCACCCATTCACTAGAGTCAATATTTACACAGTCTCTGTCTTTTCTTTCTTTTCTCTCTTTTGTGTTAGCACTCACCAGCTGTATTTGTGACTGCTTTCTCCTTTGCCTTGTTCGTCGTAAATCACAGTCTCTTTGAAGATGCGTAAAAGACCCACAGCTATAGCACGCTTTCATTCCATAAGACTTAGCGCTCCACTCAGTCCTTTCGATTCTCCTCTCTGGCTTATTTATTTTCTCCTGTTCGATTGATTCCTGACGTCTTTCCCATTCCTGTATCAATTTTCCTGATACATATTGCATTGTCAATCCTGCATCAGGCATCGCCTCCAAGGAGCTTATTAAAGTGTCCCATGATGCATTCAAAGTTGATAGGATAATATATACTTTCTGTAACGGGGTGTGAACAACGTCTCTTTCCTGCAACTCAGCTAAAATCTTGGAAATAGTCATCAAATGTTCAGACATGGTTACATTGTCCGTTAGCCTCAGTTGATATAGTTTCCTAGCCAGATATATTTTGCTACTTGCCGTTTTCCGAATGTGTGTTTCATGCAAAGCAGTCCAAGCCAGCTTCTCTGTTAGTTTATCTTGAATTAGCAATAGTTGTGAATCACTGACAGCCAGAACGATGTACGACCGAGCTCTTTCATCCAGTCTCAGCCACTGTGCAGGAGGCGGATCGGATGGGGGATCCTGTGTTACGACCTGCCATAAATCCTCTTTAGTGAGAAAAGCCTGTATCCTTAACCGCCAACTCAAGTAATTAGTCTCATTAAGTCGTTCTAGCGGCATTCCTGTCGAAAGCGATACTGCCATGCTGACCGGCACTCTTTCACTGTGTCTTACTTGAAACGTTATCTGTCTGCTGCCTTCTACAACTCCACACACCAGCCACGAATTTCGGCTTGCTTCCGCAGGTACCCGATGCTCCCCTTACTGGTTTCTACTGGGATTATACTGAGTAGTCTGGGCCCATAACCCTTGTTGAGCTAAGCCTGTTAAAGCTGTGTGTGTACCAGTACACCCAGTAGTTCCAGTTCGAATGAATAGAGACGCACCACCAGGAATCTTGTAAGATGAATCCTTTACTGATTCAATAGAAGCTAAGCAGTAGTCACAAAACACTCTAACTCCAAACGCCCTCACTTTCGATAGACACCCCCCCACACCCAGAGAAGTTCTCTCAAGGACTTTATAGCCTTGGCAGCTCTTGCCAGCTGCAGCCTTCGGCTCCTGCACGGCCTTGAGCTCCTCTGTGTGTTTTAACCCTATACATGTCTTTGGGAAACTTCTGTTGCACATCAGCACTACCAACAGTCCAATGACATAGGCAGCTTTCAGAAATGAAACAAACAATATGTTTAACCTGTTAGGCAGATGGTGGATAACATTATGGTTAAGTGAGTTTGAAAACATATAAACAGGTACTGTCAGTCATACCCACAAATGGAGTCACTCTGTTGTAGGATAACAAACCATAGGGTTATGTGCCTTCAAGTTGATTACGACTTATGGCAACCCTATAAATCAGTGACCTCCAACAGTATCTGTCATGAACCACCCTGTTCAGATCTTGTAAGTTTAGATCTGTGGCTTCCTTTAGGGAATCAATCCATCTCTTATTTGGTCTTCCTCTTTTTCTACTCCCTTCTGTTGTTCCCAGCATTATTGTCTTTTCTAGTGAATCATGTCTTCCCATTATGTGTCCAAAGCATGATAACCTTAGTTTAATCATTTTAGCTTCTAGTGATAGTTCTGGTTTAATTTGTTCTAACACCCAATTATTTGTCTGTTTCGCAGTCCATGGTATGCATCCAGCACCACATTTCAAATGAAATGATTTTTCTCTTATCCCTTTTTTTCACTGTCCAACTTTCACATCCATACATAGAGATTGGGAATACCATTGTCTGAATGATCCTGACTTTAGTGTTCAGTGATACATCTTTGTCGTCAGCTTTAAAGTTACATAAATCTTCTGTTGTCATTACTTTAGACTTCTTGACGTTCAGCTGTAGTCCTGCTTTTGTGCTTCCCTCTTTAACTTTCATCAGTATTCATTTCAAATCAGTACTGGTTTCTTCTAGTAGTATGGTACTGTCTGCATATCTTAAATTATTGATATTTCTCCCTCCAATTTTCACACCTCCTTCATCTTGGTCCAATCCCGCTTTCCGTATGATATGTTCTGCGTACAGATTAAACAAATAGGGTGATAAAATGCACCCTTGTCTCACACCCTTTCCGATTGGGAACCAGTTGGTTTCTCCATATTCTGTCCTTACAGTAGCCTCTTGTCCAGAGTATAGGTTGCGTGTCAGGACAATCAGATGCTGTGGCACACCTTTTTCTTTTAAAGCATTCCATAGTTTTAAATGATCTACACAATCGAAGGCTTTGCTGTAATCTATGAAGCACAGGGTGATTTCCTTCTGAAATTCCTTGGTCCGTTCCATTATCCAACGTATGTTTGTGATATGATCGCTGGTGCCTCTTCCCTTTCTAAATCCAGCTTGGATGTCTGGCATTTCTCGCTCCATATAAGGTAAGAACCTTTGTTGTAGAATCTTGAGCATTACTTTACTTGCATGGGATATTAAGCCAATAGTTCGATTACTGCATTCCCTGGTATCCCCCTTCTTTGGAATTAGGATGTGTATTGAACGCTTCCAGTCTGTGGGCCATTGTTTAGTTTTCCATATTCGCTGACAAATTTTTGTCAAAATTTGGACAGATTCCGTCTCAGTCGCTTGTAGCAACTCTGTTGGTATGCCATCTGTTCCTGGTGATTTGTTTCTTCCAAGTATTTTAAGAGCAGCTTTCACCTCACATTCTAAAATTTCTGGCTCTTCATCATATTTTTCCTCCATGAATGAATCTGTCATCCTGGCATCTCTTTTATAGAGTTCTTCAGAGTATTGCTTCCATCTTCCTTTTATTTCATCTCGGTCAGTCAGTGTGTTCCCTTGTTTTTTATTCAACATCCCTACTCTTGGTTTAAATTTCCCTTTCATTTCTCTAATCTTTTGGAATAGGGCTCTTGTTCAACCCTTTTTGTTGTCCTCTTCTATTTCTGTACAATAATAATTTTCTTTGTCTCTACATACTAGTCACTGTATTGTTGCATTTAAGGTTCTAAGTGTGTTTCTATCTCCTTTTGCTTTTGCTTTCCTTCTCTCTTTAACCATTTTAACAGTTTCTTCGGTCATCCATTGAGGTCTTTCTCTCTTTTTAACTAGTCGTATTGTCTGTTTGCATTCTTCCGTGATAAAGTCTCTGACTTCAGTCCATAGTTCTTCTGGTTCTCTGTCAACTAAGTTTAAAGCCTCAAATCTGTTCCTTATTTGATCTTTATATTCTTCTGGGATGTTATTTAAATTGTATTTTGGCATTATGATTGCTTTGTTGTTCTTCTTTAGCTTTACTCTGGTTTTCGATACGACCAGTTCATGATCTGTACCGCAGTTGGCTCCTGGTCTTGTTTTCGCACAAAGTATGGAACTTCTCCATCTTCTGTTACCAGTTATATAGTCAATTTGATACCTATATTGATCTTTCAGCAGGCCTTCGGTTTATATTGTATTATTATATTTTATCAATTGTATTCTAACAAATTTGTAAGTCGCCTAGAGTGGCCATCGGCCAGATAGGCGACAAAGAAATTAAATTTATTATTATTATTATTATTTATTTGGTGATGTCCATGTGTACAGTCGTCTTTTCAGTTGCCCAAAAAATGTGTTTTCAAGAAATAAATTATTGGCTTCACAGAATTCAAAAAGTCTTTCTGCTGCTTCATTTTTATCTCATAAGTAGACAAACAATAGGCCACCAGAAAAAGCTGTCTTTTAATCCAGTAAACCAAGAAACATTCAGTTTTATGCTAGTTAGAATATGGATTTGTTCTATGTGTTTTTAATGCAAAAAGAATAATTTCTTTCTCTGGGAGGGTGCATACAGTAAGATAAAATCAAAATGCAGAAAGATGGCAGTCTTTGCATGCAGGTTTGCATGCAGGAGTTATTTAATGAAAAGGTATAAATATAATTACTTCACTGGCAAATCAGAAAATTGATTTTTAGAAACATTTTTGACAGTTAAAATGTCAGCACGTATTTGGGCTTGACAGAATAAACAACACAGGTTAAGAATTGCATTTTATAAAATGACTTGCTAAACAGGAAATGCACTTGAAAATAAACGGGCTCATTTTGCTTGAAGGGAATAATATTTGAACAGTCTCATCAAAGGCAAAGTAATAGTTGAGGAACATTTTGAGGCTGCAGCACATTGGAGATCTCCAGTTTATTTTGTTAGTAGTTTATAAGTCAAAGAGGATAAGAGACATGGATTATTGTGTAGTTCAGTTGGTTGAATCAGTGTTTGTAATTGCAACTGTGGTTCTCAAACTACAGGGTGATTACAGCTGTTGTTCTCAAACTGAAGGAGGAGGGTGGAACATGAAATTTTAAACTTTTATTACAAACATCACATGGTAATAATGTGACCCAGTGTGATGAAGTAGTTTAGAGTGTTGGACTAGGATCTGGGAGATCAGACTTTAAATCTGTTCTCACTACTGAGCCATGAAGATCCCTGGGTGATTTGGGGCCAGTCACCGCCTCTCAGCCTAACATACCTTACAGGGTTTTTGTGTGGATAAAATGCAGTGAGGGAAGACTCTTGTACAAAAATCAATAGGCATATGCTAATTTTCATTAAAAGTTAATTGTTGTAAACCACCCAGAGAGCTTCGGCTGTGGGGCGGTATATAAATGCTATTATTATTATTATTATTATTATTATTATTATTATTATTATTATTATTATTATTATTATTATTATTATTATTATTATTATTATTATTATTATTATTAATAATAATAATAATAACAACAACAACAACAACAACAACAACAATAACAATAATAATAAAGCCCCATTTCCCAACAATTCCTAGTTCTCTGTTCCCTACTTACAGTCCCCCATGATTATCAGCACATCTTGCATTCCACTCTCCCATGATTATCAGCACATCTTGTTTTGGTTTGTGATCAATTTCTTCCTGTACATCTGTGTAAAATCTTTCCAATTCCTCTTCTACGTTTGCCGTTGGAGCGTAGACTTGGATGATGGTTATGTTAATAGGTTTCCCTTTAATCTCATTGCTATCACTCGCTCAGACCTTGCATTATAGCTCCTAATTGCTTTTGCAACATCACTTCTCACTATTTAACCAACCCCGTTTCTTCTTAATTTCTCATTTCCTGCATAAAATATTTTGTAGTTGCCTGATTGAAAATGTCCCATTTCCGTCCATTTTAATTCACTCACGCCAAGTATTGTAATATTGATATGTTCCATTTCTTGCTTGACTATTTCTGCCTTTCCCTGGTTCATACTTCTCACGTTCCATGTTCCTATTGTGTGTGTTGTACAACTCTGGACTCCCTTTCGCATCTGTGCGCATCAGCCCCTGGGCTTCCTTTCGGCTTTGACCCAGTTGCATCGTTAGTCACAGCGCTACTCGTCCTTTGTTCGTCCCCAGTAGCTCAGTGAGTGCCTTCTGACCTGAGGGTCTCATCTTCCAGCACTATCTCATGTTGCATTTTGGATACTCTGTTCATAGGGTTTTTGTGGTAAGAGGTATTCAGAGGTGGTTTACCATTGCTTTCCTCTGAGTGTGGATGCATCTTAGTCTGGTGTCTCAGCTTTGACCATTCCGCCTTGCGTGCCTCTTGGTCTAGACTCCTGATGGCATTGCTCTCAGCTTCTTTGACACTCTCAAACCCCCTCACCATGTTACGGTGTGCATCCTGGAGGGGGAAACTATAGGGAGCCTTGTTAAATATATTGATATTCTTGGCTTTTAATGTTTTAGCAATATTTCTAGCCTTCATGTTTACGGGAAGTGGTAACGTGTGTTAACTGCTTCTGTTTCTCCTGATTCTTCTGCATATTCACCTTTTTGATTTGTTGTTTTTGCTTTTGCTTGTACAACTTTATGGGTGGAATCCAATGCTGGCATTCTGTTTGATCCAGTGGAGGTATCTGCTAATGGAAGGGAATGGGATGTTTCACCAGTTTCCCCCTGCCCCCCATCAAAAATCTGTTCAGAGGGTTGGGAGATCCTCTGGAACCATGAAAGGTAATGCAGGAAGTTGCAGGGGGAGGGGGAACTGGAGAAAATAACTTTCTCTTTTCTTACATTAGCCGGCACCTCTGTTGCATCACAAGGACAATTATGTGCCACAGTGAAGATAAAGTGTTCAGGATGTGCTAATACTTCTTTTTCTTTCTTTTCTTGTTTTAACAGATAACAGTTGCTGCTGTTTGTAAGTACCACTCTATTATCCATCCAGACTTCAGTTGTATGCCTCATAGGTAATCCTAAATCAAAACTAGTGACCCCTAATGTACCTCTATAAATGCTAATTAAAACTGTGCACCTCCGTACCTCTATTCGCAGTCCGGGAAAGACCACTTGTGCAGGCTTTTTCACATTAACCTGTTTACAAATATTAAAAGTATGTTGATAAGCTTACTTCCCTTAAGACCGTATGCCCCACTTCTGTATATCTGCATGGATGTAGTGTGCCTTGAACCACTACAACAGCTCCTATTTCTTCAAAGTACAAAGTCCATATATTCTTGTTGCTTGGAGAAAACCTAACTCTCTTCTGTTCCTAGCTACATAAAGTCAGTGAGGATGCTGCAAACTATGCTCATCCAGGACCCTGCACCTTTTTTGGTGCCATTGCCTTACAAATATCCTGGCACCGTCTTAGTGCATTGCATCGGTTCCACATTGGATCCAGTATCTTGTTGTCTCCTACCCTTCAGAAACATTTCCCTCTGCTGATGCCATTTTGAACAGTTTCATACTGTACAGAGGGCATATAAGGGACAGAGGGTGTTTTCCCATGCTTAGTAATAAATAATTATCAATACTGTATATAGCAGTGAAAAACGTCTCATTAAAGAAAGACATGTAGCTGTTGGCTCTTCTTTTGTGTGTGTACAGGTGTTAATGAATGCAAATCAGTAAATAATGTAACAGTATCAGAAACAGAAATACACATCCAGTTACCCGACAACTTTACAATAAGTAATGTAACTTTTGCAAATGGAACAGAGGCTAAGCCTTCACCATGGAATGCTACAATATCTGGACTTGTTCCTGGCTCACAGTATATTGTTTCTTTTGAGAATTCTGATGGAACATGCTGCAGAATCATTACAACAAGTAAGTAATGGACTAGAAATTCCAAGGAATATTTATGAATCCTAGAAGGCTTCAAAGGCAGTTCTGATAAAAGTGTTATTCCTACATTTTAAATAGAAAGAAGATTGCTTGGGTTTCTCATAAATTATGATCTTGCAATGTGCATTGCTAAATCTCTTCACTCTTCCAATATGGTTGCATGCACTTTACTGCAGTAAGGAAATTTTACTGCAGTAAGGAAATTTTACTGCAGAACTCCACAGAAGTCATGCAGTACCTTAATTTAAGCCTTGTGGAGCTCAGCCCTTCTCTCACACACTTGCTGCACTGCTTTTCTTAGCTTTCAGAGTTTTTGATTAAAGCCAGGGTTGGGGAACCTGTTTTCCTCCAGATCTTGTTAGACTCGAACACCCATCATTTTGACCATTGGCCATGCTGGCTAGGGCTTGGTGTTTCCCCATCCCTCATTTAGGCAGTATGTAGTATCTGCCAACGATTAAGAAATGCTTCTGAATTTATTTATTTATTTTATTTTATTTAATTTCTATACCGCCCAAAGCCAAAAGGCTCTCCGGCCGGTGTACATAAGAGTAAAACAGCAACATAAAATACAAAAACATAGAAATAAATAGCAAACTCAACAGAACAAATAATTAAATAGCATTAAAATACAATAAAATACAATTAAAGTGTAGTTAAAACAAGCAACGACACACATACATACACACACCAATCTCATTCACACCACACAGCATACATCCGGCGACAATGTCCCACGCCGAAGACTCTCCTCGCGCAGTGCAGCGGCAATGATGAAATAAGCTGGGACCTGGTCCTGCAGGGCGTGGCAGCTGTTAACAGCAGCAGTCCAGCAGGAAGGGTGGTGGTGGTGACAGCCAGGGGAAGCAGCACAGCAGCAGCAGATGACGAGGGGCTCTCCCTCCCTGGCAGCGCAATGTTCCTCTTCCTGCAGGCAGAAGGTCTCCCAGGCCTCTCAGCCAGCCAGCCTATATATCCCTCCAAGGAGGGACAGGTGGAAAAGGTTAGCCACAGCTGGCTGAGTACCTGGGACCTGGTCCTGCAGGGCATGGCAGCCACCAACAGCAGCAGTCCAGCAGGAAGGGTGGGGGTGGTGACAGCCAGGGGAAGCAGCACAGCAGCAGCAGATGACGAGGGGCTCTCCCTCCCTGGCAGCGCAATGTTCCTCTTCCTGCAGGCAGAATTTATGCCTATCTGATTACGTGGCTGGGAAGAAGCCTGGATTTGGAAGTTTAAATTCTTAGAATCTGTTCCTTTTCTGGCAAATAAAGCAGGAGTTTGGCATAATCCCACAGGTTATGGTAAACATCCTGAGCATTGTTCAGTTAAAGCAGATGTGGGGAACCTATGGCCCTCCAGATGTTACTGAATTACAGGGAGCTCCATAACTTCAGGGCTGCCACAGAGAATGCCCTCTCCTGGACCTCTTCTGCTGATATTAACACCCAAGAGGGTCTGGAGGAAAGGAGATGGTCTGGAGGAAAGGAGATGGTCTGTAGGAAAGGAGATATTTAGGGCCTAAGTCATTTAGGTTTTAAACATTAGCGTGAGCGTCTTAAATTAGGCCTGAAAATGAAGTGGCAACCAATGCAGCTGCTTTAAAATGGGGGTTATATGAGTTCTAAAAGGAACTCCCACCAGCAATCTGGCTGCTGCATTCTGGATCAGTTGAAGTTTTCAAGTCGTCCTACATGAGCAGCCCCATGTAGATTGCATTGCAATAATCCAATCTGGACATTACCAGAGCATGGAATACTGTGGCCAAGTCATCTCTGTCCAGAAAGGGCCATAGCTGGAAATAGGCACTCCTAGCCTCAAAGGCCACCTGAACCTCCAGTCACAGTATTGAATCCAGGAGCACCCACAGCTATCTTTCAGTTAGATACCTTTCAATTTTATGTTAATTATGAAAATGTCTATAACTAGGACAAAAGGAACAGGGCCGGTTCTAAAGGGCAGCCAGGTTGTTCACTGGCGCGAGGGCCCTGGAGCTACAGGAGCCCCTGAGGGGCCCTCAGCTCCCCTTCCGTGATCCCCACACACCCCACTTACCTGTCGGCCTGCTTTTTAGCATTGCCCTTAATGAAGATGGCAGCCACAGCTTCCCTAAGGTACTGAAGCTGCTGCCACCATCTTAGTTGATGGCAGAGATGTGCGCGCGTAACACGCATGTGTGCCATCAACAAAGATGGTGGCGGAGGCTTCATTCCCCTTAGGGGAACCACGGCCGCCATCTTCATTAAGGGCAATGGTAAAGACTAGACAGGTAGGGGGGCCATGGGGGGTGCACGGGGGGTGCACGTGTGCGTGTATGCGCACGTATGCACACCCACCCACCGGGAGGCCAGGGCAAGCTGATGCCCAAGGGCCCCCGCATGCCTGGAGCCGGCCCTGGAACACAGTTTTTGCAAACCAAACTGTAATGCACTTTATCTCTGTTAACAGCTTTAGATATTATCCTTCAATGGTCCAGATACAACCCTTTTTCTTTTTCATGAACAGAACCCAGTCCAGTTTTTGACATCCGCGTTGAAAGCATCAATACCACAACTGTATCTTTAAAGTGGAACAGTAGTGATCCAAATGCTTCTATCTACACTTACCGAATACAAATAGAAGGAAGTGATCCTCCCAGGAATGAATATTCTTATAATGCCAGTGCAGTAATTAGTGCCTTGGTACCTGGAACGTTGTACACATTCAAAATTTACCCACAAGTAGATGGTAACAAAACTGAGGGGGACCCAAATGATATAGCTGTTTCTACAAGTAAGTATATGATGGTTTCCAATTGCCTAATTGACTTAGAATGTTCCAGCAAAATCATGGTGTTGCATTCAGTGGGTGATATCCAACTAAGTCTTACTCAGAGTAGACCCATTGAAATAAGGGGCTTAAGTACAATGAGTTCAATAGATCTACTCAGAGTATGACTAATAGTGGATATCACCCAGTATTTTCCATGTTGCCCTTCCTCCAGGGAATTGCCCCAGGGAATTGAGTCTGGCTTCCAATCATGCTGAGATGCATGTAGTCTGGGGTCATCATTAATTTTCCAGCCCCTGCCAAAACCTTCACAGGGATTGCACTTTGCAGCACATGAACAATATTAGCTATCACTACCATAGCCAACTGCATTATAGAAAGCCCGAGGTTAATTCTGTTAACTTGATAGAATCTAAGATTATATTGTATTCAAAGTAGTTGTAAGAATAAGAGATAATAATTAGATATTTAGTAGTTTCAATCTTGCTTAAATATTTCACATTTTGAATATTTTATATCCCTATACGCAAATCACCCTTTCCCCTTTACTCCAGTAAACATCTGTAGCTGCACTGCTGTTTGTACTTGGAAGAAAATCAACAGATTTGTGATGGGATTATCCTTTCCACATAGGTTAATGCTGGGGTCTCCAAATGGCGCACATGGGCACCATACCACCCTTATATAGCCCCCTTGGAGCCTGCCAAGGCCCCGTACCCCTATTTTTTTTAAAATGGGGGGTTGTTTGGTTGGGAGAGTTACTTGTTTTGGGGGGGAATGTTGACTGCTGTTTTGTCTGTGTTTTGTTTGTTTGGGTGAGTGGGTGGGTGTAGGTGTTTTGCTTGTTTGGGGAGGGGGGATTCTAAACATGGCCAATTTTTCTTCTGTAAAATGGATATTTTGTGGTGCCCTTAACTATTTTTTAGAACTCTGAATGTGACCCAGGCCTAAAAAGTTTGAGGATCTCTGGGTCAATGATTGATTTTGCTGGTGTTTGTACCCTGCTTACTTGTATAATTAATGTTTATTAAGGATACTTGTTGCCTTGCTACACATGGGAAAAAATATCTGAAGAAACAAAATTTTATTTGCTATAACAAATTTGAAAGACATATAAGGGAGTAGATGGAAAGTTGATTTCAGGTATTAAGAATATATTCTGAATTTATACCAGGGTGCGTACCCAGTTTAATTATTTTTAATTGATTCTGCAGCAAGTTTGTTATTTGGCAAGTAAAGTAGGAGACAGATAGGAGGTACATCCTAAGTGAACATTTATCATGATGAATGAAACATTAGCTATTTGAATTTCTGTAATCCTATATCTGTTAACACTTTCTTAACAGAGCCCAGTCCAGTTTCTGGCATAAGTGTTGAAAACTGCACTAACACAACAGTAACTTTAAAGTGGAACAATAGTGATCCAAATGTTTCTGTCTACACTTATGAAATACTAATAGAAGGAAGTGATCTTCCCAGGACTGAATCTAATACTTCCAGTGCAATAATTAATGACTTGGAACCTGGAACTTTGTACACATTCAAAATATACTCAGAAATACATGGTAAAACTAAAGGAGACCCAAATGGCACAACTGTTTATACAAGTAAGAAATTAAATTAAGATTTGTGATGATTTTTAATTGCAATGGGCACCACAAAGACATTATATAAATCCTTAATATGGAGTCAAACAGAAGACCTATAGAGGGAAGTCCTGTAGCGTGCTGGACGTTGACTGTATTCTGCACATTTTGTTGCAACAAATTAATATAATGTGCATGTCATTTTAATGGAATAGATGCCAAATTGCAATTATTGGAGATTCTTTCATTTTTTTTCTGAAATTTATCCTCACATGTGAAATTGACAGAGTGGGGATGGGGAAATAATTCCAATTGCAAATTGCGTTCTTCCAAATTTTCTTGATTTTGTGCCCTTTTGCCATATACTACCATACAGCAAAGATAGAAGCTGGAAGTGTCTGCAACTATTTGGGTGTGTGTGAAATAAATGTTGGTATTGTGAGAGAGCTAGGTGGACACTTTACTTGGGGAAGAGAATGCAAAGCCTACGGAAAGCACTGAATTTGCCAAGGTTTAATATTGTATATCACTTTGAGACTTGACGTGGAAAACAATATAAACATGTTTCAAAGTAATAAATATAAGTGAACTTCTTGAAATCTGGTTGGTTCAGAAATAAAACTTCTGTTCTACATTTTTAGTTTTGAGGGGAAAATGTTGATATTCCAACAAAATGTTATTTAGCTAAACTATATTCCATCTCTGCCTTCAAGTCGATTCTGGCTTATGGTGACCCTATGGATTGGGTTTTCATGGTAAGCGGTATTCAGAGGTGGTTTACTATTGCCAGCTAAATTATTATAGTAACCCTTTATCTGTGTCAAGAGATTTCTGGCAATAACATGTAGTAATGTGATAATATTTCCCTTCACTGGTATAGCTAAAATCTTTTTTTTTTTTAAACAGAGCCCAGTCCAGTTTCTGGCATAAGTGTTGAAAACCGCACTAACACAACAGTAACTTTAAAGTGGGACAATAGTGATCCAAATGCTTCTAATTACACTTATCGAATACAAATAGAAGGAAGTGATCCTCTCAGGAATGAATATTCTGATAATGCCAGTGCAGTAATTAGTGCCTTGGTACCTGGAACGTTGTACACATTCAAAATATACGCACGAGCAGATGGTAACAACACTGAGGGGGACCCAAATGATATAGCTGTTTATACAAGTAAGTATTTAAGACAGCTCTATTTCTGTACCAAAAAGCTACATACTATACATTCAAAATATGTACTCGAGCAGAAGATGACAAGATCAAGGTGGGCTACTGAATCTCTTGAATAATGAATGCAGTTTTCATAACAATAAATGATTATTTCCAACCATTCTATATTCTTTACTAGTAAAATACTGGGGCAATTTAAAAAATTTGATCTCTTAATGATCAGATTTAAGATACAGTTCCAAGATGGTCATGAAGGAGGAATGGTGCAAGATCAGTCATGCTGATCAGATCAAAAGCCTGTCTAGACCAATATTTGCTTTCCCACAGTGGACAACCAAATGCAGCCAACAAGCCAGGGCATTAAAGGCAACAGCCCTCCTCCACTGTTTCCCCCCTCCCCAAAGAACTGGCATTCAGAGTACATGACCTCAGAGTATAGTGGTTCCATTTGGTCATCATTGCTCATAGCCACTTATTATACAGTTTCATTGAAAATAAATTTAATCCATTGTTTTAAACCGATGTAACTTAGTGACCATCACCATATCATGTAATGGATTCCATAAATTGTGTGTCTCTTTGCACTTGTTTACACTGAGCTTCATTTGCCATTTTGTTCCCTGTCATCTAGCTTGGAGAGATCTTTTTGTAGCTCTTCATAGTCCACTTGGTTTTTCATTGCTCTAATTATTTTGTGTCATCTGCACACTTGGCCATCTCCAGACAATTTATGAAGAAGTTGAAATCCCTGGGGGATCCCATTTTCTTCCCCCCATTGTAGGAACTGTCAGTTTATTCCTACCTTCTGCTTACGGTTTAACCAGTTACTGATCCGTGTGAGAAGAAATCTTCTTATTCCATGACTGTTAATTTTCCTTAGGAGACTTTGATGAGAGATTTTATTCAAAGGTTTTTGGAAGTCCTTGGCATCTTGAGGTTCCCCCCTTTTTTTCTTTTCAGTCCTAATTATACGATGTCTACAAAAGCAATTCTGTCACTGACTTAGTTCACACATAATATTATGCCAAACCATGGCTAAGCACAAATGCACAAGCATATGGATAACAATAGGAATAGGAAAAATCACAGCCACTTTGCTCCTCCTCTGGTCCTCCTCCTGCCTTGCTACCTGGAGCTAAGCCATGGTTTGTCTGAACCCAGGCACTTGGTTTGTCTCACTCCAGGCAAATCACCAACTGTAAACAAAGCTTGTTCTTGGTTTACTGCTCGTGGTTGGTCTGGGGGAGCCAAACCAGGTTTGGATGTAATGCTAAACCAAACCATGGCTTACCTTCAGGTAGTGTGGCAACAGCAGGACTGTAGAATGAATAAAAGAGCTGTGATTTTTTTCTGTATCCGCTTGCTTGTGCATTCACACTTAGCCATGATTTGGCTTAGCATTACATGTGTTACTGGGCCTATATGTTTAATACCCTCAAAGAATTATAAAAGGTTTATGAAGCAAGACTTATTTTGTCAGAAGGCATAGCAATTCTTGTTCAGCAATTGTTGCTCTGCTATATGTTTTAATAATGCTTTCCACCAATTTACTGAGTTAAAACAATAGGCAAACTTTTCCAGTCTCATCACCTGACTCCCTTTTAAAACATGATGTTATATATAGCTACCTTCCAATTTCCCAGTACGGAAGCTGATTATACAAATGGTGTATTTTTATTAGGAGACCAACAAGAAGATGTATACCATCTGGGCCTGGTGACTTTTTTTTTTAAAATTCATCAGTTTCCCCTAGAACAGTGGCAGCCAATGTAGTGTCCTTTAAATATTATAGGCTATAATTCCCATCATTCCTGACCATGGGCCATGTTTGCAGGGGCTGATAGGAATTGTAGCCAATCCACATGTGGAGGGCACCAAGTTGACTACGCCTGCCATAGAACTTCATTTCTTGTCACTTTTATTTGACCCTGTTATTCATCTGTCTTCATCGGGCTGGGGGGGGCAGGGGAGGAAACTAGTTCAGCCATAGGCATCTGTACAGCATCTTCTGCTGTGAAAACTGACACAAGTAATCCCTTCAGCTTCTCTGAAGTCTCCCTATCCTACAATCATTTCATTTGTTTGTCATTTAGCGGTCTAGCAGCCTCACTGCCTAGCTTCCTGATTCTGATATAGTTTAAGATGTTTATTGTTTTGTCTTCATGTTTCTAGTAAGATATTTCCCAGTGTCTCTCTTTGCTTGCTTAATCATCAATTTAGGTTTATTTTGTGAGAGTCATGTTTTCCTAATTTGTGCTATTCTTCCTGTTATTAATGGAAACCTTCTTGGCTCTTAGAACTTCTTGGCTATGTACATTAAGCATGTTGACGTTCTTTGGCACTCTTTCCATACCTTTCCTGATCCTGTAGCATCTAGTTTATCTAAACTTTTATTGTTGCTGTTATGTGCCTTCAAGTCGATTACAACTTAGGCGACCCTATGAATCATCAACCTCCAAACATACAATTATTTGTCTTTTTCGCAGTCCATGGTGTCTGCAAAGCTCTCCTCCAACACTTTCTTTCAAATTATTTGATTTTTCTCTTATCCACTTTTTTCACTGTCCAACTTTCACATCCATACATAGAGATCAGGAATACCATGGTCTGAATGTTCCTTACTTTAGTGTTAAGTGGTACATCTTTGCATTTGAGGACCTTTTCTAGTTCTCTCATAGCTGCCCTCCCCAGTCCTAGCCTTCTTCTGATTTCTAGACTATTGTCTCCCTTTTGGTTAATGACTGTGCCAAGGTATTGATAATCCTTGACAAGTTCGATGTCCTTGTTGTCAACTTTAAAGTTACATAAATCTTCTGTTGTCATTACTTTAGTCTTCTTGATGTTCAGCTGTGGTCTACAGTGGTTTTAAATAGCCTCCAAGCATCCTGGAGAGATTTGACCTTCTGTACTCCTTCTGTAACTTCCTTTGAATTAATCCATTCATCTTTAATTTTCTCTATGGAAATGAAATGTGACCATGCCCATCATTCTGATCAATTTGCCCCCTCATGTGTATACAGAATTTATCAGCACTATTGTGAGCATTGCTGAGCCATTCAACAACTGTTAGTTGTGTACCAGATCCTCAGCATCACTGAGAAAGTTCAGGATCGTCTTATCTTGAGAAGTTGGCTCTATCGCTAACAGTTCCAGGGTGCAGCCAATTTTATCAAATCTAGAAATGTTGTCTTTTTGTCATAATTTAAGGACAAATTAACTCAGAAAACATTTGAAGTTGTCCACCTCTTTACAGATTCCCCCCTCCTTTGGTTGCCTTTTTGATTTCTTTCTCCATCCAAAGATCACACTCAGAGCTTTGGTGAAGGAGTGATCAGATCATTAGATAGAGTGAAGCATCTGCCTCAGGCTGTAAATGCTTGCGGTCATGGAGGAGTAAGGTGTGTGCACCTTACAGCCTGCCTTGCATCCCTTAAGCTAGCCTGCTGCGCTCAGTTGCAGTGGAGAATGCTGCACCATAGCTACTGTTGAAGTAGCATTCAGCTGCCCATGTGGTTGACTCTGTACATGGGAAGTGGGGAGCACCATCTTGTTCTTTGCCTTAGGTGGCAAAATATCTTGGGCCATCCCTGTGAGTGATAATATGCTCCCATTATTTATTTACTTTTTGGGCCTTGTATTCCCCTCACAGCAATTCTGTGAAGACGTTCACTCCTTGGTTTTCTAGCTTATTGGACTCTTGGAGATAAAGGGCAACTCCAGCCACAACATATCCTTCCTTGTTATTTCCCTAAACTAAGTATCTCTTTTCCCACCAAGTTTCAAATATGCCCACTACATCTGTTTTAGCACCAAGAACTCACCTCCTCCTATCATGATCTGAGGCTTCTCACATTAGTATATAAAACCCTATATATCTGTCCTCCAGATGTCTTTTACATTAATTCAATAGTTTATTAATAATATTGATATGCCACCCAATAATGAAGTGCTGGAGGTATGCTGGGTCTATAATTGAAGTGTACACTCTTTGTATAATGTCAGAGCATTTCATATACAAAGGGATACATATCAAATATGGGCTTGTAACACCACCCCGGTGAAAATGGTATAACTGGAGAGCCAATTATTCCGGGTCCTCTCAGCCTTAGGCTACTTGCTGCTTGATTGCTTTTGGCAGGGTGGTAAGCACCCCCTCCTTTACAAAGAGCTTGGGTCCAGGCTCCTGGAAAAATAACATGAAGAGGAACACTCATTTCTCCGTCCAAATTTTCTCTTTGGGGGAAAGTAGTAAGCAACAACCCAATCAGACAGACACAGCGGACCACATCCACTGCCCCAAGAGGGTTCCCAGCCATACAGAATCCCAAAGAGCTTGTGGCATCCTCTGGTTTTTGCCCCAGACCATTGTAGGCCAGGACTGTAGACCTCCCCCCCACCAGAACCATCCAAATTCCCAATGCCCTTATCTTGGGAGGGGGGAAAGACAAATAGGACAAAAAATGATGATATCCCCACAATTGCTGCTAGAACTAAAGCAGTTTGCTAGCCCGATGTGGCCCCTGCCTATGTGCTTCGACCGCTCCCAAGTACCCCAAGAGGGCAATAACACCACTGAACCTCCCAACATTGTCCCCATCTGGGAAAACAGTACAGGGGACTGCCACCACTCTCTGCCACCATTATGTTTGCTGCCAGAATCCTTAATTAAAATTAAGCACAGCCTCCTGCCTGTTCCTCCAATCAGACAGGAGGTGGCTGCTCCTTCTCTGTGACAACAGGTGATTGAACTGCTGAAGACGACATCCTCTTCTCTGGCCTATTCACCATCCATGTAAGGCCTCCACTGTTCCCAGTAGCTGGTCCAGAAGTGCAAATACCACCACCCTGCCACCCACATCTGGCATGACCCTGCTGGAATGGACCCTACCGTACATGAAGTAGCTTGCTCCAGCTGAATCTGATTTCCTGCACTTTCTTTGGAGAACCATTCCCAAGTGCACACATCCCTGTGTAAGAAAAAAATCCTGTCCCCTGCCCCATGACCTGCCTAAGCCCCGTCTCCACCCAAAATCAGAAAAGGGGAAGGGAATTGTTGCCAAATGCAAAAGCAAAGATCCCACAACAAGAAGTGAAAGGGGAGGTGAAGATGTCAAAGGCCCTTATCTCACACAAGCAACTGTATCAGCTAGAAGCCCAAGTGACAGTGTGAAAGCAGGAAGTCTCTTGCCCATGCTACAACCCCAAACTGGCAGTGCCTGCCCTAAGTGAATTCCATACTCCTCCCACCCAGTGACAAAACATGAAGACACGAGAGTCCACATTTCCCTGCTGCAGCAACTAACTCAAAGTGGTGCCTGCATGACTCAATTTGAGTGGAATGATCAGGACATTTGCTTAAACACAGGTTTTGTGTTACAGTAAGTCCCAGCCATTGAAATATTAGCAACTGTGTTCAATGGACCTGGAGGTGCCCACCTCTAATCACCAGCTCAATAAATCCACACTCCACAAGTTCCACTTGTGGAGGCGAGGGGTCCTTAAGAAAAGATGCTTAAGGTGGTTGCTAGAAAACTGATTGCAAGTACATATTAAGAACATGATTGGCATGTTAGGTTCTTATTTGTAATTGTTTCTGTAGTAAAGTTCACTATTTAGCAAGAAATGCAGAGGCAGAGCTCTATCAAAAGTCTGCATAAATAAACTTCTTAAAATCTTCTTAGTTCAGAAGTAAAACAGTCCTTCCATACTTATTTTTATAAAGAAAATGTTGATATTCCAACAAAATATTAGGTAGCTAAATTATAGTTTATCTCTTTCTCTTCAAGAGACCTCTGGCACATCTCTTGGTGTGATAATATTTTGCTTCACTGATATAGTTAGAATCCTTTTTCCTCTTCCTTAAAAGAGCCTAGTCCAGTTTCTGGCATGTGTTGAAAACTGCAGTAACAGAGGATTACCGTTTTCTGCACACTTTGTTGCACCAAATTAATATAACGTGCATGTCATTTTAATGGAACAGATGCCAAACTGCAATTATTGGACATTATTTCATTTTTCTTCTGAAATTTATCCTCAGATGTGAAATCGACAGAGTTGGGGATGGGGAAATAATTCCAATTGCAAATTGCGTTCTTCCAAATTTTCTTGATTTTGTGCCCTTTTGCCATATACTACCATACAGCAAAGGTAGAAGCTGGAAGTGTCTGCAGCTATTTGGGTGTGTGTGAAATAAATGTTGGTATTGTGAGAGAGCTAGGTGGACACTTTACTTGGGGAAGAGAATGCAAAGCCTACGGAAAGCACTGAATTTGCCAAGGTTTAATATTGTTCACCACTTTTAGACTTGATGTGGAAATTAATATAAACATGTTTCAAAGTAATACATATAAGTGAACTTCTTGCAATCTTGTTGGTTCAGAAATAAAACTTAGACATCTGTTCTACCATTTTTAGTTTTGAGGGGAAAATGTTGATATTCCAACAAAATGTTATTTAGCTAAACTATATTCCATCTCTGCCTTCAAGTCGATTCTGGCTTATGGTGACCCTATGGATTGGGTTTTCATGGTAAGCAGTATTCAGAGGTGGTTTACTATTGCCAGCTAAATTATTATAGTAACCCTTTATCTGTGTCAAGAGATTTCTGGCAATAACATGTAGTAATGTGATAATATTTCCCTTCACTGGTATAGCTAAAATCTTTTTTTTTTTTTAAACAGAGCCCAGTCCAGTTTCTGGCATAAGTGTTGAAAACCGCACTAACACAACAGTAACTTTAAAGTGGGACAATAGTGATCCAAATGCTTCTAATTACACTTATCGAATACAAATAGAAGGAAGTGATCCTCCCAGGAATGAATATTCTGATAATGCCAGTGCAGTAATTAGTGCCTTGGTACCTGGAACGTTGTACACATTCAAAATATACGCACGAGCAGATGGTAACAACACTGAGTGGGACCCAAATGATATAGCTGTTTATACAAGTAAGTATTTAAGACAGCTCTATTTCTGTACCAAAAAGCTACATACTATACATTCAAAATATGTACTCGAGCAGAAGATGACAAGATCAAGGTGGGCTACTGAATCTCTTGAATAATGAATGCAGTTTTCATAACAATAAATGATTATTTCCAACCATTCTATATTCTTTACTAGTAAAATACTGGGGCAATTTAAAAAATTGGATCTCTTAATGATCAGATTTAAGATACAGTTCCAAGATGGTCATGAAGGAGGAATGGTGCAAGATCAGTCATGCTGATCAGATCAAAAGCCTGTCTAGACCAATATTTTCTTTCCCACAGTGGACAACCAAGTGCAGCCAACAAGCCAGGGCATTAAAGGCAACAGCCCTCCTCTACTGTTTCCCCCCTCCCCAAAGAACTGGCATTCAGAGTACATGACCTCAGAGTATAGTGGTTCCATTTGGTCATCATTGCTCATAGCCACTTATTATACAGTTTCATTGAAAATAAATTTAATCCATTGTTTTAAAGCAATGTAACTTAGTGACCATCACCATATCATGTAATGGATTCCATAAATTGTGTGTCTCTTTGCACTTGTTTACACTGAGCTTCATTTGCTATTTTGTTCCCTATCATCTAGTTTGGAGAGATCTTTTTGTAGCTCTTCATAGTCCACTTGGTTTTTCATTACTCTAATTATTTTGTGTCATCTGCACACTTGGCCATCTCCAGACAATTTATGAAGAAGTTGAAATCCCTGGGGGATCCCATTTTCTTCCCCCCATTGTAGGAACTGTCAGTTTATTCCTACCTTCTGCTTACGGTTTAACCAGTTACTGATCCGTGTGAGAAGTAATCTTCTTATTCCATGACTGTTAATTTTCCTTAGGAGACTTTGATGAGAGATTTTATTCAAAGGTTTTTGGAAGTCCTTGGCATCTTGGGGTTCCCCCCTTTTTTCTTTTCAGTCCTAATTATACAATGTCTACAAAAGCAATTCTGTCACTGACTTAGTTCACACATAATATTATGCCAAACCATGGCTAAGCACAAATGCACAAGCATATGGATAACAATAGGAATAGGAAAAATCACAGCCACTTTGCTCCTCCTCTGGTCCTCCTCCTGCCTTGCTACCTGGAGCTAAGCCATGGTTTGTCTGAACCCAGGCACTTGATTTGTCTCACTCCAGGCAAATCACCAACTGTAAACAAAGCTTGTTCTTGGTTTACTGCTCGTGGTTGGTCTGGGGGAGCCAAACCAGGTTTGGATGTAATGCTAAACCAAACCATGGCTTACCTTCAGGTAGTGTGGCAACAGCAGGACTGTAGAATGAGTAAAAGAGCTGTGATTTTTTTCTGTATCCGCTTGCTTGTGCATTCACACTTAGCCATGATTTGGCTTAGCATTACATGTGTTACTGGGCCTATATGTTTAATACCCTCAAAGAATTATAAAAGGTTTATGAAGCAAGACTTATTTTGTCAGAAGGCATAGCAATTCTTGTTCAGCAATTGTTGCTCTGCTATATGTTTTAATAATGCTTTCCACCAATTTACTGAGTTAAAACAATAGGCAAACTTTTCCAGTCTCATCACCTAACTCCCTTTTAAAACATGATGTTATATATAGCTACCTTCCAATTTCCCAGTACGGAAGCTGATTATACAAATGGTGTATTTTCCATAGGAAGTGGGCCATCACTGTGGGAAATAGTTCCACCTATCGTGCGAAGGCAAGAATGTTTTTGAAGTCAAGACTAGGGACGTCATGCCCCTCCCACTCTCCAGTTCATTCTTGCCTTCGTACGAACAAGATTGGAATTTCACGTAGCATTTAGCTAAGTCTCGTATTTGTTTCTCTTTTTCTCTTCAAAACCTTTTTTCTGTTTTTTGTGTCTAGCCTACTGAGGATCCCCTCAGAGACCGCGGCTGCGGCTCTCTTCCCCCTTTCCTCAGGGCTATTTAATTTCTTTTATTCCCTTGATTGGGGTGCTCCCTCTGAGACCGCGGCTGCGGCTCTCTTTATTTTTGCAGTTTCAAGCCCCCTCCCCCCCCCGTAGCCAGGGGGCTCCCTCGGTGACCGCGGCTGCGGTTCTTTTCTTTTTTTTTTAAGATCGCTTTTGATCGCTTGTGAGGGAAGGGGAATCCCTCTCCCTCCCCCCCCCGATCGTTGCCGCGGCTGCGGCTGATCCGATCTCTGCGGGAGCTTGCAGCTGCGGCTCCCGCCGTTACTACCTTACCGCAGATCGCCCTCGCTACGTGGCTTAAATCCCACTGCGAAGGGCTTTACAGACCGCGACGGCGGCTCTCTCTGCGGCGGCTGCCGTGTGTTCCTCTACCTGCTCTTCCAGAGTTTTTTCTAACCACTACTGCGGCTTTCGGCGAGTCCGTGCTGGCCAGCCCTTCCCCCAGTTCGCTTGCGACGGCCGCCATTGCTCCTTCTCCCTCAGCCCCGTTTTGATCGTTTTTTCCCGCCCGTTTTTTTTTTTTCCGGGCGCCATTTTTTGAAATTCAAAATTCCCGCCTTTTTTGTTCCCATCTATTTAGCTTCGGATACCTCCCCTGCAGGCTATCTATCTGTATGTTTGTGTATATGTGCTGCTGACAAACTTACACAAGGCTGATTTACACACATTTTTACTGTGGCTGTAATCATAGTGGCTGAATTGTATTATTAAGGCTGGAGCTCCAATCCTAGTGGGCTGGATTGTATTATCAAGGCTGGAGCTTTAATCCTAGTGGCTGGATTACATTATCAAGGCTGGAGTTTTAATCCTAGTGGCTGGATTACATTATCAAGGCTGGAGCTTTAATCCTAGTGGCTGGATTACATTATCAAGGCTGGAACTTTAATATCAGTGGCTGACTTGTATTAAATCTGATTTACATTACATATCCTGCCCCCTATGGGGCCGTGAACAAGCCAAAAACCCAGCCCACAGCACTAATCTGAGTGTGCCAACTCTAAAACAGCCTATATTATATTAACGCGGATACCTCTGTGCATTCTGCCCCCTCTGTGGCAGTGCATTCGCCATCTGCCAGTGTATCCTACCCCCTCCGTGGTAGTACGCTGTGCCAGTTCGGGTCTTTACATTCTGCCCCCTCCGTGGCAGTGTACTGCACCCAGGTTCATATAAGATGGCAGAACAGCCAGGCATGTCACCATCAACACACATGGTGCCAGATCAGCCAGACATGCCACAATCAGCCAAGCCACAACATACTAACTCGTCTAAGACCAGACATGCCAAAGCACTGGCTAAGACAAAACATCTTTCCAGCCATAGTAAACCAAAGCGTCCTCGTTATGTCTCTGTGCCAACAACCACCACAGCACAGACACACATAAGTGATATTTTCCATTCTCCTGCTACTGCCTCTGACGAGGAAGAGTTTGTTGGCTTTCCCCCTCACGGTTCGCCTAACGAACCTACCTCTGGCTTACCGCCTCAGACATCTGTTCCAACAGCCCACCAGGCACATACATCTCACACATCTGGTCTGCAGCTGTCTCCTGATTTCCTCTCCCAACTCCAAGCCATGCTGGCTTATTTCACACAAATGCAGTCACTACCACAGGTTCCTGCCATACCCCCACTCAACATGGACCAACGCGCGTTCCATGCTGCTCATCCTTCCTGCTCGCCAGATCCCTTCGATGTAGCCAGAGGCAGATGTACGGACGAAGCCTCGTATGCGGAGGAGTTAACTTTCACTGACCATGTTGAAGGAGACGACTGGAGCGACTATTCAGATCATGAGGAGGATACATCGTATCGCTTGTTCAATACCTCAGATTACCAACCGCTCGCACGTAGGGTACTTCATACCCTTGGTCTCCAGACTGCGCCCTCAACTTCGTCCGCTCCAACTCTCAAAGGGGCCAAGGTCCTCAAATCCCCTGCACCTACTGAACACTACATCCCGGTGCCGGACCCAATTGCTAAATTAGCTTCCGATGAATGGGCCCACCCGCTCAAAGCTCGACGCTTCAAGAACATGGCTGACAGACTTTACGCCCTAGCCCCAGACTTCGCCACCAAGTTAGAGGTCCCTGGCATAGATGAACCGATCGCTCGCCTCGTTTCACGATCTATCTTGCCCAGGGAAGGGGAATCCCACCTAAAAGATACTACTGAACGTCGAATAGACTTCGCCCTCCTCAAGAACCACGAGGCCACTGCCCTAGCCATGCGTGCCTCCGCCTCAGCCTCCATCTTCTCCAGAGCATCTATGATGTGGCTGGATGACCTTCTAGAGGATGATAACCCTGATCCTGTCGCCTTCAAAAGAGCACTATTGAAATTACGTAAGACAGCAGCTTTTGTGGCCGATGCCACTTTGGATGCCACCCAATTAGGGGCACGAGCCATGACGACTCAAATAGTCGCTCGTCGTACCCTCTGGCTTCGCCACTGGCAAGCTGATTCAGCGGCCAGATTGAACCTGTCCAAGGCCCCTTACTCCGGATCTCTACTCTTCGGCGAGGAAGCTCTAAAGGCAGTTCTGGTTGATCCAAAAGACGCCCATAAACCGGTTCTAGCCACAGTCAAGAACATCGACCACAGGCCCTTCAGGCGATTTCCCTCCTTTCGTTCTAACCAGCCTTTTCGAGGAACGCGGCCAGGAGGACGAGGCCGCGATTTCAGACCCTATGATTCCAACGCATTCAGGGTTTCCTGGAACCGACGCTTCCAGGGCAGAGGTCAGTACCAAGGGCGCAGGGGCAACTCATCGTCCTCATATAGGGGAGGTCCTCGCCTACACAAGTAGTATTAACGCCATCCCCATAGGTGGCAGATTACTTAATTTTGGAGATCGATGGCTGCGCCTTACTAAGGTCTCCTGGATCAGGGACCTCTTCACTTATGGCTATACCATAGAGTTCTGGGCAACCCCATCAGACAGATTCCACCCGTCTCCTTGCCCAAGGGCACCAGCCAGGCACAACATCATGCAGACAGCTATACATCACCTCTTGCACATAGCGGCAATAGAGCCAGTTCCCACAACTGAGAGATCGGAAGGGGTGTACTCCCTCCTATTTGCTGTGCCAAAACGAGATTTATCTTGGAGGGCGGTATTGGATCTCAAGTTTGTCAACCGTTTTGTAACATACTGCAAGTTTAAAATGGAATCTCTCCATTCCATTACCGAGAGTCTGCATGAAGGAGACTTCCTGGCTTCTATCGACCTTAAGGAAGCGTATCTCCATGTACCCATTTGCATAGCCCACAGAAAGTTTCTTCGGTTTGCTTTTGGCCACCAACATTTTCAATATAGAGCGATGCCTTTTGGCCTCTCCTCTGCTCCAAGAGTATTTTCCAAGGTGCTACTCATCCTAGTGGCTTACCTTCGGACCCAAGGGGTTCATATCTACCCATATTTGGATGATCTGCTCATACGGGCCAAATCTGAAGAGCTGGCTCATCATCATTTAATGATCACCCTCAATGTTTTGCAGACCTACGGCTGGCTTGTCAACTTCGACAAAAGCCATCTCCAGCCAACCCAACGCCTACTACATCTTGGGGCAATGTTGGACACCCTGCAGGCAATGGTCTTCCTGGCTCCAGATCGCATCACTGCCATCACAAGCATCGCAAGGTCCCTGATGCAACAAACATCCGCAGACGTCATGCTTCTCGCCAGAGCGCTCGGGATGTTTATCTCCACAATCCACATTGTGCCCTGGGCTCGGGCTCACACTCGGCCCCTTCAGTGGACTCTGTTGCCTTTTCAAAAAGACATTGCCAGCTCCAACCATCGCAAAGTTCGTTTGAGCCCCGCTCTGCGCCTCTCCTTCCGCTGGTGGACCAAGGTTCAACACCTCTCCAAGGGCACGTCGTTCAGAGAACCCCGCAGAACCGTCGTGACCACAGACGCCAGCCTCATAGGTTGGGGAGCCAACTGCAACTCCCAGTACGTTCAAGGGGTTTGGCCCAACGCAGAGCAATCTCGAAGCATCAACTGGCTGGAACTAAAGGCTGTCCACTTGGCTCTATGTCATTTTCAGTCTCTGTTCCCTTTGCATCATGTGCTCATTCGAACAGACAACACGTGTGTAAAATCACATTTGAACAGACAGGGGGGCACCAGGTCTCGTCCTCTGCAGGACTTAGCCTCCCTCATCTTTGTCTGGGCAGAACAACATCTACAATCCCTGAAAGCAGAGCACCTCAGAGGGATTTGGAATGTGACAGCAGACTGGCTCAGCAGACAACAGGTCTTCCCAGGAGAATGGAAACTTCATCCAGCCATTTTCCATCGTCTCCAGTGTCGGTTCGGCGCCCTCTCAGTCGACCTGTTTGCTTCCAGTCACAATTGCCAGCTTCCAAGGTACTTTGCTCGATACCTGGACTCAACAGCAGAAGCAGTGGATGCTCTGACAACACCGTGGCCAGACGGTCTATTGTACGCCTTTCCTCCCATACCATTGTTAGCCAAAACCTTGAGGAAGGCGCGAACCGAAAGGGCACAGCTGGTTCTGATAGCACCATTTTGGCCACGCCGACCGTGGTTCTCAGATCTTCTGGCAATGTCAATGATGGATCCTTGGACACTTCCAGTAACGCCAGACCTCCTATCCCAGGGCCCAGTACTGCACCAGGACCCTACTTGGCTCAATCTAACAGCGTGGCGTTTGAACGGAGACACTTGAGGTCAGCTGGACTGTCTGACGCTGTGATTGATATTATTTTGGCCTCGAGAAGACCATCTACCACTCGCATTTATCAACATACCTGGGTGGCTTTCTCCAAGTGGTGTCAGTCCCACCACCACGATCCATCCCAGGCCAATGTGCACCAGGTGCTCCAATTTCTCCACAGTGGCTTTATGATGGGACTTGACCCAACACTCTACGTCGACATGCGTCTACTCTGTCATCCATTCTCTCAGTGTCCTCTCCTGGAGATCATATCTCCTCACATCCGTTCATCAAACGTTTTTTGAGGGGAGTCGCCCTACGCTCTCCGGCTGTTGTCCATCGGTTCCCCTCATGGAGTTTGCCGAAAGTTCTGCAGGCTTTGCAACGCCCTCCGTTTGAACCCATCAGGACTGTGCCCCTACGTATACTGTCCTTCAAGGTCCTGTTTCTGATCGCAATCACATCTGCCAGACGCGTTTCGGAGTTGGGCGCATTGTCTTCTGCTAGACACCTCTGCGTCTTCCATAAGGACTCTGTTGTGCTGAAGACTGACCCTTCCTTTCGTCCCAAGGTCGATTCAGTTTTTCATTGCAACCAGGACATTGTTTTGCCTTCCTTTTGCGCGAATCCTACCCATCCTCTCGAGAAGGCTTGGCATTCGTTGGATGTCCGGAGGGCTCTCAAGACCTACCTGTCTAGGACCCAAGAGATTCGACGAACGGAGTCTCTGTTTGTATCCTTTCATCCAGGGTCTATGGGGCATAAAGTATCCAATCCTACCTTATCCCGTTGGTTAAGGGCATGCATTACCTTAGCATATGAGTCCCTGAAGCTGCCAGTTCCTGCTAGTATAACAGCTCATTCTACTAGGTCAGCTGCCACTTCGGCTGCTTTTGCTACTAATGCTCCTGTTGCCGATATTTGTAGGGCTGCAGTCTGGTCTTCCCCACACTCGTTTATAAGTCATTATAAAATTGATCGTTATGCCTTTGCTGATGCTTCTTTTGGCAGACGAGTGTTGCAACAGGTTCTTAATAAGGATTAACATGTGGGTGGTCCCTCCCTATATGGGTTGCTTTGGTACATCCCACAGTGATGGCCCACTTCCTATGGAAAATGTACCATTGGTCTCACCTGAAAGGTGATTTTCATAGGAAGGGGCCATCACGACCCTCCCAGTTGGAGGATGACTAGCGATTTTATCAATGGGTTACATGTTATTGTTTCCATATTATATTTAAATGTAAGAGTGAAGTCAAGACTTTTAGTTCTGTTATGTTATGAAGTTATGTTAGAGTCATGTTGTTATGCATGTGACTATTATGTTATTTTCCTGGCGGGCCTGTTGGCCTTGTTCTTGTATTTTTAGATATCTCTTTTAGACTCGCTACGAATGAACTGGAGAGTGGGAGGGGCATGACGTCCCTAGTCTTGACTTCAAAAACATTCTTGCCTTCGCACGATAGGTGGAACTATTTCCCACAGTGATGGCCCCTTCCTATGAAAATCACCTTTCAGGTGAGACCAATGGTACATTTTTATTAGGAGACCAACAAGAAGATGTATACCATCTGGGCCTGGTGACTTTTTTTTTTAAAATTCATCAGTTTCCCCTAGAACAGTGGCAGCCAATGTAGTGTCCTTTAAATATTATAGGCTATAATTCCCATCATTCCTGACCATGGGCCATGTTTGCAGGGGCTGATAGGAATTGTAGCCAATCCACATGTGGAGGGCACCAAGTTGACTACGCCTGCCATAGAACTTCATTTCTTGTCACTTTTATTTGACCCTGTTATTCATCTGTCTTCATCGGGCTGGGGGGGGCAGGGGAGGAAACTAGTTCAGCCATAGGCATCTGTACAGCATCTTCTGCTGTGAAAACTGACACAAGTAATCCCTTCAGCTTCTCTGAAGTCTCCCTATCCTACAATCATTTCATTTGTTTGTCATTTAGCGGTCTAGCAGCCTCACTGCCTAGCTTCCTGATTCTGATATAGTTTAAGATGTTTATTGTTTTGTCTTCATGTTTCTAGTAAGATATTTCCCAGTGTCTCTCTTTGCTTGCTTAATCATCAATTTAGGTTTATTTTGTGAGAGTCATGTTTTCCTAATTTGTGCTATTCTTCCTGTTATTAATGGAAACCTTCTTGGCTCTTAGAACTTCTTGGCTATGTACATTAAGCATGTTGACGTTCTTTGGCACTCTTTCCATACCTTTCCTGATCCTGTAGCATCTAGTTTATCTAAACTTTTATTGTTGCTGTTATGTGCCTTCAAGTCGATTACAACTTAGGCGACCCTATGAATCATCAACCTCCAAACATACAATTATTTGTCTTTTTCTCAGTCCATGGTGTCTGCAAAGCTCTCCTCCAACACTTTCTTTCAAATTATTTGATTTTTCTCTTATCCACTTTTTTCACTGTCCAACTTTCACATCCATACATAGAGATCAGGAATACCATGGTCTGAATGTTCCTTACTTTAGTGTTCAGTGGTACATCTTTGCATTTGAGGACCTTTTCTAGTTCTCTCATAGCTGCCCTCCCCAGTCCTAGCCTTCTTCTGATTTCTAGACTATTGTCTCCCTTTTGGTTAATGACTGTGCCAAGGTATTGATAATCCTTGACAAGTTCGATGTCCTTGTTGTCAACTTTAAAGTTACATAAATCTTCTGTTGTCATTACTTTAGTCTTCTTGATGTTCAGCTGTGGTCTACAGTGGTTTTAAATAGCCTCCAAGCATCCTGGAGAGATTTGACCTTCTGTACTCCTTCTGTAACTTCCTTTGAATTAATCCATTCATCTTTAATTTTCTCTATGGAAATGAAATGTGACCATGCCCATCATTCTGATCAATTTGCCCCCTCATGTGTATACTGAATTTATCAGCACTATTGTGAGCATTGCTGAGCCATTCAACAACTGTTAGTTGTGTACCAGATCCTCAGCATCACTGAGAAAGTTCAGGATCGTCTTATCTTGAGAAGTTGGCTCTATCGCTAACAGTTCCAGGGTGCAGCCAATTTTATCAAATCTAGAAATGTTGTCTTTTTGTCATAATTTAAGGACAAATTAACTCAGAAAACATTTGAAGTTGTCCACCTCTTTACAGATTCCCCCCTCCTTTGGTTGCCTTTTTGATTTCTTTCTCCATCCAAAGATCACACTCAGAGCTTTGGTGAAGGAGTGATCAGATCATTAGATAGAGTGAAGCATCTGCCTCAGGCTGTAAATGCTTGCGGTCATGGAGGAGTAAGGTGTGTGCACCTTACAGCCTGCCTTGCATCCCTTAAGCTAGCCTGCTGCGCTCAGTTGCAGTGGAGAATGCTGCACCATAGCTACTGTTGAAGTAGCATTCAGCTGCCCATGTGGTTGACTCTGTACATGGGAAGTGGGGAGCACCATCTTGTTCTTTGCCTTAGGTGGCAAAATATCTTGGGCCATCCCTGTGAGTGATAATATGCTCCCATTATTTATTTACTTTTTGGGCCTTGTATTCCCCTCACAGCAATTCTGTGAAGACGTTCACTCCTTGGTTTTCTAGCTTATTGGACTCTTGGAGATAAAGGGCAACTCCAGCCACAACATATCCTTCCTTGTTATTTCCCTAAACTAAGTATCTCTTTTCCCACCAAGTTTCAAATATGCCCACTACATCTGTTTTAGCACCAAGAACTCACCTCCTCCTATCATGATCTGAGGCTTCTCACATTAGTATATAAAACCCTATATATCTGTCCTCCAGATGTCTTTTACATTAATTCAATAGTTTATTAATAATATTGATATGCCACCCAATAATGAAGTGCTGGAGGTATGCTGGGTCTATAATTGAAGTGTACACTCTTTGTATAATGTCAGAGCATTTCATATACAAAGGGATACATATCAAATATGGGCTTGTAACACCACCCCGGTGAAAATGGTATAACTGGAGAGCCAATTATTCCGGGTCCTCTCAGCCTTAGGCTACTTGCTGCTTGATTGCTTTTGGCAGGGTGGTAAGCACCCCCTCCTTTACAAAGAGCTTGGGTCCAGGCTCCTGGAAAAATAACATGAAGAGGAACACTCATTTCTCCGTCCAAATTTTCTCTTTGGGGGAAAGTAGTAAGCAACAACCCAATCAGACAGACACAGCGGACCACATCCACTGCCCCAAGAGGGTTCCCAGCCATACAGAATCCCAAAGAGCTTGTGGCATCCTCTGGTTTTTGCCCCAGACCATTGTAGGCCAGGACTGTAGACCTCCCCCCCACCAGAACCATCCAAATTCCCAATGCCCTTATCTTGGGAGGGGGGAAAACAAATAGGACAAAAAATGATGATATCCCCACAATTGCTGCTAGAACTAAAGCAGTTTGCTAGCCCGATGTGGCCCCTGCCTATGTGCTTCGACCGCTCCCAAGTACCCCAAGAGGGCAATAACACCACTGAACCTCCCAACATTGTCCCCATCTGGGAAAACAGTACAGGGGACTGCCACCACTCTCTGCCACCATTATGTTTGCTGCCAGAATCCTTAATTAAAATTAAGCACAGCCTCCTGCCTGTTCCTCCAATCAGACAGGAGGTGGCTGCTCCTTCTCTGTGACAACAGGTGATTGAACTGCTGAAGACGACATCCTCTTCTCTGGCCTATTCACCATCCATGTAAGGCCTCCACTGTTCCCAGTAGCTGGTCCAGAAGTGCAAATACCATCACCCTGCCACCCACATCTGGCATGACCCTGCTGGAATGGACCCTACCGTACATGAAGTAGCTTGCTCCAGCTGAATCTGATTTCCTGCACTTTCTTTGGAGAACCATTCCCAAGTGCACACATCCCTGTGTAAGAAAAAAAATCCTGTCCCCTGCCCCATGACCTGCCTAAGCCCCGTCTCCACCCAAAATCAGAAAAGGGGAAGGGAATTGTTGCCAAATGCAAAAGCAAAGATCCCACAACAAGAAGTGAAAGGGGAGGTGAAGATGTCAAAGGCCCTTATCTCACACAAGCAACTGTATCAGCTAGAAGCCCAAGTGACAGTGTGAAAGCAGGAAGCCTCTTGCCCATGCTCAACCCCAAACTGGCAGTCCCTGCCCTAAGTGAATTCCATACTCCTCCCACCCAGTGACAAAACATGAAGACACGAGAGTCCACATTTCCCTGCTGCAGCAACTAACTCAAAGTGGTGCCTGCATGACTCAATTTGAGTGGAATGATCAGGACATTTGCTTAAACACAGGTTTTGTGTTACAGTAAGTCCCAGCCATTGAAATATTAGCAACTGTGTTCAATGGACCTGGAGGTGCCCACCTCTAATCACCAGCTCAATAAATCCACACTCCACAAGTTCCACTTGTGGAGGCGAGGGGTCCTTTTTCTTAAGAAAAGATGCTTAAGGTGGTTGCTAGAAAACTGATTGCAAGTACATATTAAGAACATGATTGGCATGTTAGGTTCTTATTTGTAATTGTTTCTGTAGTAGAGTTCACTATTTAGCAAGAAATGCAGAGGCAGAGCTCTATCAAAAGTCTGTATAAATAAACTTCTTAAAATCTTGTTAGTTCAGAAGTAAAACAGTCCTTCCATACTTATTTTTATAAAGAAAATGTTGATATTCCAACAAAATATTAGGTAGCTAAATTATAGTTTATCTCTTTCTCTTCAAGAGACCTCTGGCACATCTCTTGGTGTGATAATATTTTGCTTCACTGATATAGTTAGAATCCTTTTTCCTCTTCCTTAAAAAGAGCCTAGTCCAGTTTCTGGCATGTGTTGAAAACTGCAGTAACAGAGGATTACCGTTTTCTGCACACTTTGTTGCACCAAATTAATATAACGTGCATGTCATTTTAATGGAACAGATGCCAAACTGCAATTATTGGACATTCTTTCATTTTTCTTCTGAAATTTATCCTCAGATGTGAAATTGACAGAGTTGGGGATGGGGAAATAATTCCAATTGCAAATTGCGTTCTTCCAAATTTTCTTGATTTTGTGCCCTTTTGCCATATACTACCATACAGCAAAGGTAGAAGCTGGAAGTGTCTGCAGCTATTTGGGTGTGTGTGAAATAAATGTTGGTATTGTGAGAGAGCTAGGTGGACACTTTACTTGGGGAAGAGAATGCAAAGCCTACGGAAAGCACTGAATTTGCCAAGGTTTAATATTGTTCACCACTTTTAGACTTGATGTGGAAATTAATATAAACATGTTTCAAAGTAATACATATAAGTGAACTTCTTGCAATCTTGTTGGTTCAGAAATAAAACTTAGACATCTGTTCTACCATTTTTAGTTTTGAGGGGAAAATGTTGATATTCCAACAAAATGTTATTTAGCTAAACTATATTCCATCTCTGCCTTCAAGTCGATTCTGGCTTATGGTGACCCTATGGATTGGGTTTTCATGGTAAGCGGTATTCAGAGGTGGTTTACTATTGCCAGCTAAATTATTATAGTAACCCTTTATCTGTGTCAAGAGATTTCTGGCAATAACATGTAGTAATGTGATAATATTTCCCTTCACTGGTATAGCTAAAATCTTTTTTTTTTTTAAACAGAGCCCAGTCCAGTTTCTGGCATAAGTGTTGAAAACCGCACTAACACAACAGTAACTTTAAAGTGGGACAATAGTGATCCAAATGTTTCTGTCTACACTTATCGAATACAAATAGAAGGAAGTGATCCTCCCAGGAATGAATATTCTGATAATGCCAGTGCAGTAATTAGTGCCTTGGTACCTGGAACGTTGTACACATTCAAAATATACGCACGAGCAGATGGTAACAACACTGAGGGGGACCCAAATGATATAGCTGTTTATACAAGTAAGTATTTAAGACAGCTCTATTTCTGTACCAAAAAGCTACATACTACATTCAAAATATGTACTCGAGCAGAAGATGACAAGATCAAGGTGGGCTACTGAATCTCTTGAATAATGAATCCTGTTTTCATAACAATAAATGATTATTTCCAACCATTCTATGTTCTTTACTAGTAAAATACTGGGGCAATTTAAAAAATTGGATCTCTTAATGATCAGATTTAAGATACAGTTCCAAGGTGGTCATGAAGGATGAATGGTGCAAGATCAGTCATGCTGATCAGATCAAAAGCCTGTCTAGACCAATATTTAATACTGATCTACTTTTCTACCATAGAGACAGAAAAAATATTTCTACCATATATCAGGTGGGGAACCTCTAGCCTGCAGGTCAGTCTTGTCCTGCCAGGCTTACCCATGTGTCCCCTGAGGCCGATTGGGGTAAGCCACACCTACCCACCCTACACCTGACATCTTGCAGGTAAAGGCGTGGCGTGGTCAGAAGGGTAGGACTTGCCCAAAGCCTGCTTGTGCCATTTCCAAAGTGTCCGAAGCCAGCTGTTCATTGGGATCCTTTGAAGCGCTATGCAAAGCAGGAACCCAGCTCTAAGCAAAATCACCCCCTCATTAGCTGATGCGAAGGGAAAGTGATCCTACTTAGTCCAGGTGTGCTAGAGAGCTCATGCACCTGAATCCAGCACTAGGTAGCCTTGTTTCTTGTTTCATCAAGTTGTGGGGAGAGGATAAACAAAGCCATCTTTTGCATGCAACAACAGCGGAATGGAGATGTCCCTCTTGCTGCAGTTGCTTGCCAAGTGAAGCCTTGTTTCTCCCCTCCACATGGTGGGGAGAACTAAAGCCACTTTTTGCAAGCAACAGCAGCAAAGGGGAGAAGTGCTTGGAGCTTACCAAAGCGGCAAACCCTGGGCTGACAGTGCCCTTGGGAACCCTTTGCAAGGGTTTTTGACAGGTAAGTGGGATATCCCCCTGTCAAATTTGGTCTGCGAAGCTGATTGTGATAAGGATCTGGCTCGCAGAGTCGAAAAAGTTCCCCACCCCTGTTCTGTGTATTCACAATATGTACTCTAGTAAAGAGGGTGTCAAAGGAAAAAGGTAGTTTGCTGGCTATTTGCTGGAGGGCCATCCGTTGCCATAACTGAAGGGCTCCTTCTGTTCTTGGAAGGTACTGTGATCTACCCGATCCACCAGAGAGGTGATTTTCACCTGCATTGCCTTTCTTGCTGCTCCATGGGGTCCTGCAGTCCTCTGTAGCAGGTTTTCCGGAGGCACCAGGGCTGTATGGGGGAAAGTCAGTGAAGATCATTTCCATTGAGTGCAGCCTGGATCCAATCCCTTTAAATCTTATTAGTTCAAAAGTCAAAGTTAGGCTTCTTTGTTTATTTTTTACTATGAAGTTGCTAAAATACTAGCTAATCAAATTTCAATAAATCTATACCTGTTTCAAGAGACTGCTGGCAGCATTATTTTAATATTTGATAACATTTTCCTTCATTTATAGCTAAACTCTTTTTTTTCTCTAACAGGGCCCAGTCCAGTTTTTGGTATAAATGTTGAAAACTACAACAACACAACTGTGAATTTAACATGGAGAAATGATGATGCAAATGCTTTCACCTACACTTACAGAATACAAATTCAAGGAAATGGTACCACATGGAGTGAAACCTCTAATGCCACCAGTGCAGTAATTAGCCATTTGGAACCTGGAACTTTGTACACATTCAAAATATATCCAATTGCGGCTGATAAACAAACCGAAGGAGACCTAGATGAGAAAGCTATTTATACAAGTAAGTAAATTAACACACATGGTAATCCAATGTACATTCAGAATATGTCCTTGAACGGCACAAGCTAGTGGTTGGCCTAGCTTAAAAATCTGTACGTATGAGTTTTTGAACATTTCAGGTAATTTTTTTGTCTGGAAAAAGAGTATATATTCTGAGTGAGTTCTAAAGTTGTGCCAGCAGAAATGACAGGCCTTCCCCTTCCTCTTCTCCCCCCTGAAGCCCCCTGCACATATTGCAAACCTCCAGAGGAGCCTGGGGGTGCATGGGTGGCTGCAGGGGACAGGACAGGAGAGGATGGTCGGTTGTGCAAACAGGCTACCACAGATGGATATCACTCAGTGTATTTACTCTTATTTGTACTTTCCATGGTTCAAATCTCATTTCCTTTTTGTGTTTTTGCCATACAGAACCCAGTCCTGTCTCTGGCTTCCATGTTGTCAGCATTAGCACAAGTACAGTAACCTTAAGTTGGGAAGACAATGATGCTTCTTCTTCGGGGTACACTTACATAGTATTGTATCAACTAATGGAAGTGGAAATGTATGTAACATCACAAGACAAGAATGTTACCATTGAAGGACTTAAACCAGGCACCCTCTATCGCTTCAGTGTATTTCCACAAGCAGAAGACAACCTCACTAGAGGGGACCCTCAAAGCATAGGTACATGTACAGGTAACTATTAACACATTTTTTCATGAATAATCTAAATCTATTTATCATCTTACTTTAATGCCACTCTTATAACATCCAAGAGCAATTCAGAAGAGATATAAGACAAAATTCACAAAACTATAACCAAAATATCAAAAAATTAAAACCTTCAGCAGACAATAATAATTATAAAAACAGTTATAGATTATTTACTAAAGCAAACTGTTCACATCACATGGACCTAAAATGAAAAGGTACATCTTAAGGTGCATCTTAAACAACCTGTGGAAAAGCAGCACCTTATGCCCGCAAATGGGATGGGACTTCCCCTTCCTTTCCTCCAGAAGCACCCACTCTTTAGAGCTCCCTGCCCATTAATACAAGTTCAAATCAGCAGAGCTCAATAAACTGCATCTTAGAGTATTGAAGGAACTGGCTGAAGAACCGCTGTCTATTATATTTGCGAAATCATGGAGGACTGGTGAAGTGCCGGATGACTGGAGGAGAGATAATGTTGTCCCTATCTTCAAAAAGGGCAAAAAGGAGGAACCAGGGAACTACAGACCAGTCAGCCTAACATCAATCCCTGGAAAAACTCTGGATCAGATTATAAAGCAGTCAATCTGTAGCACCTTGAAAACAATGCAGTGATTACTAGGAGCCAACATGGATTTATGAAGAACAAATCCTGCCAAACTAATCTTATCTCATTTTTTGATCGGCTAACCTCCCTTGTAGACTGTGGGAATGCTGTGGACATAATATATCTCGACTTCAGCAAAGCTTTTGACAAAGATCCCCATGATATTCTGATTAGCAAGCTAGCTAAATGTGAGCTGGATGGAACAACTATCAGGTGGGTCCACAGTTGGCTCCATAATCATACTCAAAGAGTGCTTATCAATGGTTTCTTCTCAAACTGGGCAGAAGTAACAAGTGGGGTACCACAGGGATCAGTCCTGGGCCCAGCACTCTTCAACATTTTTATTAATGACTTGGATGAGGAGGTACAGAGCATGCTCATCAAATTTGCAGATGATACAAAATTGGGGGGCACAGCTAATACCGTGGAAGACAGAAACAAAATTCAAAGGGACCTCGATAGGCTGGAGCATTGGGCTGAAAACATAATGAAATTCAACAGGGATAAATGCAACGTTCTTCACTTAGGAAAAAGAAACCAAATACACAGTTATAAGATGGGGATACTTGGCTCAGCAATACGACATGTGAGAAGGATCTTGGAATTGTCGTTGATCACAAGCTGAATATGAGCCAACAGTGTGATGTGGCTGCAAAAAAGGCAAATGCTATATTAGGCTGCATTAACAGAAGTATTGTTTCCCCTTTATTCAGCACTGGTTAGGACTCATCTTGAGTATTGGGTCCAGTTCTGGTCTCCGCACTTCAAGAAGGATGCAGACAAACTGGAACAGTTTCAGAGGAGGTGTTACGACATGTGCTGTTGGGAACCTGAGTGTGTGCATTTGCCACCCTCATGTCCCATGAAACACACCTCCTTGAGAGGAGGGGATCTTTTGCTAGGGATAAAAACAAGCGCTTTGCCCTGAAATGTGCTTAAATGGTGTATATATTTAACCCATGAAATGCAGGTCCAAACCAAAATAAAACAAAGCTTGATTTTATTGAGAGAAAGAGTAGGAAAGCATTACAGAATTACTTGGGTGCATGGCAACATTAATCATTAATATCCTAACCCATTCATAACTTTAAACTAAAGAAATCAAAAGACTCTATTACTATAAGAGGTGAAAGGTAAGAGAGATTACCTATCCTATGCCCGGAGTGGGCGGTTGAATACAGCTGAAGCTATGTGGAAGAGCTCTGATCCAAAACCAGAAAGGAATCTCTTGGTCTTAAGGTTTTGCACCGAGACCCAGAGTCTCCCCGGTTCTGTCCCTGCAGTCCTTGATGCGTTCCTTGAGAGCGTAGTACACGTGTGTCGGAGCTCTGATGTTCCTCAGCCCCCCTTCCTCTTTCTTCCTCTCCTCCTTTTCTACCTTCAAGCCTCGGTTTTAAAATACTTTTTCCTCTCTCCCCCTCCTGCCAAGGAGGGTATGAAAGTCTGGTGATGTTGTGTATGTGTGTGTGTATCTCTAACTGACCCTGAAAACTAAGGCTCCTTACAAACAATGGGATTCACTGTGGGTGAGGGAAATTTGCCAAAGAACAAGATAACAATTATGCAGAACATTTATGCCATAGCTTTAGTTTTGTATCTTAATTTCTGCCCTTGTTACTCTTCGCACAAAACCTCGTGGGAAAGCATAACCAGCCATACCATTAGGTGGGGGTGTGGGGTGGGAATTGTAGTTTAGCAGGCTCCATGGCCCTGCCTCGTAACAGAGGGCAACAAAGATGATCAGGGGACTGGAAACAATGCCCTATGAGGAGAGACTGAAAGAACTGGGCATGTTTAGCCTGGAGAAGAGAAGACTGAGGGGAGATATGATAGCACTCTTCAAGTACATGAAAGGTTGTCACATAGAGGAGGGCCGGGATCTCTTGTCGATCGTCCCAGAATGCAGGACACTGAATAATGGGCTCAAGTTGCAGGAAGCCAGATTTCAACTGGACATCAGGAAAAACTTCCTAACTGTTAGAGCAATATGACAATGGAACCAATTACCTAGAGAGGTAGTGGGCTCTCCGACACTGGAGGCATTGAAGAAGGAGCTGGACAGCCATCTGTCAGGAATGCTTTGATTTGGATTCCTGCATTGAGCAGGGGGTTGGACTTGATGGCCTTATAGGCCCCTTCCAACTCTACTATTCTATGATTCCCAGCACACCCACCCAGGTCTCGGTAATGCTCACCAAATCATCACCTTCATCCATGATGAGATCATGGATGTGATCTTATTGTGTACCGATCTGGCTTTAAACAACAGTACACACAAGCCAGTGGGCACAGCAGATGAACAATGAGGAACCCGTCCATGAGAGGAGTGGGAGTGAGGAACAATGCATAGATAGCCTTGCCCTTATCTTCTGTGGTAGTTCACCACCTCCCCATGGCTATACCTTCCTCTACCCATGATCACTGGATGCAATCATGTTCTTCCTTATTAAGACTCCTTCTAACTGCCTGATATGGAGTGCATATTACAGAAAGATAAAGTAGGAAAAAGACATAGTAGGAGTAAATAAGAGGTTTGATTCTGCTCTACACTGCTGCATTTTTCATTCAGATATTATCTATGTTTATTAAATGGCCAGAACAGAAGTGACTAGTCCACCTCCTGCTTGTTTTTTCATAGATGCTGCAAGAGTGGATATGCTGAACTGCATGCAAGTGGCTAAGCAGCCAGAATTGATTCTAAACTGGACTTATCCCAATGGGAGTTTCGTTGGCTTCAGAATTGACATTTTAAATATTTATTGGAACGAAACACTTCCCGTGCAAAACGAGACCAAAGTAACAAATTTGGACTACTATACCAACTACACTGTTAGAATTGTAACCCTTTCGTGTGGGAATGATAGCGTTCCTCGGGAAGAAAGATGCCTTACAAGTATCGGTGGTAAGCATAAAGTTGCCTTGTCTGCAATGGTTGTGGGGCAAGCAGTGGATAATGGAAATAGATTTATGAATTAGACAGCTATTGGCATTGCATATAAATGGTATATATGTGGCCCCATTAAAATCTGTGTATGTCAACAGAAATAGATGTGGGTGTGTGGGTGTTTTGGTCAGTAAAAACTTTAGTAGATAGTTGTGATTCTTTATGAAAAAAAGAGGTTCTCCCAATTCTTTTACTAAAGGAAAACCTCACAGCTTGACATTCTGTATGTTACCATGGCTTACCAGGTGGTCCCTTGTCCTCAACCACTGGTGTCTAATAGTGTGGCAATTTGTTTATTTCCATTTCCATCCCTTTCCAAGTCTGGTGTGAGTAGTGACACTTTAAGGGAAAAATACCATAAAAACAGAATGCCGTTAGTATGTACAACAAAAACCCATGTGGCACCTTAAAGACAAACAAATTTATTTGGACCACTTTACTTAGAATAAAATAACATGTATCTACTGCATAAAAACGAAAATATTTCCAAGCAGGTTGATGCCCGTTCAATTAGGAATATGTCGCAGCACTTCCAGACAATACTAAATATGGCCTTCAGTTAACCTCAATAGGAAGGGAGTTGCACAGTTGTGGGGCAGCCACCAAGACAGACTCTCTGCACATACTTGCAGTTTGACTTGGAATATAGGGTCTTAAAAGCTTTCATAACATAATGTTCACTGCTGTTCCTATATCTGCATATTATTGCCTTTGTTACTTGCCACACATGTAGACCACTGCAGGAGGCATCTATGTGGTGGCTTCTGCATGCTGCCGCTGTAATGTGTAATGCCACTTTCCATGTGGCTCATCATCATTACGCCACTGCAATATATTTCTTATCGCTGCTGGTAGTGGCACGTGGAGCCTTTAGATGATGTGGATGACTCTAGATGTAACTTGAACACTACTTGTTTAGAGTCATAGAGTATGGAAGCCACCATACAGACAGCATTTCAGCAAAACTCAACATAGCTAATGTAATATACAGATAATCATGAAGTAGGCTGTTCTCTGCCCACTCAAACAATGGAAGAGAAAACCGGTCATTGTGTTTCTTTGTGATATGTCAGAAAGGGATTTGAGTAATTTATTGCTTTCTCCTTATTTCTTCCATACTTGCTTTATTTGTTTTTATACGCTTTTGTACTACTGGTTTTTATTTGTTTTATGTTGCAAAACCAATAAATGAAATTGCTTACTGGTTTCATGTTGTACTCCACTTAGAGACTTTTAGATATTGAGTGGTTTATAAATGTTTTAAAGAAAATGAGTATCCTAATCAGCTCTTTACTGCTGATTTGTTTTCCAGATCCTCCGCCTCTGCCTACACCCCCTACTGTTAAGGCAACCAGCCACAACTCCTTGAAAGTTCAGTTTGGTAGCTTTAATTCAAGCCATGGACCTTTAGAAGCATATGCAGTAATAATCACATCGAAAGGTAAACTATTATATATACCCAGTACAACCATGTTGTCATTTATTTTAAAAATTCTGTCTTTATGGAAGAAGCTTTTATCATTAAAAAACAAAAGCAGAGAGAAAAAGTAAAATTCTGAGACAGCATTTAGGGTTCATATCTGCAGCATGCAGTGGTCAGATCTGATTGCTTCTGGCAACGGTGAACATCCCCCTTTTTTGTGTATCACCTGTCTACAGAAATCTCTCAGGATTGTATTATTTCCTCAGTAAAACCACAACACAGAAATGATTCTTTGAACAGCGAACAGGTTTTGCATTCCACTTTGTTCCATGCTTCTGTTGCTGCGGATTACTTGTCAGTATTGTATTGATCAAAGCTGTTATATCACCCTATATAGGAAACGGGGTGTTTGTATAGTTCTTCTTTTTTCCAACAACTCCCCTGTTCTTAAGTGTAGGCCCTTTCCAGTATAATAAATGCTGGGCAGATCCAGGTGCCCATTGTTAATTTTGTAGCAATGCCCCTCCTGTCATCTGCTATGTGGAGACAAGATTATTACAGTGCTGGCTATGGAATGTCACGACAAAGGCATAGCACTTGTATGATTATACTCATTTTTAAAAATATTACTACATTTAGTGTGAGTGTATGTGCTTTCATCATGGGAAAAGGATCTTTATAATGAAAACGATTTAGCCTAAAACACTGAAGCTGAGTGTCATGGTATAGTGACAGGGGGCGGTGATGTTCAGATATAAGATTCTGTATCTGCTTTCCCTCCTCTTAATCTCCCAGGCCTAACCCTAATTGGATCTATTTCTTCACTTAGACATGGAGTTAGAAGCCAATCCTTTGCTACCTTGTTGGTTTGATTTTAGCACATGAATTTGTCTTCACGTCTCACTGAAGACATGTGAATACAGAGCTTTGTTGTAAGCATGAAAAAGGTTTATTTAATGTAAACCTTTCTTCACTGAATGTGTCTAAACCAGAGGTGCACATAAGGTAAATAGGGATCAGATTTGTAGTAGATCAGCAAGAGTTTCTGACTCCCAATTGCCTAAAAATAGTAACAGCTAAAAAGCTTCCCCCCACCCAAATTGCTGAATAAGAATGCTTGAGGGGGAAACCAGAAGTGGTTTGTTTGTTTGTTTGTTTGTTTGTTGTGAAAGGAGCTATGAGCTTGGTTCTGGTGATGAGCGCAAATTCCAGGGCTGAGTGTGGACTCAGAGGAGTCCGTTCCTTAATTCCTAGTATATGTCCATCTGCCTCACTCACTGTTCTAAAGAGGCGGTGAACACATGACATGGTGGGTTATGCTGCCCTCTTGTGGCCGGGGACAGGAGACATGCCATTGGACATGTCCACTCAGTCTGTTTCGTGTCTCGGTCTGGAGCAGGGCATGTGTTATGTGAGAGAGAGACACTCTAATCTATTTCTGCATTTCAGGCTTGTGATCCTTCTTGTTTTGACTGTGTGTGAATGTGTGACCATGTTGGTCTTTGTCCACTTCATTTCTGACTGAGTGTAAGTTTTTCCTCAGAAAGTCCCACCTTGTGTGTCTCAGGATTCTAGTAAAAAACCGAGTAGCGTCTGCAAGACTGAAGTCTGCTGCCCCTTGTCCAAACCAAGTTAGAATTGCAAAATTCCTATGGGCTACTAGCATGCAGAAGGATTTACTGAGAGTTTCCGAGCCCTCTTCTCTAGGGGACTAGTCATATGCCTGAACATATTTCCTTCTCTCCCTGGCTGAACCGATCAGTGAGAAGGAGGAGTTTGGGAGAAGTTGCTGCCTGCCAGTAACTCCACTGAGGAGGCATAATCCAATAAACAGGAACTACTGCTGGCTTAATCTCCAACAGAATTTGAAGAGATGGGGAGAGAGGTGGTAGGAGCCCAAAATCGAGGAGTAAGAAGGAGCCAATCATATTAATTTCCAGGAAAGGCCAAAATGTCACTCAAGTAGCCTGAGTGCAGCTTCTTCCTTTCTTCCTTTCTTTTAGCTTAGGCAAGGGCTCAAGAAGAATGCCAAGTCATGTTTACTTGCAGTGCTATCTTGGTGCCTAGCAAAATGTTTATTTGTTGCAATGCTATCTTGGTGCCTAGCAAAATAAATGTACAAAGGACTTGAATGAATGAATCTTTATTGCAGAATTAGCCATAGGCCATATGCAAGATACAAACAGGTAAAACATTAAAAGGTATAAAATTAACACATCATGTCCAAGCATTTCGTGTGGGACTTGGCAGGGCATTTGACTCTGCGGCAAAGGACTCTCTCAGTTTTTGAGCTGCAACCGCAAAATTGGCAGTTGCAAAGGTCGCTAAACTAAAAACATCGGATAAAAGCGCGTAAACTCTTTCGCTGTCAGAGCAAGGGCCTAAGAAATTTAAAAAGGGAGAAAGAAATTTTTGTTTGGGGTCATCAAAAAGTGGGCAGTGGAGTAAATAGTGCACGATGTCCTCGATGGCCTTGCAACCATAAATGCATTGGCGCTGGTTCACAGGAATACCCCGAAACCGTCCTTCAAGATAGGCCGTAGGCATGACTTGGAAACGGAGAGCCGTAAAGGCTCTTCTAATGGGGGGTCTATCTATGGCTTCTAAATAGTTTGAGATATGGTGATTGAGTTTGATGCAAGGGTACCATCTTGAGAAGGGGGCCATCTCAATGGATGCCCGGTCCTGTGCAGTGTCATGGTCAAGGATCCAATTGCGAAGGGCGATGTTACTGAGCTCCATAAGTTTAGCTGGAGAGAGGTCATATTTGGAAAGAATTGTCAGCCATTCTGAGGTTCCCTCGATCAACTGCAATTGTTCTTGCCAACACTGTTTGGCCAAAGATGCGTTGTCCATATTATTGAGTCGAAGCCGGTATCTTAGAAGAGCTAAGTCTATGCGTGCCGTTATTGAAGGCAGTCCCAATTCAGCTCTAAGATGGGCTGCCGTGGTCCCCTGTGGGAGACCTAACAATTGCCTCATGAATATGTTCTGGATGGACTCAAGTTTAGTTCTGGCCGTATTTCCCCAGAGTTCAACTCCATATAAGATTTTGGGAAGTATTTTTGCTTTAAATATTTTTATCAACGGGGGGATAAGCTGACCCCCCCGTGTAAAAAAGAACTTTTTGGTTTGTCCTAATGCACGGGAACTGGCTAGGGCCGCTGCCTTGATTTGCGGGATCCAAGATAAACTATTGGACAGATGTACCCCCAGATATTTAAAAGTGGGAACTTGTTCAAGAGTGGCCCCATCTAAAAGCCAGCTGTTTTTAGCTTTCCTAGATTTGCCGCAGATCATGACTTTTGATTTGGACTGATTAATTTCGAGATTTTGGGAATCGCAGTACTCTTTCAATTTGTGTATCATGTGTCTGAGCCCAATTTTTGTTTGGGAGCATAATACCACGTCGTCAGCATATAAGAGGGTACTGATCTTTTTGTCTCCAATAGAGGGGGGGAGAAAGGCTGGTGATGTAAGTGCTTCAACAAGATCATTAATAAAGTGAATAAGAAAGGAGCCAATATAGGCAGCCTTGTTTAACCCCCCTGAGGACTGGGATTTTAGTTGACAAGGAGCCCGTGTTGCTTTGGCGTACCTGGGCTACGTTGGATTGGTAGAGAGCCCTAATCAGCCAGTACAGTCTTTTATCTATGTTTGAATTGGCCAGTTTTTGCCATAAAAGCCCCCTGTCCACTGAGTCGAAAGCCGCGCTAAAGTCAACAAAAGCTAGATATAAAGAGGGGTGAGCTTTAGATCTTGTTTTCTTCATGAAATGATATAGTGTGAAAACCTGATCGATTGTGCTTTTTTTTGGTCTAAAGGACTTTGACAACTAAAGGGCACTGTGTCTAATTTCAGCTCTGCTTTGTTTTGCTTTTTTTCAAACAGCTCTGGACACTGGATGAAAACACTGCTGAATTTTTGGGAGTATTTTGTATGCATCTAAGATGCGATGAGCAAATCCATCTTTTGAAATTTGCTTGCGCTGTTGGTGTTCAGAAAAGTGTGGCTTGAAATTTTGTACATATATTGAAATGATGCTTATAACTATCAGCAAACTTTTCAAGGAAGCTAATATAAATAAGGAGAATTAAGAGAACAGTACCCATTTCACACTCCGTATTTTGTTTTCGATTCACTAAGTATTGCATATTGTTGAAGTAGTAGCTGGTGAATATTTTACCATTAATGTACTCTGAAGCCATTAGTGACTTATCATGTTACATTTGCTTAAAAATTACATTATGATGTATTCTCATTTTTTTCCTATAGATGTTCATGATATCACCAATGAAGACCTGAAGTATACATATGATGATTTCATCAATAAGAAAACAAATGCTTATGTTGCAGTTGTCGAATCTGAGCAAAAACGTTCATCTTCCTCTCCCAACAGCCAGCAGTATGATATTGAAGTAGGAGATGGATCCAGAACACATGGTTATCTCAATGGGAAGTTATACCCTCTTGGTTCATACAGGTATTTTTATTATGTTTTAAAACATGCTAAATGAGCAGTATACATGTTTTCATCAAATTCTGATTTCAAACCCTGTTTTCTTTCTCCCCTGCCTTTCACTAGAGCATGTGTTGCTGGATTTACTCGTATTGCATATTTGAATGAGACCATCAGTGCAGAGAAGAGTTATGTCTCATTGTCACCCATTTCAGGGCCTGTTGACTTACCTCAGGATCCAGGTACAATAATTAGGTTCTTCTCGTGAACAGAATTCTGTTCTCCTTCTAACCTTCTGATCAAAAGTACCGTTTAACTTTGAAAAGAAAGCACACAGGCAAGCAGGTCTACTCTCCCGATATGAACCGGCCCGTACACTACGGTCTACTACGAAGGCCCTCCTCCGGGTTCTGACCCATAGGGAAGCCCGGAGGGTGGTGACAAGATCTAGGGCCTTCTCAGTGGTGGCCCCCGAACTATGGAATAGTCTCCCTGAGGAGGTGCGCTTGGCGCCGACACTATCATCTTTTCGGCGCCAAGTTAAAACCTTTCTCTTCTCTGAGGCATTTTAATTCTTTTTAATTTTAAACTATTATAACCTGATTTTAGACTGTACAGTTTTTTGTACAGTTTTGTATTGTGTTATATTATATTGTGTTATCTTTTATTGTATTTTTAATGTTCACCGCCCAGAGAGCTGTTGCTAGTCAGGCGGTATATAAGCTTAATTAAATAAATAAAATGTGCTATGTGGGCCACTCATAGGATGGGACATAAGGTCCTAGTAGTGACTTTTGGGAGTTGTTTGGACTTGTATTTTTATCCACTTTCTGGCCTGTTGTTGAGGCAACTGTGCTCTGTAGAAGCTCCAGTTGATAGTGTGGAGATTTTCCCATTTCCTGCTCATGATTAGTAAGGAGAGAGCTTAGCTATAAGTCCTGGTTTGAATGACACATTAAGCCAAGCCTTGGCTTAGTTTAGCATGGCATGGTAATTAAAAGTACTGGAGAGGAGGAAAGCAGCTGTGAGCTCCACTCCAGGAGCCTGCATGTTTGCACAGTCTTATTTATTTATTTATTACATTTATATATCGCCCCATAGCCAAAGCTCTCTGGGCGGTTTACAGCAATTAAAAATATTAAAAACAAATATACAAATTTTAAAATACAAAAAACAATTTAAAAACACAATTTTAAAAAATGTAAAAAGAATTTAAAAACACAACTTGGCTTACATGTAATGCAAACCAGATCAGCTCTATGACAGAGATGAGGCCTAAACTCTGGTCCACTCAGATGCCACTGAATGATCCTTCTCATTTGTGTTTCTGAGAATTCATCTAGCAATATGTGTCCATTTTTGCATGTTTAGATAATAGGAGATTCAAACATTCCACTGAATTTTTATCCAATATTTAACATGAACAACCCAATGAAATCGCCGTGCTGAATAGACTATGAACTCTTGCTAACTAGAGAAGCAAAACTAGTGATGTTGTAATAACGGTTTTGTGGTTATTTGTTAGTCTTGTTATTATGACTTTTTATAGAGAAGCTACAATTGTTTGTTTCTTTTCAAGGTGTCATCATAGGAGCTGTTGTTGGATGCATTCTCGGTGCTGCTGTTATTGCTGCTACAGTGCTTTTCATCTTCTGGAAAAAGAGGAGGTATATTAGCTACTTTACAAAGATGTCCCTGTGTCTAATGTTCTCTGCTGCTTCCCTTTCACATATTTGGAATGCTTGTATACGTATGTAGTAAACATTCAAATCATTTCCAAGTCTGTTTAATTACCATGGCTTCCAAACCAGAGAGCACCATGAATTGTAGTACTAGTGCTAATAAAGGAATTATCTGCCCTTTTGCAAAACTGGAATTACTAAATATCTTGGAAGAAGCAAGGACCATTTACCCAATTTAGGCCTGCTTTCATTTAGGCCTGTGTAGTATAGATGTGCCCATAGATAAATTTTCTGGATTCACTGAGGTTAGGAACTCTTTATACAAAAACATGATGCCATGATGATCTGAAAATAAAACACTATTCTACAGGGTGGCTGGCTTAGGAAGCTCATAAGGCCGTAATTTTTATTAACAAGGTGTAACACCATGCATAGAAAACAGATACTTCTTATTGTACCTAATACTACTGCTTATAGTTAATTGATTTGATTTATATCTCACCCTTCCTCCCGAAGGAACCGAGGAAGGTGGCAAACATATCAATAAAACAATTTAACAAGAAAAAGAAAAGCATTTCAAAACAGTGAAAAGCATTTTAAAACACAACTACAGTTAAAATTTCATCAATGATCTTCAGGTTGCCAGGAACAGCCCCCTTCAGCCATCAAATGTTTTCAAATGTTGAAAGTCAATAGTGATGGAGAAACAATACACAAAATTCTCCCCAACTGTCACTTGATAGGGTTTAGATAGGCCTGCAGTGATCCTGGGTGGTGGTTTTCTTTCTTTCTTTCTTCCTTTCTTTCTTTCTTTCTTTCTTTCTTTCTTTCTTTCTTTCTTTCTTTCTTTCTTTCTTTCTTTCTTTCTTTCTTTCTTTCTTTTTGCCCTTCACATGTAGCTTGGCTGGCTTTTTCCCTTGAAAGGTCTGAATCTCCTGCTCTGCAGACCCTGTTCTTCGTGGCCTATTGTCTAGTCTGTAACGAGTGGGTTTATCGGGAGGCAGGGGCTGCTGGGTACATGGCCCTTTCTTCCTGCTTTGTGCCAACCTCTCCTCTGCCTTGCCCGTCATCCTCTTGGTAATTGACAGAAACCCTGGCATTGGGAAGCCAAGTAAGCAGCACATCTCCACCCACACCCAACCCTGCTCCACCGACCACTACTGGGTTGGACTATGTGGACATTGGTACTTGCCACCTCTACATTGGCTGCTTATTTGGAAGCGTAATTTGTGACTTGATGTGGGCATATTAGCCAGACTAGCAGTTGTGGAACGCTTTGTGTTTTGGTTGGTATGGTACAAATGTTCAAAGAGTGAAAAACCAACTAATCCTTTTCAAAATCTCCACTTCTACAGGAAAGATGGAAAAAATACTGATGTGCCATTTTCTCCAATTGAGTGAGTTTAATATTACTATGTCTCTTTAGCAAGTACTGAGGAATCAATCAGAAATAACTTCTATCTTTGCCTATCCTTTTTTAAAAAATGGGGGGGGGAGTAGTATAAATTCCATAATACCTTTAGTGGTTTAAAAATGTTCAGGGTAATTAAGGGCCTAATAACCTATTTTTTTTAAAAAAAATTAAAGTCTCCTCTACTATGGTTAATTGATGCAATAATGTGTCAAGATACCAGTGCAAAGATACTGAAAGACATTCAGAGGCATCCAATACATCCTTCCTTCCTTGGTGGGTAGGGGTGTGGGTGTCCTCCTTCACCAATATTAAATCCAGTCTAGTTTATGTACTTCTCAAAATGTAAAGCGAGAGAATGTTAATGGGAGGGGGTGGCTTATAGTAACTGTTTTTTAAAAATATCCATGATGAAACAATTTATCTGAGGATCAAAGAGAAATGGATGAAAATAAATAATTGGTAATGGCAGAAACACCGCTTAAACTATGCAGAAGATAAATTTTTAAAGCTATGCTTTTGCTCCAAAACGTTATTGAGCATACCGGTATCAGAGCAGGAAATCTGAGGTTTATGCAATACAGTACAGCCATATGTTTAAAAATTCCTCTGCTCAGTTAAAACAGACTGTAACTAATGTGTACAATTTTTTTCTTTTCCTTTCCATGTTCCTCTTCAGACCTAAAAAGTAAGGAAATAATTTACTAAACTATAGATAAATAATAAATGTAGTGATAGAATTAGTGTATAGTCGCATTTGGTGGTTTTATTTTTGTTTAGTTTCTCACAAAACGTTTAAAGTTTATTTCTTGAGCAAACATGTTATCTTGTGTATTCTACATGTTCAATACTTCAGCTAAGAAAATATAAATTTGTCTCTAATTCTCACCTTGTTGTACTCCAGCGTACCCTGGTGTACATGTCTGACTGTTGTTCGTGGCACAAATAAGTCAGGAACAGTTACCAGGGAAGGGTGGTGGTAGCTCACAACTTTCCTACTTTTCTCTCACTTACAGAGAAAGGAGAGGGGGGAGGCAGTGCCAAGACTGGCTCTGTGTGGGCATACTGGAAGGAGGGCCAGATTGGCTCTGCTGGTGCACCTGCACAACACCGACACCACCACCCCCACTTCTCTCCCTCTCCTTTCTGGTAAGCAGCAGTGATGCCGCTGTCAGAAGGCCAGATGCACATTGCTACCCCTTCCTGTCAGCTACTCCTGAAATAAACAGTCTCTAAGATGCCACAACACTTTTTGAGCTTTAATCAAAAGAAGTGTGTAGCTGATAACACTGAATACTACAACATGGCTGTTTTTCTTTCTTGCAGATCAAAGTTAGTTAAAGTTGAAAACTATGAGTCTTACTTTAAGAAACAAAAAGCTGACTCAAACTGTGGGTTTGCAGAAGAGTATGAGGTATGCATTTAAAATGTTCTTACCTTTTCCTTTGTTGTAGCAATTTTTGAGTTCTTCCATATAGGAGCACTTTTATATACATGCTGCCCCCTGCACAGTGTTGCGAACATCCCACCTTCACTACACAGTTGTAAAATGAAGATGTAAATTGGGCTGAAGTCCCTGCAGTTTGCAAAATTCTTACGTTTTGAGATGAATTCCATTAACCGAGAATGCGCAATGGAAAACAATAAGCAGACTTAAAAATTAGGAATTACCTTCCCTCAAAGTCTGGTCCAAGTGTTGAAGAAGTGTTTGCATGCCGTGGGGTAAAATAATGCTAAATTCCTTCTGTTTTTATTGTAGGATCTCAGGCAAGTTGGTGTAAATCAGCCCAAATTTGCAGCTGAACTACCAGAGAACAAAGGAAAAAATAGATATAACAATGTCTTGCCATGTAAGTTCCTTAACCCTGTTTTTATCTTCAGCCTACTACTATTTAAAACTTACTTAGCCCTAACACTATGCTAGGCTGCCTTCTCCTAAGGGGAGCACATTTTAGTGAACCACGATTCTTGCTGTTGACTGACCTTACCCAGAATTTGGAATAGAGATTTTTTTTATCTTGCTGCTCTATTTTATCTGCTCTGTTTTATCTCTTGTAGTTTTTATTTGAATGTGATCTATTAAGACTTGGATCCTAAGAAATGTGAGAGGAATTCTGCTTGTGCAACAGTAATTTCCTTGTTCCCACTGCAGCCCCCTCAGAAGCTACTCTTGAGGGTTGGGTACCCTCTGGAATGGCATTGCATTGGGGTACCAGGATTCCAGGAGGAGGGTGAGCTGTTAGATATTAGAAAGTGGGGGCACCTTGTCTGAGCAGAATGTCCTTTTGCTCATGGAAGAGCATTTTGGGATGCAAGCCTGTGTTTTTAATATGGGTTGGTTTTGTAGCTTCTTGTGGGCTCTTGTTCAAAAGTGGGGTATAGGTACTCTGAATAAATGAATATGATTAATTCCTACATTAATCCACTCTGTATGCTTATATTCTTGATTTAGTTATGCAGAATATTAGTTGGACTAGTTGGAGACTAGTGAGAATACTGCCAGCAATAGTGTTCAATCTGACAAGCTTTTCCTGACCGTAGTGGGGGCCTTTGCAGTGGCAGAGCCACCCTAGATAGAGAGGCTAGCAGGCAGACCCATCCACTGCATCCTAACCCTTCTCCAGCAGCAAAGATAAGAAAGTTAGGATTGCCCCTTAGGGCTACTTTTAATCCCTGACTATAGTATTACCTATATTCCTTCATCTGGTATATTGTCTTTTCCAATGGATGTGCTGTAAAAAAAAAGGAAAAGATCTTGACACATCCCATTTTTCTTTCCTTTTCAGATGATATTTCTCGTGTTAAACTTTCAATCCAAAACCATCCAACCACTGATTACATTAATGCAAACTATATGCCCGTAAGTGTCCCTGGCCTATTAAAAAATCCATTGTGTGTTTAATGAAAGATCTGTAAATAAGAAAAGTGGTATTCAGACCATACTTTAATTGCAGGCGTACAACTCCAAGAAAGAGTTCATTGCTGCACAAGGCCCTTTGCCCAACACTGTGCAAGACTTTTGGCGCATGATCTGGGAGAAGAAAATTTATGCAGTTGTTATGCTAACTAAATGCATTGAACAAGGCAGGGTAAGTTTTTGTTGAAGTTCTCAAACATGCTACAAAAGGTTGTAGTGTAGCACAACTCTACCACAAACTGTACAGTAGTTTTAGAATTTTTCAATATATTTATGTATTTGTTTATATCCCACTTTTTACACAAAAAGTGGGCTGGTTTGCCCATTTCATGCCACATGCATGAGCTAGCACAAACTGGGGTGAAATGTCAGGCTCCCATCCTTCCCTTCCCTTTATCCTTCTCCCATGTGGCCAGGAGAAGAACTTTGCTAGTGTTTAGTTGCACTTCCAAAAAATCTTGGCTTATTTTATACAAACCAGCGCTTGTAGTATCTAAACAAACCAATTTCAAACCACAAGTCATGATACTGGCTTATTTAATTAAGCAGAATTTGTTTCAAACCATGGCTCCTGGTTCCAACATAATACTAAGTTGGGATTCTGTGAAACTGGACATCAACTCTAGCGAAGTCTTTCTCCCAGAGGACAGCGGAGAAGGAAGTGCATAAGTGTGAGTCTTCACTTAAGTTTGTTGTCGCTCACGCACATAGTGCTAAACTGTGGTTCAGGTATGAAACAGGTCTCCAAATTTCACAGTTATTGAAAGTCTGTACATTTTGATTTCAAATCAGCTTTCGATTTAATTCAGAGGGATAGACTATGGGAAAAATTTGAGGATACCAACATTGATAGATGCTTGTTAACACTTATTCACAAACTATATGAAAATAGTTGTCTGCGGATTAGTTGCAATCTTGCTGGCCAGTTATCTGATTCTATTCCAACTTTTAATGGAGTTAAGCAAGGGTATATACTTGCCCCCCACTTTATTTAATTTATACATCAACTCCTTAGTTAAAAACTTAGAGGAAGTCAACTCCCATCCACCAAGATTGGCAAATAGATCCTTGTCAATTCTCCTGTCTGCTGATGATGCGGTGCTTCTTTCCCTGACAAGTATAGGTCCAAGACACCTTCTAAAAGCTCTGGACTCTTATTGCAATAAGGAATATCTGGCAATTAATTACATTAAGTCCAAGGTCTTCCACAGGAAGAGGTCAAAGGATAAATGGCAGATTAACAACCATCTTATTGAACAGGTTACATTTTACACTTATCTGGCTGTAACCTTTGATGCATCAGGTTCCTGGAGAGCACAATTAAAAAATGCTACTGGGAATGCTCAGAGGAGTGTGAAAGCTCTGCTTTGTTTTTTCTACACAAAGAGGGGCCAATATGCTCCTTCAGCCTTTCAGGTATTCATAGCGAAGGCTATATCAGAGATGCTAAATGGCACCCAGTTATGTGCATATGATAATTTTGCCCCTTTGAAGTCACACAGACTAAGTTTCTGAGAGCTGCGCTTGGAGTGCCAAGCTGTGTGCCCAGCGTGTTGCTTCATTTAGAAGCAGGGCTGATTTCTATCAAAGTCCGCACATGGATTCTCAGGCTTCACTATTGGTTGAAGCTGATTTTTTCTCCTGTGGGCTTGGCCCCACTGACATTAATTGACACATACCAGTCAAGATGGAAAAGCTCCCTGTTTGAGAAATGGCAAAATCTGGGATTTACTCCCTGTGCTCTTCTTGCTCTTGGATATGTAAAAGCAAAAACGATTATCCAACAATGAATTTGGGATACAGAATTACAAAATCATTTGAGTCTTGCTGTCAGACACCCCGAATTCAGGGACAACAGGAGAGCATTGGTGTCCATGCATTACTTGACAAACCTGAATAACCCTAAATACAGAAGAGCTTTCGCAGCAGCTAAGTTCAGTGTTCTGCCATCTGCCCTCCTGGAGGGAAGTGTAGAAAGGTACCTCACCCTGAACGGGTCTGCCCATGTGGAATGGGAGAAATGGAAACTGTGGGTTGTGTTTTATTGTATTGTACTTTTTATAGGGATCTTCGTTATTATTTTGTCACTCCAATTTTACAATGCATTCCGGATAAATCCTTTGAATTTTACCTAAAGCATTTATTGGCAGACATGAATTCACTGGTTACAGCAAGAGTGGCTAGTTTCTGTGCAGCTGCCATTGTGTGCCGGAAATCAGTGATAAATAATTTCATATAGGAAGTCTGCACCGATTGTAATCTTTTATTCAACCCTGATTTTAAGTATTTTATGCGGTTTTGATTTATTTATGATGTCTATGTACTGGTCTGTGACTGAAATAAAATTTTACAAATTTTACAATACGTAATGCTGGTGGTGAGTGATACATACAATTAAAATAAGACACAGGCCTTGTACTGCTCTTAGCATTTCAAACTAAAAGACAAGGCTCACGGGGAGTGGAGAGAAAAGGTAGAATGGGGGGGGATGTTTGACAATGCCAGAATAAGGAGTGAGTTGTTAAGAGGCATTAAGCCCTGGGGAAGCACGTAACTTAACAGTAGATCACTAGCTTTCCATGCATGCAGAAGATCCCTTGTTCAGTCTTTGGCATTAAAAGGATCTATGAAAGCATAGCTGGAAAAAGCCTCTGTCTAAAAAGTTGGAGAGCTGTGTCCAGTTGGAGAGGGCAGTAATGGCATGTGGTATGTTGCTGCACTTGAAAAGCTGAATGGAAGGATTAAGCACCCTCTTCCAGAACAGTACATTCAGATTGTACCCTCCCAACACCACTTAACAATAGCAAAGATGTGTTATGAGTTACGTTGTGAGTCAAGTTGTCTAATGTGATATTTTTATAAGTTCCTGGGAATACCTTTTCAGACAGGAAAAAGCACTTGCCTGCAAATACACTGTAATATAAATCATTAAGTAAACCACTTCTGCTCAAAATCCGTATGTTCACCACTTCCACTCTGCCAAGATGATCCATTTGTTGTTGTGTTACCTCCATAAAATCTATGAAATGGGTGAATTATTGTCAAAACTGACTTTGACATTTATCATTATTGGCACTCTTAGCAGTCACAGTAATGCTAGGAAACACAGTGAAATGCACCACGCCCCATGCCATTGGTAGCAGTACCACTCTTGTCCTTACTGCATTGGAGGAGACGCCTGGGCTTTGTGGAGCTTGAGCCAACATGGGGTACTACTTGTGGGAGACAAGGGAGGGTTAGGAGATGTTGACCTGGTGTTTGATGGAGTGAAGTTGCCCCTACAGGACCAGGTCCGCAGCCTCGGGGTTGTTCTTGATTCCAAGCTGTCCATGGAGGCTCAGATTTCAGCTGTGAGCCGGGCAGCTTGGTATCAATTACACCTTATACGTAGGCTGCAACCCTACCTCCCTGTTCAACAGCTCCCACTCGTGGTGCATGCCCTGGTCACCTCTTGATTGGACTACTGTAATGCGCTCTATGTGGGGTTACCCTTGAAAACGACCCGGAAATTACAACTTGTACAGAATGCAGCGGCGCGCTTACTTACCAACAGTCGCTGCCGAGACCACATCACGCCAGTATTATTTGATCTACACTGGCTGCCGGTTATTTTCCGGGCCCGATTCAAGGTGTTGGTATTAACCTTTAAAACCCTATACGGTTTCGGCCCAGCTTACCTGAAAGAGCGCCTCCACCGCCACCAATTATGCCGCCCAACTAGATCAGCCACTCAAGGCCTTCTCGCAGTCCCGCCAACCAAAACAGCTAGGTTGGTGGGTACTAGGGAGAGAGCCTTTTCTGTGGTGGCCCCCACTCTCTGGAACTCCCTCCCATGTGACCTTCGACATGCTCCTTCCCTAGAGGTATTCCGCAAGGCCCTGAAGACGTGGCTTTTCCAACAGGCCTTTGAGGTCCTTGGGAAGGGTAAATCTTTATGATTTATGATTTTACCATCTATCATATGCTGCTAATATAAGTGCTTTTATATGTATTGATGACTGTCCAGTATTTTTATCTATTGTTATTAATTATGACTGCATTTGATATCGTTGTATTGTTGTATTTGATATTGTTGTATTGTTGTATTTTATCTCATTTTAATGTACGTCGCCTAGAGTGGCTAATTGCCAGATAGGCGACAAACAAATTAATTATTATTATTATTATTATTATTATAGTTAATTCCAGTCTTAAACTGGCAGGTTTTTTGATCTAGCATTAAATAAAACTCTTCTCATTCCTAGCCACAAAACAGTTGCCCAATTAAAAAAAATATTTCTTCCTTGAGGCTCAGATGTTGTCATTTTATACATGTTAGACATGTTAGAGTCTTTTCTGTGACTATCTGGTAATGGCCAAAGTTAACTGAAATAATGTTCTAATTAAGAACCATATTTTTCAAGCAATCACAGTCCATCAGAAGACATGTTGCGTGTATCCATTATATCAGTGTTTTATGATGGTATGCCAGCCACTTAACTGTTAGTGTGTAATATTAACTTGGTGTTCAGTATTGCACATGGCATAAAGGTTTCACTGTCTTTAGCCAGAGGATTGAAAATCCATGTAAGATAGCATTCTAAATGGGGGCTCCTGTTGGTTGCAGAGATATCATAGGAGAGCTGTCCCATCCCCACAACCTAATGGGGTCCTAACGGCCCTATCCAGTGGCCCAATCCAGGACACCCATCACGGATTCTCTAAAACTGGCATAAGTAAGCACCACCCTATACATGGAAACCACAGCTTGCTTCTGTCCTGCACTATGAAGTATTTTGCATTTTAAAAAGTCACCAGCATGCTGGCATATGTAACCCTGCTGCCCTCCTAAATTCGGATGGCTTTCCCCTTTGAAAGAGCTTGTCTTGAAAGTCCTTGAGTCTCAAGCAACTCCTGGATCAGAAAATATGGTAGTGCGAGCATTGCAGAACATTACAGTATACCAGTGCAAATATTTAGGGAGAGGGCACCACTTTCTATTTGTCTTTAAGTCTCTCTCTCTCAGCTTCTTGGCACATCAAAAAGTCTATTTTTAAAGAAATCAAGAATGGTGTTAGTAGTGTTCATATTTGGGGCCACAACGCTGAATATTTCTCAAGCTGTTTTGCTTGCCATTTTCTCCTTGGATCCAATGTCCCCATCCCTTACCTTTCATATATTCCTTTTTCCTTTGTGAACCCATCACATGTGTTATTGTACAATATAACTTGATTTTATAATTTGTACTTCTAGACGAAATGCGAGGAATATTGGCCAAACAAACAATCGAAGCACTATGGAGACATAACAGTAGCCATGACCTCAGAAATTGCCCTTCCAGAATGGACTATAAGAGATTTCTCCATGGAAAAAGTGAGTTATCCAGGGTCTGTGTATGCGTGAGAGAGTAGCATATGCTCTGGAATGATGGAGCATACAAATGCTGCAATCCTATGGGGTCCCCCAGCCATAGGATATATCAGATCTCCCTGTCAGACATTGGAGAGAGAGAGCTAGTGGTGGACAAGGAGCTCTGATGTCAAATCCACCTTCTCTGCTGCTGCAGAAACCTTTTGTTTCCTCACCCAGCTACATTAGAGCTTCGACATTGGTAGGGCCAAAAAGGGGATGTGCCAGGGGTATAACCACATGCACACCATGGTGATTTCTTCTTGGAGAGAGAGGGACACTGGTATGATTGGTCTTAGAAACTCCAGCTGGCCTTATTACTCTGATTTTGAAAAAACTAAATAGAGATTTTTCCACAGGTACAAGGAGTCTGGATTAGACATGCGATTTACCTTTTCAGCGTGATTTGTTGCCTAGTGTTAAATTCTATACTATGTATTTATATATTTATTGAAGGTCAATTTATGCCTTGATCCAGGTTTGGAACAAGCAATAAAACAACACAACAGTAAAAATATTTTAAAACCTGAATGTTAGAGATGGTCATAATCCACTCCACTCCAGTTCAAAACTATTCCTTAAAATGCATTAAGCAAGAGGACATCTTCTGGGACCCTGAAATTAATGTCTAAACTGATAATATTCAAATTAGCAAGGCCCCTAGGTCTCCTCATTCATCCCTGGAAGCAAAGTGGAACCTAGAAGCTTCTAAACTTAACATTCCTCTCCTGTGTGGATGAGGTCGTCTCTGCAACCCCTGCCATTTCCCCAGAGTCATCCAGGGAGGTGGGTGTGGCAGGCTCAATCTATGCCAAGAAGAGCAAAATGGCCTAGAGGCCTTATTGTCCCCATTTCACAATTTGCAACCTCCAGAATGCTCCTCGCAATCCACCCTGTCCCCAGATTCAGTGGTATGATCTACCCCATCCCTAGCAAAAAACAGTCAAAGTCAAACTTTTCACTTGTCAAAAAATAGTCAAAAAATTTCACTGGCCTGTTTCATCCACGCTGTTAGAAACTATGCCAAATAAACTCAGCTTGCAGCAGTTCCAGAAGATGTACTGAACCAGTCTTAGGTCAAGCACTCAGAGGACAGAAAAATGACAACAACATGTATTTGGCACTTTGTGTGAGTTTAATCATTTGTTTCTTCCTCCCCTGACTCTTCACCCTGAGCAACTTGTCACTGCCTATTCTCGTCCTGCAACTGCCTTTGGACCTAGCCCCGGCCAGCCCTCAATCTGCCTGCCTTTTCCATTCTGCTGAGCCATTATCGTGGTTAATGTTTCCTGTGCCAGGCACTACAGGACCTAACTCTGCTAAAGAGCAGTCACAATAAAAACCCGTGTGATGACTTTCCCAAAGCTATTCCTGTTAAAAATTATACCGAATAGCCAGGAAACAGCAATGGGCATTATTTTATTATAAAATAATTTGTAATATCAAGCTTCTTGACCCTTATTCCTCCTCTTCATGTATTTTCATTTCTAAGAGTGATTCATCTGAAAGTCATCCTGTGCGTCAGTTCCACTTCACTGCCTGGCCGGATCATGGTGTTCCGGAAACCACTGACCTCCTCATTAGCTTCAGGCACATGGTTCAGGAATACATGAAGCAGAATCCACCAACTTCTCCTACTTTAGTACACTGCAGGTACAAAGATGATTTTATGTTTTTGAAGGGCGAGGGAGAGAAACCCAAATTTTAATGTGATCTATACCAGTGGTTCCCAGACTTTCCCCCCACAGGCAATTTGAAAATTGCTGAGAGCCTTGGCAGGCCACTTAATAATTTTTCCTGCCTGTTGTAGCAATTGTAATGCACTCTGCTTGATGCTGCGTGATTTTTAATTGCATTTTACAGACGCGCCACAGATTGGGGAAAACTGGCATGAATTCCTTGCCCAGGCAGAATGGCAGACAGAGATCAGGTCCTTTTGTCACAGGGTGAATAACCTCCAGATGTTGCTGGACTACAACTCCTATCGTCCTTGCTTATTGGCCTTACTGGCTGCTTCTAATGGGAGTTCAACAATATCTGGATGGCCACAGGTTCCTCATCCCTGCTTTAGACAAATAACTTCTGTGATGGGGTCCACCTCCTGTGACTATGGTAGCTCCTAGGCCCACTTCACAGATTATTTCTTCCTTCCTGCATGTCACTTTTGTGGAGGAAAAGGTGTGCTACACTAACTTTTATGACCAACAGAATAGATTTTTTCCTACACAGAGGAGACAAAATTAAACTGCTGAGTGATCCTTAAACTGGGCTAAAAGTGAGGATTTAGTGCTTAACTGAAGACATGCATGAAGCCGTTCAATATGTATGCCATTATTTTTCTTACAGTGCTGGTGTTGGAAGGACAGGAACTTTCATTGCAATTGACCGTTTGATCCATCAAATGGAGATGGAGAACACAGTTGATGTGTACGGTGTTGTATATGATCTTCGAATGCATCGGTCTTTAATGGTGCAAACAGAGGTATAAACAGATTGCTATTCTAAGTATGTAAATCAATAACATACAATAAACATATATTATGAATTAATAATAATAATTGATATAATTAAATAATTATGAAATAATAATATTTGATATAATTAAATAATATTTTCACCAACTTTCACAATTGTTCCAGCTCATTAAGATTTCTTTTGAAAATGTTCAGATGCTACTGTAGATATCGGACATAAATTTCTGATCAGTCAACTTTGAACAATTATTTCAGCTTCTATTCTTATCACTCATAAGCTCTAAAGATGGGATATGTTGCTGCTGATTTCTTTTGAATGGGGAAAAAAGCATTTTGAAAGACTTGGCCATGATTGAGATAGCAAAGCATGAGCTCACCTCCAAGAAGTCACAGGAATTCACTTTGTTGTAGAATGCACTGGAGATTCTTTTTGGTCTTCAGAATTTTAACTTTTCAATTTCTATCGATGAAATGCCCATTTTCTATATTCTTGAAGTCTAGAAATTTGCAGAACAATAGATCCCTTCTAGTAATTGCAGGAAGAAATCATCATAGGGTATACTGGAGCCGTGTCCCTTTACCTTCCTATAGGAGCATTTGCATGCTTCAAAATGGTGTGGGATGTAGTACACCTCGCTCTTATTGGAATCCCTTCCTATCTGTGCAGGAAGAGATGGATGTTTTAAAACAGATATAGATACAGATATAGATAATGAAATAGCTTTAAAGAAGCCTAAGATATTGAATATAAGATGCATAGATACATTGCAATTGTTGCCTTCAGCCGTTTGTACCATCTTCAAAATGATGTCTCATATGAAATCGAGGTACTTCATTATTACTTTTCTCCCTTAGGACCAGTATGTCTTCCTAAACCAGTGTGTTTTGGACATTATTAAATCACAGAAAGAGAAGAAAGGAGACCTTATCTATCAAAACACAAATGCCATGGCGATCTATGAGAACTTTACACCATCACCAGCTACTGGGAAGGCAAATGGTTACCATATATAACTGCAAAGGAATGACAAGCTTCCCACTTCTGCCTCTTACACAAGAGAGGGAATATGCACTGTTTTTGTATGTCTTTTATATAGAGACCTTTCTCCACTTTTTTATAACTGATTTGAAGATGCACGCATTTTAAAATGCCAATAGGAATTGTGGTTTTTATATAGTGTTAAAGGGAAAATATACTGTATTTTACAGAAGAATTTGCTTTGAAGAAGGTGAAGAAGCATCACATTATTGGTGAAATGAATTCATTGATTAAATGGTGAGATCTCTTTTTAAACTTCAAAAATAATAAATGGCGCAGATACTTTTAAAAAAAAAAATAAAAACCAGGCTTGTGGGTCACTGATTCTGTTCTCCAGAAATGTTAGTGTGTACAATGGTTGCTTTAACCATCAAAACCTATGTATCAGTGACTGTTCATTCTTTTTATTTTATTTAATTAGGGAACCCAAACATCTTTAGCCAATATGTTGTGTTATTATGTACGCGTGCCTTTTTTCTAACTGTTTTGCTAAAGACAAAATGATCAGAGTCCTTTATTTTTGTACTGAAATTCTCAATTGAAATATAACATTTTAAATAAGATTAATATCAATTCTTATTTGAAATAGCTTTTTTGATTCTTCCTTCATGGAAGTGGCAACCCTTTCTTCGTATTTTACTTTAGTCTGCAAAGACCTTACTGTAGAAGTAATCCACTAGATCATGTGAGAACAGCAGCAATCATGTGATACCTTGGTTGTATAAAACTATATTAAGTTATGGAAAGATCCTTCTTATATGGTTTAGCTTAAACTTTTTTTAGTTCTGTGTTCATTTTCATGTATTGAAATTAGTGCTTCTCACTTGCAATGTTAAAACTTTTTGGAAGTACATTCAGATTCTGTCAATGGTGTTCAGTGCCATTAGTGCCCTTGGCTACAGCTGAATCTCCTTTTCCTTGACCTCACTGTCCTTACCCTCATTTTCACTCACTGCCATTCAATCTGATTTGGTTGGGTGCCCCATATGATTTTGTCTAACGTCATGATTCTACTTCTGTCCTTCCTGTGAACATAATCATGTTGAATCACTAAACTGGACAGACTAAATGTCTATGAGGAGAAAGAAGGCTGAGGTCAGTGAGGGCCAAGTGAAGGAAAATGGTGAAGAAGTGAAGTGGCAGCTGCCACTGGAATAAAAGGGTGTCAAGCATGTTTTAAAAAGTGAATGTTCAATATGAGTATCCCCCCAATTAATTCTGTCTTGTGGAATATGCTAATTTCAAAACAAATATTGAAAACAGAATGTATTTTGCCTAGCCTTTAATCGTGCAAATACAATACCCACAAATGTGTTGTGGAAGCAGGGCTGTTGTATGCACTGGCTACATAAAAACTTGACACAGTGGATTGAACTGCATGGAGAGGCAGTTATGTGCAGTCTCTAGTAAGTCCAGCATTATTACACACATCCTCAGGTTTCACAGCAGTTTCAGGACAGTAGTAATGTTGGCTTCAGTGTGTGCAAATAGAATACAGGCAACTGCATCTCCATGTGGCTAGAGCTATCTCATTGGTAAGTCTGAGTGTCCACTGTCTAGTTAGCAGTTTATCCAAATGTTAAGGTTATCATTTGATAGCTGTCTCCTCAATCGATCTTGAGGACTGGCCCTTAGTAGTGCCATTTGAGGAAGGGGAGAGCTATGTATCTGAGCTTTAACTTGTTGTCTTTGTATGTCTGTGAGCATTGTAGTATGTGGTGTTAGTGGGAAAAGAACCCTCCCTATTGTAATTGATATGTTTATGTTCTTGTACATGATAAGGATTCTTTAAAAGTGCAATATTTGATTTGCTGAATGAATTATTGCCTCTATTTCCATAGAGTTTTACTCAGGTTCAGTGTCTCTTCTTATTTGTTCTGTGGTTTAATGTTATTACATGTATAATTTGTGGAAGACTGAAGAACTATAACAGAGTGATCGGGAAAGTTCATTGACTTTGCTATAATTCTATAAAAAATAAATGTATAAAAATCTGCTGATTCTGCCAACTGCAGAATATGTTTTAGCCAGTTAAAACTGAGGTATATATTTTTAATGTTGTTGTATCAAAGATATATAATTGCTCTACTGATTTTCATTTGTTTGCATTATGCTGCTGCAGTTGCAATGGATACGATTAATGAAAATTGAAGGGTTTTCCATTAAATTAATTGTATTGGTACACTGATGTTAAAATTATGAAGGCATTCTTAATGAAGGATGTGTATGGGAAGTGGGGGGGTCATTATTAGTCAATGCGCTGGCAGCATTAGAAAGTGATATTATCTTTGAGTGTATTATAGAGCTATGTGTAAAATATTTTAGTATTGTGGGCTCCACTTCTCAACTTCTTTGGTGCAAAAATCCTGTTAATTGCATTGAGCTTGTACAGAGTGGACAAAATACTTGAAAGGACTAGGGTGCTGTAGGGTATAGTAAGCTGTACTCCATGGTTCTGGAGTATTTAAAAGTCTGTGTGGAAAAATCAGTTGCCTTTTGGAAATAGATAGCTCAAAAATGGGGAAATGGTTCCCCATCCTATTCTGCCCCTACCAAAGTCTATGATTTGTGGCTTTTTATATCTATCTATGCCCTAGATAGAATGCCCTTTGGATGTTGGTGTGTTGGTCCGAATACATTCCTTTAAAAAAATAAAAAGCAAGAGGGGGCTCAGTAAATCTACTTCATACATTTCACATTCCAATGCAGAGGTTTTCTCCATATAATTCACCAAGACTCCCAACAGATTTAAATTGTATTATGTAGTAGAAGTCAACTCCTACATTATTTTGGTGGTACCGGTTGATGAGAACCAGTAAACCCCTATCTTATTTAAGTTAGGTTCTTGTCTGCTTTATAAGACCATTGTCAAGGAAGAGGCTTTGCACAAGATTTATCTAATATAAGAAGCAATGATCCTAATCATGCAATAATTGATGCTAGCAGTCTTTTGCACTTTGAGATAAGTACAATTAGCATGCAAATTTTACTGGTGAACTCCCTTTAAGTGGGGTATCAGACCACAAACTAGCTTATTGGTTTTTTACCAAGTGCCTGTCTTATCACTGTGTAGACAACTGAAATGTTGTGTCTGAAAAGTTACCAGAATTTGTCTGTTTCTTACTAAAGTAAATGTTGAACTGCAGCTCCCAACAGCCCCTTCCAGCATGACCAATAGCCAAGGATTATGACAGTTGTATTTCAGCAATGTCTGGAGGGCAACAGGTCTCCCCAACCCTGGCTTAGATTCTTGCCCTACTTCCTTCCAATTAATCCCTTGTAGGTCACTCTCCATACCACATGATGATATTAATGGATGCTATCAACTTGACCCTGATAGGTCAGTTCAGTGGCTGACAACTGTGCCAGGATACAAGTTTCTAGGATTGGGCCAGATTTAGTGTGGTCTTCATAACTAGCTGCAATTAACGGTGCTGTCAGGGCAGGACTTTAGGGCAGAGGTCCAAGGCCCCCCTCAGCATAATGAGCGGGAAGGCTCCCAAATGCAGCAGGGGCTCAATTACTGCATTTTTAAATAAGTGAAGCAAATACATATTGCCCTCTAAAGGAGAGGAGCCCTGTAGGACCATTAAGTCCAGAGTCTAAAATTACCTAACTGCAGGACTGATTGCAAATCATCCCCATAAGCAATGTCAGGGGGGGGGAATACTATTTTAGTTCATGCTGTACAAACCTAGCCCTAAACATTTGCACTTGATTACCTGCCTGTAACAGAAACATAACACAACAGTCTGTGATATAATATGCTGGCCCAATCCTAACCATTTGTTTTGCTGGGGCACTCTTAGATAGAGTGAAGTAGCTCATCTGGGGCAGCTAATTGTCATTTATTTGGTTTTATTATTTTTACCATTATGGGGGCACTATTGGTTCATCTTTCTCAGATACCAAAATGTCTTGGTCTGTCTTTTTTGCCAGTGCAGAGACAATCCAGCAGGATATCTATCAACACTGGCTTGAATAGGAATAGTTTCTCACTGTCGTATAATTTTCCTTTCAATTTAGGCTTTTAAGTTATCAATTCAGAGTACATAATTACGTTGCTGGGAATGTTCAGATCATCCTTTTCTAGCCTTAAAAATGGAAGTAATAACCAAAAGGTCAGGATTCAGAGAAAGGAGAGAACTGTTCATGCACAGTAGTTCCCTCTGTCAAGGAGATAAGCCACCATTAAGTTTAAAAAGTAGCCAATCTCTTATGCAGTGGGAACTGCTGTAATGACAACATCGAGCAAAATCCCCATGCATCTCCCTTTGGGTGCTTGCCAATATTTCTAACTGGGTTTTTATTTCCATGCAAAGCATGATTATGAAGAAGGGATATTCTTTGTGCTTCGGATATAGCTGTTATAATTGGATGTTCAAATGATGTACAATGTTCAGTGTTTCATCCATTGTACAGATGTTTGTCACATACTGTCCTTAATTTTAATGGTTTGATTGTCTTTACAATGACATAAAAGTAACTAAATAAAACATTGACATAATACATTTCAGTATGTATTATTCTTCTGTGATTTGCTGTGATTTAATCAACTTCCCTGTCATTTATTTCATTTGAGGGCCGTTTCAAATACTTAAATCCAAGTTCTTAGTCTTTAGAAAATCTGTATCCTCAGTGATATATATATGTATGTGTGTGTGTTTGGGAGAGAGAAAGAGCACAAACACCCACATGTTTTCCTATGGGAAGTTGGATGTTTTTGCAAACTGAAGAAGGGGCCATTCTTATTTGACGTTATTTTTTATTAATGAGGCAGCTTTTTGGCTTTAGGTTCTCTGCTTAAGAATAACGTAATACCACCTTTATGTGCTTTGATTACTGAATAGAAGTTGTTGCCAGGTATGGCCTTAGACCCTCTAGAATTGTGTGGTATATTAGAAACCAAACACAAAGGCTGAGTTTTTAGCTCAAATGTCCAATATACCTGACTAATTTAAAGGAGTTAGAATGTCACCAGACACAATATTAAATTTGCCACCAATGATAATCAAAGGTACCAGTTGTTGATGTTCCCTGACAAGCGGAAGCAGTATAACGCTAGCATTCCTGTGCGTAGTGGTTAATTCACCTGTTAAGAGCTACTGTTGTCTTTGGCTGTGTGTTACATTTCTGACCCCTGTGGTAGTGCCTTTTGGTAGTGCTGCCAACTACATGGCAAGCATCTATTCCATACTGAAACGGAAACAGAGTAAGGGTGTGCATTTCACTACGCCATCTGAGTCCACATATAACTGGGTTCTGTTCTGTGTTGCAGATAGGGAAAAGTCTGATGGCAGTTTGAATGCTTAACACTCATGAATGTTGCTAATGCAGGGAACAAACTGGGAAAAACAGTCAAATCTGTATCCTGCCCAAGGCAGGTCTCCCATTTGCAACAGGAGCTTATTTAAACCTCCTAAATGGAAATTACTCTGCCTGGATTTGGGAATAGGCAATAATGAGCTGCTGCACTCTGGTGACAACACACGTGTGTAAATAATGATAAGGTAACCCATCATGTTCTGCTTTGGGCTCCCTTTGGGAAGAAGGGTGGGATATAAATTAAATAAATAAATAGCACTTTGGCTTAAAAAAAATAATTCACATCTCCAACAAAGTAAACAAAAGCCAAACTTTTACACACAAGAGAGCCTGGTCAGTTGTCTATTCCATTAGGCCACATCTTTCTCTCTTCACTTAAATGCTTAAACACATCATATAGATGAAACCGGGACTCGAGGACCTACAAGTTTTCAACTAATTGTCTTTGAAGATACCTCAACTTCAGAAAAGACCTAGATAAGCTCTGTAGGCCTGAATTAAATGCATCAGGTAATGTTTGGCAACATTGATTAATATTAGTTACTTGTTAGAAGGCTTGGATGGCATTTTTATCTCTTCATTAACATAACAGGTATTTTTGAAGAGGGGATACTTGTATACGACAAGCTTTCCAGGGCAGTTTACAAGAACAAAAGAAAATACAATATAAAACAAGTTACAGCATGTTAAAATAATAAATTAAAGGGCGGGGAGAAAATAAAGTATTTGCCTGGCACAAAAATGTCAGGCAGATATCCTGGGGGCAGGGGGTGGGATTACATAAAGGGGATGTCACTACTGAGCAGGTGCACTCTCTGATCACCAACCTGCCTTTTCTCAAATGATGGGCACCGGAAGTGAGCCTTTGAAAATATCTTCTATACCAACTTGTCCATCTTTGGGGGGCAGGCATTCCTTCAGGTACCTGTGTCTTTATAAACACAAACATCAATGCTTTTAACTGTGCTCAGAAATGGATCAGAAACAAGTGAACTTATTTCAGTACCAGCAAGATCTGTTCCCACTAACTGGTCCTAGTCAACAACCTGGCAGCTGTGCTTTAAAAATCTTTCATAGAATCATAGAATAATAGAGTTGGAAGGGGCCTATAAGGCCATCAAGTCCAACCCTCTGCTTGATGCAGGAATCCAAGATAAAGCATACCTGACAGGTGGCTGTCCAATTGCCTCTTGAATGACTCCAGTGTTGGAGAGTCCACCACCTCCCTCGGTCATTGGTTCCATTGTCATACTGCTCTAAGAATTAGGAAGTTTTTCCTGATGTTCAGCCAAAATCTGGCTTCCTGTAACTTGAGCCCATTATTCCACTCTGGGATGACTGAGAAGGGATCCTGGCCCTTTGTTTTTCTCTTTCTTTTTTAATTATTACATTTAAATCCCACCTTTCCTGTAAGGAGCTTAGGTGGCATCCATAGTTCTCCCCATTTTATCCCCACAACAATCATGTAAGGTAGGTTAGGGTGAGAGACTGTGACTGGCCCAAGGTCACCCAGTGAGCTTTGTGACTGAGTGGGGATTTGAATGCTGGTCAGCTAGGTCCTAGGCCAACATACTTAACTACAACACCATGCTGGCTGTCTTCTTTACAGCTCTGGAAAATAGAGAGCCAATAATGTCTTTCATTGATGCTGTGGTGTCAGCTAACTTTGCTCATATTGTTTGAATCAGTTTTAAAAGAGTTTTTAAAACAGTTCAAACCCTTTTAAACTACCTCTTTCAGATCAGATTGGCTTCTGTTAATCAAGAGATGCAGTACCTACTTGCTGGATAACCATTGTTCCTCCCAAACACAGGCCTCATTATCAACATGACTCTTTTTCTTTAATTTGTGTGTAACTTCCTTGGTCTTCACACTTGAGCTTGATTTTCAGGCCAATTCTAAGGTAAGCAGCAACTTCTGAAAAGTTATAATTAATGTGCTTGTGTTAGTTGGTATTGTGAACATTGTCGAAGCCCTGGTGGAACTGTGGAATGCAGAAATGACCCGGGCAGTTGACATGATCGCCCCTGTGCGCCCTCTCCTGTGTAGAGCTCATGCAGCTCCATGGTATACTTTGGAGCTGAGAGCGATGAAACAGTATAGGAGACGGCTTGAGTCGCACTCCTGATGGATGCAATCATACACTGGTAAGTGCCTATACTAAGTTGTATTTAAGGGCAGTGAGGGCAGCAAAAATGCAACATTTTGCTGCCACCATTAAATCATCTATTTGCCGCCCAGCGGAGCTTTTTAAAATTGTCCGAGGGCTATTGCATTCTGGCCCTACGGACATGGTGGAGTCATCTGAGGCGCGCTGTAATGAATTTGCTAGGCACTTCCAGGATAAAATCTCTTGTATCCGCCAGGACTTGGACTCCAATGTTATAGCAACTGAATCAAATGAGGTGTCCAGAGCACGGTCTTGTCCCGATTTCCTGGATGAGTTTCAGTTGGTACAGCTTGAGGACGTTGACAAGGTGCTTGGACTGGTGCGTGCAACCACTTCTAGGTTGGATCCTTGCCCTTCTTGGCTAATAAAAGCTAGCAGGACTGGAACGGCTGGCTGGGCCAGGGAAGTGATTAATGCCTCATTGCGAGAGGGAGTGGTCCCTGGCCACCTGAAAGAGGCGGCAGTAAGACCACTTCTGAAGAAACCGTCCCTGGACCCAGAAAATCTTAACAATTATAGGCCGGTAGCTAATGTCCCATTCCTGGGCAAGGTCCTGGAACGAGTGGTTGCCAGCCAGCTCCAGACACTCTTGGATGAAACTGATTATCTGGATCCATTTCAGTCGGGCTTTAGACCCGGTTTTGGCACGGAGACAGCCTTGGTCACCCTGTATGATGACCTTTGTCGGGAGACAGACAGGGGGAGTGTGACCCTGCTGATCCTCCTTGACGTCTCAGCGGCTTTTGATACCATCAACCATGATATCCTTCTGGGACGACTCACTGATCTAGGAGTAGGCGGTACTGCTTGGCAGTGGTTCCGCTCCTACTTGGCGGGCCGTCTCCAGAGGGTAGTGCTTGGGGAGCATTGCTCGGCACCCTGGGACCTCCAGTATGGAGTCCCGCAGGGGTCAGTTCTGTCCCCCATGCTTTTTAATATCTATATGAAGTCGCTGGGTGCGGTCATCAGGAGCTTTGGAGTGTGTTGCCATCAGTATGCTGATGACACGCAGCTCTATTTCTCCTTTTCATCTTTTTCAGGTGAGTCTGTCGACGTGCTAAACCGTTGCCTGGCTGCAACACTGGACTGGATGAGAGCTAACAAACTGAGGCTTAATCCAGACAAGACTGAGATGCTGCTGGTGGGTGGTTCTCCTGACCGGATGGCGGATGCTCGACCTGTTCTGGATGGGGTTGCACTCCCCCTGAAAGAGCAGGTTCGTAGCTTGGGAGTCCTTTTAGAACCATCCCTATCACTTGAGGCTCAGGTAGCCTCGGTGGCACGGAATGCTTTTTACCAACTTCGACTGGTGGCCCAGCTACGCCCCTATCTGGACAGAGAGAACCTCGCTTCAGTAGTTCATGCCCTGGTAACCTCTAAACTAGATTACTGCAATGTGCTCTACGTGGGGCTGCCTTTGAAGACAGTTCGGAAACTGCAGCTCGTGCAGAATGCAGCGGCCAGACTGTTAACGGGGACCAGACGGTCCGAACATATAACACCGATTCTGGTCCGCTTGCATTGGCTGCCTATATGTTTCCGGGCCCGGTTCAAAGTGCTGGTTTTAACCTACAAAGCCTTACACGGCACAGGACCACAATACCTGATGGAACGCCTCCCCCGATATGAACCTACCCGTACACTACGCTCAACATTGAAGACCCTCCTCCGAGTGCCTACTCATAGGGAAGCTCGGAGGGTGGCAACAAGAAAAAGGGCTTTTTCAGTGGTGGCCCCTGACTTATGGAACAACCTCCCTGAGGAGATATGCCTGGCGCCAACACTTCTATTCTTCTGGCGCCAGGTTAAAACTTTCCTCTTCGCCCAGGCATTTTAATATGTTTTAGTATGTGTTGAAATTGTTTCATCTTTTAAAATTTTAAATCTTTTTAATGTGTTTAAATTGTTAATATGTGTTTATTGTATTTTGATGTTAGTCTTGTGCACCGCCCAGAGAGCTTCGGCTATGGGGCAGTATATAAGTTTAATAAATAAATAAATCTGTTCAATAAAAAGCATATATAGAAAATAGTGATAACTCATAGTTTTCCAATTATTTCACTATTGGCAGTCTTTGAACCAATTATGCTGTGGGATATTTAGTGGGGCTTAATATTGATTAACTGCCTTAACAGAAGTTATTCTTTACCATCCGATATACTATTGTGTTACAGCAGGGTCATTTGCTTAAGCTGGCCACTTTTTGTTTATGTGACAGCATAACCACCTTTGTTGCTGGTGACCGAGGGCTTACCATATAGGTATTGTACTGAAATTTCATTAGTTAACGTTGGCCATAGTTGATGGATAGTTTCAATGGCCGAAGATGGGGCTTATGTGCTGCTCATTTATATGTCGTTTCATTCAGTCTTTGTAAACTCTGTAAACTCATGTTTTTTTAAAAAACCAATACAGCAACTGACTGGCAGCTGCAGCAGATAACAAGGATTGCTGGCCCGGAGACTTGTTGGCTACCTAGGAAGTCTACTTTTTTACTTTGGAGCTGCCCCTCCTTTTCTCTGGAAATACTAGTTTGGCCATGTTGCATTCAATGAACATAGAAAATGATGAAATATTCATGTTTAGAAGCCTCAGTCCATGCAGGATTAATTATATTCTGTAGGCTGCAATCCTGTGCCTGCTTATCTGGGAGTAAACTCAATTGAACTCAAAGGGGTTTACCTCTGAATAGACATATGTGTGATTGAACTGTTGTTCATCAGGACCTATGTCATTGCTGAAACAGATAAGGCCTCCAAACAGACTGGGTTTGTGAGAGCCGGCATGTGGATGATTCATTTTTTTAAAACAAAACAAAACTAAAACTGCCCTTTATCCTCTGTCCCTGCTGTCTCTTTATCCCAGGTGGAGCAGCTTCAGGCAAAATGGTGGCAAGGAAAAGAAACTGACAAGAAGTAATCATGTCATGGAGGAAACTGAGAGTTTCCTTAAGCCTTATCAATTTCACCAGAGAGTAGGGAAGATGGAAGGATTCCTTACCTTCCTGAAATTGATGAGTCTTCCTTCTTGACCGTTTCAGTTTCCCTGGAGCCCAGGAAGGCAGATAAAAAGGCTGCAATTGCCCAGGCTCCCCTGCATCCAGTGTGTGTGCGTGCACACATGCACATGCATACACACACAGGAGAGGTTAACAGTGTGCACGCGCAAAGCCATTCCTAAATGCATACGTGGAATTAATGGGCGGAAGATTAAATATGCACCTCTGATGGCATGCACCTGTTCATAGGTGACGCAAAAATCACAGGACAGTTGAAGTGTAATTATAAAATCACCTTCCCACAAGATCACTGGTGCATTAAAAAATGGAAACAGGCACATTTAAAACAGCCTTTCTGCCTTTCACACTTGTACACCAACAGTAGGAGAGACGTTCAAAGGCACTTTTAAGTGGCATGTGTGACATCTGTCTTAAAGAGCAATTTCAACATGCAAATTACAAAGCCTAGATACCAGCAGTCAATTTAATCTGGCATTTACCACTACTTCTTTATTTTCCAGTGAGCAATGTAACAATTAGAACTCAAGCAATGAGCTAACAGAGCTCTAAATCTCTTCACCCAGTAGGAACATGCTGCCTGTAATTGAGAATAAATATGAGAAAGATATCACAGTTTCATTGAAATGAGAAAAGATGCCATAGATTGCAATAGCAGTGTTTCAGTTTTGTAATTAATACCTCTGTGACTTGAACCTGCCTTGGAGAATCACTTGGCTTGCTTTGCAAGCCTTTGTTCCTAGTTCCAGATACCTTGGACTGGATGTTTGTAGTTAGCTAGAGCTATGGGTAATCTAAGTAACCATATGGATACCTGTCAAGAAGCAGTGAACAAATTAGGGTTCTCATGTAATTTTGAATGTAGCCATTTTCTTATGCAATCTGAGAGTGTGCCCCATAATCCTGTGTGACATCACAGGGGTTTCTGGGGTGCATTTTGTTTGCCTGAACTGGGAAGATTTATTATTTATTTCATTTGTTAGACACTTTATACAAAAAGAAATGTCTCAAAGTAACTTAAGAACAAAATAAAATGATGTGAAGGAATTAGGAATTGGTCTGTAATATAATTATTCTACATACATCATCTTACATGTAAACTTGCTAAGGGATTATAGGCTTCTGTTTTAAACCTGACCTGTCTGGAGATCCAATTGGAAGATGGCAGATTCATTGAAGATGGGATGGATGGCGTGAGGGTGCTGTCTGTGGTTGGGAATTAAGACCTTCGTTCTTCTTTGAAGTTATGTGGGTTGGGAAGCCTGAGAGTCGTGTAACCAGAGGGTATATTAGAGAACCAGAAGAGATGATGAGCAGATCAAGGCATGATCCCAGTAAACAAAGGAAAGTATGCCAAGCTGCAAGGTATAAGATTCAGCAAATTGGACAAAAATTATTAGCGTTAGGGACTATGTCTAGATAAACTCACGTTTGTTTGGCTGAACTTTTGCTCTGTTGGGAGCTATGCTTTTGCGTCCATGTGACTTTTTCTTGCATTTAAAACTTTCCCCCAAGAACTATCTTTTTAGTAAATGTTTAACTTTGTTTCATAAAATGTTTGTGGTCTCTTTTAATAAACCACCCCACGTCTAAGACACACAGGCATTTTTAGGCCGATTGGTGAGAGGCAGCCTTGTAGAGACATAATTTTTTTCACCTGGTGGCAGTGAGAGTCTACAGCAGATGTGGGGAACCCTTGGCCCTCTAGATCAGCCTTTCCCAACCAGTGTGCCTCCAGATGTTGTTGGACCACAATTCCCATCTTTTCTGACCATTGGCAATGCTGGCTGAGGCTGATGGGAGTTGTGGTCCAACAACATCTGGAGGCACACTGGTTGGGAAAGGCTGGTGTAGATGCTGCTGAAATGCAACTCCCATCATTTCTGGCCATTGGCCCTGCTTGCTGGAGCTGATGGTAGTTGTAGTTCTGGAGGGCCAAAGGTTCCCCACACCTGGTCTAAAGGGAAGGGTGAGTGAATGGAAGGGAACACTCTGTTTGGCCAAGAACTCCCTTCTCCACATGGCACCAGACCCAGGGAAGCTGAGCTGCCATGACAATACAAACAGATAAAATCAATTAAAAGCCAACTTTAAAATGACTTGCAATACAAGTTGTTCTTTTGCCCCATCTAGGCTAGGAAAAAACCCAACTTGATTTATACTCAGATAAAGATTTAATGCTCAGTGAATTTTCTTTTTGTCAATTCAAAAGACAGAGAGAGAGAGAGAGAGAGAGAGATGCCCATACGTTTTGTCAATAGAATTGCACATTCTAGGCAGTGCATTTGGCTGGGTGGTGGTGGGGGTTGGCATCCGTACTACACTGGTAGGAAGAAAGGGACTAAAACAGCTTTTACATATTGAATACTACTACATTTTTATCTTTGACTTTTTCCATGGAGCTCAAGGTGGGTATACATCTTCTCTTTTTACCTCCCCCCCCCTCGTATCCACATGGCAACCCTGTGGGGTAGATTAGACTGAGAGAGAATGGCTAGCCAAAGGTCACCCAGTGAGCTTTGTGGAAGGGGTTTGAAAGGTTTCTCTGAACAAAGTTCACCAATCTTTCCACTACTCCACACTCTCTGAAGTGTGACAATCACACCTTGTAAAGCTTTGCCATAATCTTAAAGAAGCATGATTGCCATGCACACTGAAAAGCGTCCAGAAGTGGGACTGGCCACAACATACAAAGAATGGAATTCCTCAAGCTATAGCTTTGAAACCCCTCAATGATGAGATAACTGGAAATAATTTCCAATTAAGGGACTTAATTCTGAACTAATTACAGAACATGATGTTTGCTTATTGGGTGATATCCCCTACTACCCACCTTCCTTGATTCTATGACCCCATAGGACTGAAAAAAGGTGTTTTGCTGTTTCATCTTCTATGTCTGCTGAATGCTCAAAACAGTATGGCTTTGTATCTAGACAAGTGACCATGTAAACAATACCTGCATTATCTTAGGAAGAAATGGTTGATTTCAGAATCAACCCCAACGAGATTCTGACTTCATATCCTGAGCAACTTATAGCATAGCAAACCTACTTGGATTCCCTGCCCATGCAAGCAAGAGTTCTTGGATCAATTGTCCCCAAAGTGATATTGGGTATTGTCGATCATATAAACCATCCAAACTCTTTTGTGACATCACATAGTTACACTCGCCCCAAGCTGACCACAACACCCTTTTAGAATGGTGAAAATAAACCCTACGAATGAACATGGGAATGCAAGGCTAGATTTACTGTTAAGCAGGTGTACATCTGGGGTGGAGGGGTGGCCTGTATGCATTTGTTGCCCTTCTTAACAACATGTGGAGGCCTACCAGCCTAGGGGTTCCTGCATTTTCAGACTCCACACCAGTATCCACTGGACTGAAATCTTTATTTCTGACCTTCACACTGTTATGTGATGAATCCACACTTTCCTTTTTCACTTTCCACATCCCCAGAAGCTAAGCCTTTACTCTATGCTGGTAGATCATGTTGACCTCACATTGTTTTCCCACCCAGGTCCGCTGTGCTCAGCAATACAGGTGGGTGGAGTAGGGGTGCAAATTTACACCTTTGTACTGCACACAGCCGGCATGCAGTGCTCCGTGCTGCTCTTTCTGATGCTGCTTTTCTATATAGGTGGATGTCTGCTTCGTCTGCTGCCAGAGCAGAAGACAAGAACAGTCTCTTGTGGAATGGCAGCTTAGACCATTTTATTGGCTGATGAATCAGTTTCTTCTCTGGCAACCTTCCAGGAATCCTGGATAGCCTGAGATGGGAAGGAAAAGCAGGTTGCTCTGCCTAAGGCTGTGAAAAGATTGCTCGGAGATCAACGCGACACTCATGCCTTGCTGCACAGTGAGTATATGAAGAGAATAACCCTCTGCATGTAGTACTGTCTGGGGATGATTTACTGAAACCCTCGATTAAACATGCAGCTTCAGCAATCGCTGCTTAACTGTGTGAAAATGGTCCCGGTTGTCACCGGGATTCAATTCCTATTGCGATGCAATGAGTTTGAACAACTGCATTTGGTTCTTCCCCTGATCACCTCCTTTGGTGCAAGATGCTTCCTGATCTTAAGCCATATCTGCAAGATGTCATTTTTTAAAAATACTATCTTTGGCTCCAGCCTTTTGCTCCCCTGCCCCAGAAGTCCAGCATTATAGAAGGAAAGAAACCCAGATAATTAATTTTACTTCATTTGGGGATAACTTCTCCTGAAGTTGGGAGGGGCTTTTTGTTGTTGTTGCTTTTGCTATCAGTTATGTAGCAAGGATTAGATTTCTGAATGAGTAAAAATAGGGCAGTGTAAAAAGTGGGGGGGGGAGGGACACAGCTTTCACTTTTACCAGCCAGAGAAGTATGCATTGCTTAAAGGGGCAGGATGCTGCATTGCACCTAAATTACTTGCAAACGGTTCTTCCCATGAAGACTTATGGACGTGATATAAAAAAGTATGCCCCCTAAGGAATTGATGGCTTACCCTTCCCCACAAAAAAAGATCTCTGGAAAAGCTTGAAGGAATGTAGCTTTCTCAGACTGCAGTAGCTGAAACCTGCAACTGAACCCGAGGACCTGCCTGCTTTAAGGACTGTTGAATATTTTAAGTTTTGAGCATGAGTGACTTCCATTGTTGAAACTGGCCATGTGAGATGCTGCGACTTTCGGGTTGCTTTTTCAAACGTAATTTTTATCACCCAAGACGGTGGAGGCAGGGAAGACTTTCCCCAGTGGTTATACTCTTTGGGAATGAAATGGGGGTGGGGGCAGAAGCACCCTTCCCTGAGCAATGGGAGCCTGTGTGGTGAACCTCTGGCCATCAAGTCAGGTGTTTATTGCTCACTGGGGCACTTAAAGGGTTTCTAAGTTGTGCACCACAACCCTATGTTGTGTATCTGAGATGACTGGGGGCTTCTTTGTGTGTTATAGTCCTGAGAATACTGGTTGGTTCATTTTGGTTAGCTGTTACCAAGCAGAAGTTTGGTGGGCTTCTTCAGGTCTCTCTTCCTGGATGTTTTGCAATAGCAGGGGCTTGCTGCCTCTGGGCCTAGGATGGCCAGCTGCAAAAGAGGACAGGGCTGCTTTACCCTCTTCTAGAAAACTAACATTGCAGGAGCCCTGTCCTTTTTGTAATTTTTTTTTTTTTGCAGTTGTCCTGTCTGCTGTCTCTGGCCCTCTCCCTAACTCTTATCCTGCCTCTGCCACTGCTTTAATCGTGATCTGCCTATTCCCAATGTACTGCAAAAATGAGCACTGTGTATTTTAAATGGTGGTGACAAAATTGGCTATGCTAAAGGCAATGGTAAGAGTCATCAGGTGGTTTATGCCACTCTTCCAGTGGAGCTTGAGGCTTTAAAAAAGATTACCTCCATCTCAGTTGACCCTTTCTTTGATGATGGTGTTTTATTTCTGTAATGTATACACTGCTTTCCCTATCCCCAAAATTCCTCAAAGTGGCTGTATGAACAGTACATTTGTTATGACTAGTCTGTGGGAACCCTGTGCTTTTCTCCAATATGCAAGCAGCCCACCTCAGCTACGTAAGCCTATATTCATGTAGGGAAATATACTATGAAAACAACCAGTGGCTAGTGGAGTCTCCCTCGCTGGAGGGTCCTCAGTAAGCAGAAACAGGGCGTCCATCTGTTATGGATGCTTTGGCTGTGGATTTCCTGCATTAAGCAGGGGGCTGGACCAGATTGTCTACAGGGCCCTCTCCAGCTCTATGATGCTGTGGCGGTGATGTAATTTCTGTGGTGGATAATAGGCTGTGTGTAAGGGGTCTTCAGATACATATGTGTACACACCATGGAGAGCCAGTGTGGTGTAGTGGTTAAGGTGTTGGACTACGACCTGGGAGACCAGGGTTCGAATCGCCACACAGCCATTAAGCTCACTGGGTGACCTTGGGCCAGTCACTGCCTCTGAGCCTCATGAAAACCCTATTCAGAGGGTCGCCATAAGTCGGAATCAACTTGAAGGCAGTACAGTACACACACCATGGCCACATGTCATGTTTTAAGGTGTGTGTAGGAGGAGCATGTGAAAGTCCAAGACTTCTACACAACCGATGTATATATATACAATCCATGCTGAGAAACTGTATGGATTGGCCTTTAGCTAGGATGAAGCAGGTGGATGAGTGCAGCCAGCAGCAGCTGCTTAGATTTGGAGATTCAGATATCCTCGCTGCTCCATATGTGGTGGTGGTGGGGAATTAACTGGTCCAATTCTGAAGTACTGGTGAACTGCTGAAGACTTGTCCCAGTGACAAACCTTAGTACCAATTCATACACTGAAGGAGCACCTTCTCCCATACCCTCCTGCCCAGCCTCTTAGATAATCAGCCAAGGCTCCCCTCTCTCTTCTCTCCTTGTCAGAGGTGAAGTGGGTGACAACTTCACAGAGGGCCTTTCTGGTTTTGCTGTCCATTTATGGCGTGCCCTCCCTAGGGAGCCTTGCCTAGCACCGACACTGCTTTCTTTATTCTCTCAGGCTTTTAAAGCTTTAGACTTTTTAAAGTGTTGCCAGCAGTTCTGTTTTGTCTGTCAGCTGTTTTGCTATGTTTTTTAATTAATGTGACATTTTCATTGTGTAAAATACACCAGAACCAATTTTGGCAAAGGTCAATATAGACATATTCTCAATAAATAAATAAAGGCATGTACCTACCCAGAGGGACAGCCTCTTCTATGCAACTGTGTAGATAGAACTCCACATGGTAAGCTATTTGTGTGACAAGCTACCTATGATTTTAACAAGCAGAGGATTGTGTGAATATGCTGGAGGAGGAGGAGGCCATCCACATGAACCACTGTCGTGTAGTGTGCAGGATGTTGGAGGCAGGCCTGGAAAACCGAGTTCACATTCCTGGTCAACCTTGAAGCTCACTGGATAACCTTGGATCAGTGATTGTCTCTCAACCTAACTTACAAATGTAATAAATTATTATGCCTTAAGAGTCTTAAGGAACTACACAACCAGATGGGAGCTAAGTTAGTAATACACTGTATGAAAGGGCAATAATTGAAGCCATGACTTCCCAGTCCAAATTCTCTTCATTTTTACATATTAGTATTTTCCCTATCAATGTAACAGAAAACACATGGCTGACGTCATACAGAAACACAGGGACTTATATTTTACACTGACGTGTGAAATAGAAAGGTTTGATTTCAAATCAAATTATAGATAGGGCCAGGGGGGTTGGACCACTTTTTGTGGCAGACTAACCCAATGCAACATTCCCAAACTTGCTTGTGGATCAGAATGCATCTTCCTGTCAAATGATGCCCTTCTCCAGATTTTGCAATGCATTGTCCGTGCACAAAAAGTATACCCCAAAATATGTCTAAAGGAGGCATGCAAAATGGCAAATACATTGAAGAGTGTGTGTATTTTATGTAAAAAGTGTATGTTTTCCATGAAAAGTATTAAAATGTGTGCACAATATATATATAAAATGTGCACAATGGGATGGAATGGCATGGCATACAAATGAAGAGAGCAGAAAGCAATGGGATGGCCCTATGACTGAGCACCAGCAAGACCAAAATGAGAGGAATTAGCTGCTCAGTCCATCCCTAATTACAGAAGACTTAAAAAAAAAAAAAAAGGAGTAGGACTTTGAGCACATAGTCTACTCTTTCCCCTCACATCTTCCAATCTTCTTTGTGGATATCACATAATCTAAGGCAGTCTTCACCAATACACCCAGTGTTTTGAACTCCAAATTCTATTATTCCCATTCAGCACAGCCACGCAGGCTGGGGCTTAGTATGCCAACAGCAATATTTCATGCTTTGTAAGGGTGTTCATTTCCATTGTTCATTACCGTAAGGAGCATAGTTGTGAGTTTCTCAGGCACCTGCTAGATGTTCTTTAAGATGTAATTAAATTATTGTGTTATAAATATTACCATTCCACCTTTCTACACATCATGTCCAAGGCAATACCACTAGTAAATACCAAAAATGACAATTAAAATGACTAAATACAGAAAAATGTCAAATTCAAAAATTAAAGCCAATAAACTAATGGATCATCCTTGACTGATTTCTCTCTGCTTCCTTCATTATCTGAGTAATGTTCTGAGACTCCCTGTCACTTTTTCAGGCTGCTCTGTAGTCATTTTCCTCAATGACCCAGGTACCAGCAGGACAGCACCAATAGACCACAAGATGCCCACCACAGTGAGCTCCACAATGACATAGACTCCTCCCTATCCAAGTCCAGAAGCTCCTCAAACAAGAACCAGAGGCTCTAGCAGGCTGTCATGTTACATGTGGTACTGGGAGCAGCTATAGTAGTTGTTGAACCGTGTGTAGATATGTCCTAACTGAGTTGGGAGCGTCTTGCTCCCAGACTTCCCCAACCTTCCTCCCTGTGACATCAATCTCCTTTGGGGTAGAAGCTGTAGGTCCAGCAAACAGGACTTTCAAGGCCATCATAACCCACTTTGTGTGTCTCACTCGCCATCGGAGGCTCAACAAGGCTAAGGGGCTTTCCAATAGGTCAGGAGGCAAAGTTATCACAAGAGAGGGGAGATCTCCACAAGTAGATGACCTGTTGCATCAAATTAGTGCTGATTGATACAATCCATGATCTCTTCATTCTTGTGCCAATGTGCTAACTTTTTGACGTAGTTCTTTCCTCCTAGTGTCTGTGCATTCCTAAGTTGAAAAGCAGGAGTACACACAGCTAGCCAGATTTTGTGTAACATGGCAAACAATAGTGTAGCTGTCTCCACTCAAATGATCTTATTTTCTCCCCTTCCTTAAAGCAAAAAATACCATGCCATCATTAGGAGTAAGGGGCATACAAACCTGTCTTGTGCAGTCAGTGGCTCTAAAAAGAACTGCACATCCACAGCCAAATGTATTTATTTAGTAAATTTCTAGCCTGCCTTTCAGGACCAAGGTCTTCACATAGCAGCATACAGAAGCAGCCATATAGAACACAAAAAATTAGCAGTTTAAAATCTGCAGTTACATCCCTTTAAAATGCGCAGTAAAAATGTCAATAAGAAGCAGCAGTTAACAAAAATCAAGAAAATGCAAACTGAATTTTTTAAAATGTCTTGAGAGTCCTTTGGGAAAAAACACTAATGAAGGGAACATATGCACTTCATGAAGAAGCATATTTCGTAAATATGGGTCCACCACCCAATTGAATGTGTCCCTGCCAAGCTTTATTATCTAGCTTCTCTTATCCAGCCATTACAATGGGGTAGGAGCACACTGCATTGAGCACACTGATAGGGCCAGTTGGGTGCTCCCATGATTTATTTATTAACTTTATATCCTGCCCTTTCTCCCAAAGGAGCCCAGGGTGACAAACAATAAGCAATAAAACAATTACAAATCTTAAAACAAAAACCATTAAAATACAGAAGCAGACAGGGAAAGATCTCTCCTGAAAAGGCTTGTTGGAAAAGGAAGGTCTTTGTAGGTGCCAAAGGTACAACAGATAATGGTGCCTGTCTAATACTTAATGGGAGGGAATTCCAAGGGTAGGTGCCACAATGCTGAAGTCCCAATTCCTACATTGTGTGGGATGGACTTCCTGATGAGATGGTAGAACACAATGATCAATTGGGTATAAGGGGTGAGACGATCTTTCAGATGTCCTGGTCCCAAGCTGTGTATGGCTCAATGTAGCAAAAACAGCACCTTGAACCTAGCTTGGCAGCCCTGAATCTTGTTATCACCCTGCCCCATTCCCGCGCCATCCAGGTAAGCAGCAGTGGCGCTGTTGTTGGGAGGGTAGGTTCTGTGGAAGTGGGTATGTATCTGCATTTACACATGTATCAGCTGTGTTCATTGAAGCCTGCTTCCACTTGCCAATTTCTGTTGCTGGACTGGGACAACAAACTTTTTAGTGAAGAGAGGGCTTTGTGTTCTTTCCACTTTCCTGGCTTTAAAAACTCAATGGTCTCTTGCGATCAGATTATACACAAAGGTTAGAGTAGCAGATGTAGATGACTGTGAAACCACTATGTCTCTTTAATCAAATTAGTTTTTGTAATATAACTGTTCAGAATACTGAGCATTACATTATTTCATCATTTGAAAAAAAGAGACCTATAAAGCAATAAGGAAGTATGTAACGATATAACTGGCAATTATGAGTTAACCTTGTCTAATAGCAATTTGGACTCTGCAATTAGTTGCATTGATCTGTTCTGAAGAAAAAATATTAGCCAATTCATATGCATGCAAGGAGGACACTGTTAGACAGTGTGCTGTGAATATGTATGAGCATATTATTGGACTGTAATGCAGGGCATGGATGGTCAATACTTTGATCCAACATTGTGATGGGAATACATTAGGTGATGTTAAGACTAAAGAAGGGACGTTTATGTTTACTGTGTGACACACCAAAAAGACTACTCCATCAATTTGGAATAACAATGAAAACATTGCTTTTCTGTCTTGAAGCTGTCATGCCAATAAAGCTACTGAATTAGGGCTAGATTGTGTTCACTTCATCTGCTGTACTGAATTCCCAACTTACTTTTCACATGGTTCTCAGTGGGGTGTGTGATCACACTTAAATATCTATCATAACATTTCCCAAACAGGAATTCTGAACGGGAAGCTTGAAAGTGAAGGAATCCTAGTTACTGGAGTGATTCTGTCAACCACAAGCAGTCTTTTGGCTCTCCTCATCGGAAAGGGCTATATAATAGCTTCTTATTCAGGTTGGAACTTTGCCCCAGCAATGACAAGGTTGGATCCAGACTTGCCCTTCATGGAACTGGCTGAGATCTAGTGCAGGTGGGATGCGATTTTTGCCAATTTCCCCTGCAGCTCCTAATGCCACCTCCAATACTCTTTTGGAGCATTCCCCAACCTGACCAGAGCATATTTTAAGGACACTCAATGGGCTATGGAGAGGGGAGGAATTTAGCAAACACTACTTTCCTCTTGTGGGAGCACCCCAGGAGTGGTTTTGACCCCTGGCTCAGCTCCCAGCTCCCATTCAGTGGTTGTCTATCACTCAGTAATTTACAAGCTCCCTGCATTTGCTACTCTCAAGGCCCAAGACAATTGTGGCAGGTAATATGAACTTTCATACCCACTTTCCTGAGTAGCCATCTGCTGGCATGGCAAGAGAGCAGGAAGATGCCCATCCTCTCCATTGTATATTTGGTTACACATGGCACAAGTAACCCCACACAGAGGCCCAATATGTGCATTGTTTTTATTTATGTATTTATTAATTGAATTTATATCCCACTCTTCCTTCTGAAGGAGCATTGGCTCAAAGTCCCATGATACTGCCCCTTGAAAAAGGAGAAGAGAGAGTGTACGCACATTGGACTATCAGGCATAACTGGCCATGGAATGGAAAACCTGATTTGCATGTTGCTTTTAGGTATGCAGTCATAGTAGGGGCATTTGTCTCCTTCAAACATAGGGAGCTGCCTTACACCCAGTCAGACCATTGATCCATCAAGCTTATTATGGTCTACACTGGCTGGCAATGGGTCTCAGACAGGGGTCTTTTCCTGTCCTACCTGGAAATACCAGGGGCTAAGCTGGGAAAGGGGAAGAAATTTGTTCCACTTACCCAATTTACTTTCCAAACCAATATTTGGATTGAAATACAGTTGTCCTTCAAAATTTGCAGTTCTCTCCATTTCATGATGCAATTGCTTGCAAAAATGTGTATATTGGGGAAAATAGTATACACAAATGTGTATATCAGGAGAAATGCACACACAAATAAGTATGGGTTTTTGTGGGGATTTTTAATTTTTTAAAAATCACAGACTAATGTACAATGGGGCAGACTGAATTTAAGATTCAGACTGAGAGAAATCAAAATTAAAAGATTAATCTATCCCTAGTTTGGAACAGGGACTTTGCTCTACCATTGAACAACAGGCCTTTCCACATCATGAGTCAGATTGCCACCTGGGTAAGTAAGAGTCTTGAGACAGGCCTGACATTCAAGGGGCCTACAGGTTTGCTAATATATAATGAGTTCAGTTCAGTTTATTGCACAATAGCCAACCAGGCTTTTTGCATATACACCCAAAGAACAGAGAACAGATTAAATGCCAATCGTTTAAAATAAAATAAGATAAACCAATTATATAAAACATACTAAAATACTACAAAAGTTCATTATTTAATTAAGTAGTTATAACTGAAAAGCTGTAGGAACATATACTATCCTCACAGAGGATAAAAGCTTTCCTCATCTCTATGGTTAGTTTAACATATTTAGCAGCCCAATATGTCACATAGGAACCTGTTCCTGCCAATAAAGTATTTAAAAGTATTTTTAAGTGGTTTTAAAAAGTATTATCTCCAATACCAGCAAAAAGGGGGGCAAGATACTGAGTTCTTAAGTCTAGATAAAATTGACATTCTAACAGAAAGTGAACCAAGTCCTCTCCTTTCCAGCCACCAGCAAGACAATATCTACTCATCTTACAATGGCCATTAGCAAATATCATGAAAACAGATGGCATATATTGGGTACTCGCTCTATGAGAGTTATGAGGCAGCTAACTGCAAGGCTTCTGCATTGATTTCACAGCACCCTAGTACCAATGTTGGCATTCTAGCCTCTATTGCACTGCAAATATCATCAGTGAAAGCATGATGCCTACTATATTAATGCCAATTGTAATATAAATAATATTGACTAGCTCCAAGCATGCACAATAATGCACCTCTTCAAATTCCCAGTATGGTTTTTGTCCACACCAGTGACAAAATCAATAGAACTGCTGCTTCATTGTGAACTATGTGATTGACTGAAGATTACTGGAACTAGGAGAGAGTTTATATCTGACCAACTGCATACATTTTCTTTTATCAGTTTATTCAATGGCTGCAGAAAGTCTAATTCTGTGCTAACTATGACACTGTTCATTAGCAAATTGTGTAAAGGGAGAGAAAATAAGTAGCAAATGTGCTATTGAGTTTAACTGAAATCTACACTAAATATTCTGCTTGTGTGACTCCCGCAGGGTGAAAATGTTGCTTTGCAGAATCAGTATAAATGATGAATACTGGGAATTAAGGAAAGAGGCAAAAGTGGTGCTTGTAGGGTGGATTTTGAGTCACAATTTATATTAAAATTCTATTAATGAAAATTCATGTAGGCAGCAATATATTAACCATAATTTTCATAAATGGTTAATCGGATGATCTGGATGCTCAGACGAAGATTAACCTTCTAATGAATTGTTCCACTAGATAACATGGGTTAGGGTTACTAATCACTGTAGTGTGTAGGCTATTGTCAGTTATTAATTATCAGTGATGGAAACCTGCATATAAAACATAGAAACTCCCATCTACAAGAGGATCTTCTTTAATTAAAAATATTTTGAAGAGGTCACAAAACAGTACAAGTATGAAGGGCGCTGCTGATAACACTTACCACAACATTAATAACAGACGAATGAGAAATCAGTTGTGTTGTTACATGGATGTTCTTGCAGGGTTCCTGTGCCTTTTGAAAAAGCTGTTTGACAGACAGATTTCTAACAGGTTTCACCTAGCATGGGCTGCTGCCAGTGCCGGATTTAGAAACAAGCCAAGTAAGCCTTGGCTTCACATTATGAGGGGCCTCTAAATATGTTGGAGATAACTAAGAAGTTTTATTATAATTGAAATTGCTTTGGCTTAAATAACCTTTCATATAAAATCCACCACCTAAATTCTGAACCCTGACCTCCACGTCCTAATCCACAATTGGGCAACCAAGATCTCTTCTGTATCTTTAAAAGTTGTGCAGGGGGGAGGGAGAATTCCACCTTGTGGTTTTTGTTGCAAGAACACCTGCACTTGGCTGACTTTCTCTTCTTCTAAAGATACAGGATCATACAGGATCAGTCTCAGGCCATGAACCGAGCAACCCTAATGGAGCTAGCCTATCAACACATTCTAAAGTCCCATTGCACACCAGGCATCATCTCTGCTAATCCCCTCCTCGCCATTTTCCCACCCCTTTTTTTCTCTTTGTTTTTTTTTTTTATGGTATGGGGCTTCTGAATGGTAGGGCCTTAGCATGTCTTAGTACAGCCCGGTGTGCTGCAATATGGAGAAAGCTGGCCCTCTTACCTCTCTGCTGTCATGCTGCTTTCACTGGAATCCTACAAGAAGAACACACATGTGGCACTTTTCATTCCTCCGTGAGGCTATCAGAACTCACGCCACAATGGATATTATTCAATTAAAGCTATGACAGTTTCGGCTATGTCCCTGCTATTTTGATAGCTTGCAAGTACAGAGCCTTGTTCCCAGAAACTGTGTCACTCTAGATATCTTCATGATGGGGCGTAGAATGTGAAGAGGTTCTCCACCATCGCAGCCCTTCATTTCCATCTTCCTTGGGGGGTGGGGAAAGTTTGTTCAGTTCACATTTTAATTTTGATGTGAACTTACCCAATTCCTACCCCCCAAACCATGATGTGAACCCAAGCGCAGCTGTCCTCCAAACTTATTTCTCTGAATTTTGCAATGTAGTTCTCTAGGCAAAATATATGACCAAAAAAAAGCATGTATTGGGAACAGTGCACACAAAAATGCATTTGATCAGGGGGAAGTGCTTGCCAAATTACATACAAAAATGTGTATATTACAAACATATCTATTTATTTAAAATATTTCTATCCTGCCCTTCTACCCTACAGTAGGACACTCAAGACAGCTCACAATAAAATCATACACAATAAAACACACACACAAAAATAGATAAAAATGCATAAAATACAGTTGAGAAATATAGGTGAGTGATATTAAAAGGGACTAAAAAGGCAAAAATAAAAGAAGGGGGAAATAAAATCAAAACAAAATTTTCATGCAGAATTTTTGTTTTAATGATGAACTGATGCAGGAATGAGCTAAACTAAACTTAATATTGGAAAAGTGAGAAATTGAGGGAAACCAACATTGACAGATCCATCCACCCGTACTTCAGGTGAAACACACCTCCTGTGTCTCATTGTGTTGCTTTTTCCTGCCAGGTCCTGATGAGTTACCCGTTGGACCCTGGGGTTACCTTCTGATTGTTCTTATAGCATACATCCTACTTTGTTCATGGGCCCACATCCTTCTCCCTTGTAAAAAGCCTGTTCTCTGCACAACCACCAATACAGATGTGTGTGTTCCATGCTCAGACATACATTAGCTCTATGCAATCCTTGGTACTGCTATAGGATTCCCCATCTGAAGGCTTGTTGCCTATGGGAAATGGCCAATAGGATATGGAGGTGATAGGTTGTTTTGAGAAGAATGGCAATGTTTCCTTTTCTGTTCAGCTGTGGCCCTTTCCTCATCAAAAGAGAGGAGGAAAACCCTGAAGCTGGTGGCTACAGGTTTCAGTTGTTCTCACCTGTCTGATTCGCTATATGAAAAGGAATGCACAGTGGGTTGATCTTGGGAGCCTACTTGTGCACTGCATGTGGGATGGGTTCTCTGATGTCTTCTTGTTGTTCAAACTGTCACCTAATGTTGATTGTGCCTGCATTGCATGGGGGACAAGTATCATTCTGATTGGCAGCAGTTGCTAGGGGTACTGTAGGAGTGGTTGTTTGTGCTGTGGCATTAATTTTTTGCTTACACTATAATGATTGTGCTGACTAGCTCTCTGGCAGTTCATAAGGTCAGAATCAGAACTACTACTTTGCTTGGAGCAAAATGGTGATAGTGTTAAAAACAGATAAAGCAACAGTGTTGTTCTGTCATGAAATAAAAACACTAAATTGTTGGTTCTGGGATGTTATATTGGCTCCTTTTCCTTATATTACTGGGTAGGATTATGCTTTAGTGATTTGCAATTTTTTTATAATACAAAGCAAAGCTATTTCTTTACCAAGCCTCTAGTCCATAAATCTGCAAAGCATGCAGCAATAACTCCAGGTCAACAATGACAATGTGGCATTCTCATGTAATTTAACTCCTGCTTAAATGGCATAAATAAAACAATGTTAAGGCTGTTGAAACTGCCTGGCTTTGAAGTACTTTGGCATAAAAAAAAAGTAAACTCCAAAATTCTGCCTTTGTGTGTTAAGGGTGTGTGATTGTGCATGTATTAAATGTAAGGGTATGCGATTGTGTGTGTATTAAATGTGTGTGTGTGACTATGTTACGTGTATGCCTGTGTGCGAGTGTTTGTGTGTTAAGGGTGTGTGACTGTGTGCATGACTGGCCCTGCTTACTTCTGGCTTTGCCCCCCCACTCCCAGAATGCATCTCCTTCCCAAAGGCTTTTGACTGAGATAAAGTGGCCCTCAGACTGGAAAATATTCCCCACTCCTGATCTGGACTACAGTATTATAGTATGACTTGCCAGCTAACTTCCTGTTGAAGCAGTTCAACAAAGGCAGAGAACACTTTCTTATGACCTTACCTAACTACGCATATGCAGTCATGTCGTGGCTTTTTAACGACCAGGTGTGTGTGTGGGGGGGGAGAGAGAGAGAGCTTGGAAGTAATTCGTTACAAGTAAATAATTACTTGTAATTCATTACCTTGTTGAGGAACAAGTGGATAATTTCTTTACATTTTGATTGTAATAGGAGTAATTTTATTACTTTTGTGGAGTAACTGTAATGTTTCCAGCATTACTTTTGGGCATTACTTGGGGGGGGAGCAGGGGAAGTCTTCTGCTCCTCTGATTTGTGGATGAAAACCGGGCTTCTGTGCAGCATCGCTCTTCCCTCATGCTCTGTGGGTGGGTAGGAGGCGACGAGGGAGGAGGTGGAGTGGAGAAAATAATTGTTTTAAAAAATGGACGGTGGTGGAGAAGAATGGAGTGGAGGGAAAAAAGAGCTGGAGGGCAAGAATATGGGTAAAGGAGGAGAAGGAGGCAGGAGTAGAATGGAGATAAAGAACTGTGGAGGTGAAAGATGACGTGTGTGTGTGTGTGAATACTGTGTTTGCACTTGGCACACAAAGTGGCCTCCACCACCCTCTCTGGCTACTGTGCTGCATTTGCAGTATTTTGACTTTTTTGCATCTTGGGGAAATGTTTGCTTGGGTGAGTGTCCCTTAGTTGGTGGCAGGGCAGGGCCCGGGAGGTAGTTAAGTGAGAGAGATTGTGCTTGCTGGCTGAGGGGGGAGGGGGGTTGCACTTGGTTTGACATGCAAAGATCTGCGTAGTGGCCTCTGCCTCCCTCCCCACCTCCCTTACCAGCAGAGAGACCACCATTGCTATCTTATGGATAAAAAGAATTATTCTGCTACCTCTGTATGTGTATGTTTATTTTCAATGTTGTTTTAGGCTACTTAGATGTGCAGCAGCCAAGGCCAGCACCTTTTAGGCATTTTTTTAAAAAAAGTAACTGAAATATAATTGTAGTGATTACTTTTGAGAAAAAGTAAAGCAATCAGTTACTTTCAAAGCAATTGTAATTGTAATGGTAATTACTACTTTTTGAGGTGATGTAATTGTAACTCTAATTTATTACTTTTTAAAAGTAATCTTTCAAGCTCTGGTGTGTGTATGTGGCCACTTAAACAGTGAGGAGAAGTTTAATCCTTCCTCCCCAGCTATAATATATTGGTGAAACTCCCCAACCTGCAAAACAGTTTACATTAGAAAAAAAGCTCCAACCGGTTCCAATGGGAGCTTTTTCCTAATGTAAATTGTTATCAGAAAAAAGGGGGGGTGTTAATGGATATTGCAGCTAAGAAGAGAAGGCTTAAACTTTCCCTCTCCTCATGCTGCATTCCTGAGGACAAACACATATTCCATGACTAATATTTAATTTGTTAAAAGCCATTATGCAGTTGCTAATGACATCATTTGCGTCATGTGTAGGTAGACCAGAATCTGTCCGTGTATTCACAGCTGAAGGATGAAAGCTCTCAGGAATTTCAATATTTACAAATGACTTGATCTCACTGATACACGGTTCCTTAGGTGACACAGCACCACTGATGTTACCAAACCAGTAGTGATCAAGGCCTGCCCACTGAGATCTTGGAACATGGAAGCGATTGACTCCCATGAGTAGCTGCCTCAATTCTGCTGCACCTTTCCATTCTGCTGCAGTCTGGGGCAGCAATGCAGCACAATGCTAACTGAAGTATCTAGTCCTGCTTATTGGAGGTTTGCATTTGTGCTGTTGTATGAAGTCAAAATAAATTAAGAGCAGATAAATCCTTAGTCTCTGTTTTCTCCCTATCCCAGCTTTACAGTTCTAAGCTTAAGGAATCCAGTGTCACTAACTCCCACTCGAGTGTGGATTTCAACATTTTAATATGCTTTGAAACTCCTCCCTCAGTGGCCCCTCCTCCCATAGCCACTGTTAATTTTTCTGCAGGACTGTTCAGATTGGGCAGATGTTGTTTGAAATATCTGTGGGAAGGAGTGAAGTGGACCATTCTTTCAGAGGAAAGTGGCAGGCCATTTCTCCCATAGCACAGGGCTTAGGGACTTTTTCAGCCTGAGGGCTTCACTCCCTTATGAACCCCCTTCTAAGGGAACACATCTCCATGATACAAAAGGCCAAAGGCAAAAGTGGGAGGAGCAATCACTGTAAATTTTACCTTTTGTACAGTAGGCTCATTTCTACACGCACCCCTCTCCATCCAGGCAAGCAAGAGGCATGATCACAGCTTAAGGACATGTTCAAGCCAGGCAAAAAACACTTAAGGAAGCTGTGAAGCAGGTATGTGAGGGGAGTGGCTTGGGGAGAGGGGGTGCAGCCTTGGGAAAGTCCAAGGGGCCAAATAGAGAGGGCTGCATTTGGCCCCTGGGCCTGAGGGACACCACCCTACCTCACCATAGTGGAATAAAATGAGGCTGGATGCCAACCTGAGGCTCCAAATGAGCAGCATGCAGTATGAGGGGAACTGAACCTGTGTGTACAGGGATGCCTGTGGACCTTGGTTGCTGGTGTCTCCCTGCCTGTGCCACAGTGGCTCACACAGTGGATGCTGCAATGGCATTGTTGTATTTGGCAGGTTGTGGGAAGTATGTGGGGTGGGAGGGGTTTCCCTGTCTGTCAACCTGAGTGGATTGGCTCCTCTGTCTGGCTAACATGGGAACGTATCTGCGACATGTCTGCAGCTTCTCTTCAACTTTGCCGTGTCATCTCTGTGGCATCACCACACTGGGCGTGATTGGTGGGCACTAGCGGCGTTGCCATGAATGATAGGGCTGTGGTGGTTGTTGCTCTGTGCTTTTCGGAGCAATGTGCTTGTCCTGTCCTCTTCTGAGTTGGGCCAGTGTAGAATATAATAGGCAGTGCACTGGCATAGTACTGGCATCTCCCTCTCCCTCGCATATTGGAGCACAGCCGTGCTCTTTAGATCTGAGTATGCTTATCCTTAGTGGGGGTCACATTAGTAAAGATTCCGTTTCATTTTTAAAAAATGCAGGGGAGGAAATAGTGTCAAATATAAACTTCTTGCTGGATCAATAAGGCACAAGCAGAAGCCACACTTCAGCTTTGTATCACGGTGCTTACTGCAAGTATTTCATATTCTCGTCTGGTAATCAGCCTTGGATAGAGGTGGTTGGAGATGCCTTTCAGAAGCCAGCATGTGCTAGCACTGTGAATTGCATTATGCTGTTCATGAATCCAACCAGTCAATATCAGGGAATGCATCTGAATGTCAGCATGCCTGATGCTTCCTCCGCAAAGATTTAGATAGCATATTTTCCACTGGTAGAAACACAAGTCGTGAAACAACTCCCTAGCTAATCTTCCAGCTTTTTTTTCCCCTATAGGGAGGAGGATAAGATACACAGCAGTGCTTCTGAAGGTTGCACTAGATGCACTGTACATCTGAATCTTCTGTGACTGAATAGGCTCGGCTCTGAGTTTAGCTACAAGCTATGGATATGGGTCAAGTGTTTGTTATGTCTTACTAGAAACTCTGTCCCTGATTTATTTTGGTATAGCTGTTGCCCTGCATTGAGAAATTCATAGGCCTCTCAACAACCTGATGATTAACATTCCTACTTTTATGGAAGCCTGCACGTATAGCAGGGCTGTGGAGTCGGTACGCCAAACCTTCCACTCCGACTCCTCTATTTTTCTACTGTCCGACTCTGACTCCACCCAAAATTGCTTCCAACTCCACAGCATTGGAAAGCGCTGTAAATGTCTTTTTAAATTGGAGACTCTCATAGGAGCATTTTTATCGCTGCCTGAATATGCGCTGGTCTTGGCATCACAGCATTTGTCTTCATCTGGGTCCTGTGTCATACACTGACACACAAAATGTTTTCCATCTTGAGTTATGGTGAAATGTTCACCTACAGCTGACTTCATGGGAAGCTTCTTTGACATTTTGAATTTATATTTTTAAAAATTTGTCAATCAAAATTTATTTTGAAGTTGGAGTCGGTACATTTCTTCCGACTCCGACTCCACCCAAAATTGCTTCCGACTCCACGACTCCGACTCCAACTCCACAGCCCTGATATATAGAGGTCTACATCTGTGGGCCTTCCCCCTGCAGACATCAATGGGTGGATGTTGAGATGGGGTGAGGAAGTTCAGGTCATAGCCAATGGCACAGCCTCATTGACCCTTTCATACTGTGGATCCCCATCATGCAGTGAAAGGGCTTAAAACTTGCATTGCTTTCAGTGGGCGAGTTGAGCAAATGTGGAGTTTTCTCCAATTACAATCAAGAGCATGTCCTATGTAGTTAAAACATGGTATATTAACAGAAAGGCAGTGAGGGGCTGATTGTCAGTAGGGAAAAGAACTTGAAAGAATATCAAAACATGCAGCAAATATTGTTAGACCTCTATGTAAATAGCTGCGCTTGTACAGCAGATGGCCAAACTACGGAGAATGTCAACAATCATAAGGGATTGTTATCAGTCCTGCTCACAAATGTCTGAAGAGACAAACAGACACATGGATGTGGAAAAGCAGCTGATATGGATTGTCAGTTTTCGTTCACCAGACACACAGCACATTAATAGCATCCCTATGCAATTGCAGTGTCTTGTTTGGGGCATTCAGTGTACTACTGCAGAATGGAATACTGTATCTGTATAATGCAAATATTTGATCCTGTAATCACTTTGCATTGCCTGCAAAGGAAAGCATTGGGTGGCAAAGTTCTATGGTTCAACAGAACAGTGTGCTCTGCACCTCTCTGTGACCTGTGCATGTGCATATATAGTAATCTACATAAGATCAGCAAAGGTTTCTGACTCCCAACCATTGAACAGCAGCAGAAACAGAACAACTCTCCTCCCACCGCCCCAAATTAGGCTGCTGAAGTGAAGAAATTGATTTTTGTAGTGAAAAGGACTGAGAGTTCCATTCAATTCTAGCACTGAAAACAAATTCTGAGGGTAGAAACACACTCACTGTTCTGTGGGTTCTAGTGTATCTCCACCTCTCTCTTCTGAAAACGGGCACACAATGCTAGTCAAATCCCACCTACTTTTACTGTGAAACCTGGTGGGAGCAGCTTGAGTGCTTTTTAAAAAAATTACTTCAAAGAGATTTTGCAACTGATTGGTAGATCAACCCGTTCCCCCTCCTGGTGTGGCTACCAGAAATGCTTTGTTCTGGCGACTAGGGTATTTACAGCCTGAGACTCAGAATGTGCACAGAGGCACACTGTTCTCATACTCCAATGGATTGTCTTTTGCAACTCACTCTGGTTGGTAGACCCTGCAATTCTAGAAGAGGACTTGTACAGTGGACTGGAGAGAGGCAGCAGCAGGTACTTTGACTCCTTGGTCAGAGGCTTTGCTCTCGCTCCTGTAGCAAAACCCACATAGCCCTGCTGGGTGGTCTACATTGTCCAGCAAGGGTCTTTCCTGTGTGCACCATGAGGCATGGCCAAGGCTCCTGCAGAGGCAGGGCCCACCATGGGGCCCCAGCCTGGCCACTCCCTCCCCCCAATTCTAGAAAAAAGCAAGAGATTTGACAAATTTGAAGCCTGCCCACCCCTAATTTATGCAACCCAAATGAAACCAGTGTCTATACCAACTACTGTACATCTATATGGATTTTACTAATTCTATAGCAGTGGTGGAGAATCCTCAGCCCACGGACCGAATGTAGCCCTCCAAGCCTCTCCATTTGGCCTGTGAGGCCATTTTCCCCAAACCATGCCCACCTGGTGTCATATGTGGCATCAGGTGTGCGACAGGTAAGAAGTTACTGGATCATCTGCTCACTATTTACCCCGCCTGACAGGCCAACTTTGACAGGTGGAGGACTACTCATCTGTCAATCATCTAACATCGTTATAACATTCGATGATTGATAGGTGGGTACTAGTCCCCTTGATAAAATTAGCCTGTGGGGTAGGGGGAGATAAAGATGTGGCCAAAAAGGTTCCCCACTCCTATTCTGCTGAATAAAAGGGATACCATTTATTTGTTTTTTCCTCTGTTGCTGCTGTGGAAAAGGGATGGGAGGATTTGCTGTGGATGTTTCTGGGCAAAGATTCATATCACACAAAGTGAGAGCCTGGATGAGTTGGAGAGTGGGGTGAAAGGTGTTAAGTTGCTCAAAAGTCACAGAGTGAGACTCTTGGCACAGAGTGTGAGAGATGGAAGGGGAGTGAATGAGTTGCCCCAGGTGACAGATGGGGTGGGAATGGTTGCTAAGACCTTTGCTTGTTCAGTTGGCGGAATGTCTTGTGTTTGTTTTTACCTAGATATTTGGTTAATTTTATTTGTCCTCGTTATAGTTTTGCTTTGTTTGCCTTATGATGGAATTGTTAATTTATTTGTTTCTAGAACCTGTTTTTATTATCTTATAATCTTTGTATATTTTTTCCTCTGTTTATCTTTATTATTTTATTCTATTGTTTCCAGCTCTGGGAATTAAAATATTAAATGAAGAGTGGGTTATAAATGCAGCAAATAATAAAATCATATAAAATAAATGAAGCAGTTGAAACTGCATTGGTGATATTCAGTAACAAATGTTGCCTTGTAATGGTATGTGTTGTTGTTGTTGTTATGTCCCTTCAAGTCAATTACGACTTACGGCAGCCCTATAAATCAGTGACCTCCAAAAGCATCTGTCAGGAACCACCCCGTTCAGATCTTGAAAGTTCAGGTCTGTGGCTTCCTTTGTGGAATCAATCCATCTCTTGTTTGGCCTTCCTCTTTTTCTACTCCCTTCTGTTTTTCCCAGCATTATTGTCTTTTCTAGTGAATCGTGTGTTCTCATGATGTGTCCAAAGTATGATAACCTCAGTTTCATCATTTTGGCTTCTAGTGACAGTTCTGGTTTAATTTGTTCTATGACCCAATTATTTGTCTTTTTCGCAGTCCATGGTATGTGCAAAGCTCTCCTCCAACACCACATTTCAAATGAGTTGATTTTTCTCTTATCTGCTTTTTTCACTGTCCAACGTTCACATCTATACATAGAGATGGGGAATACCATGGTCTGAATGATCCTGGCTTTAGTGTTCAGTGATGCATCTTTGCATTTGAGGACCTTTTCTAGTTCTCTCATAGCTGCCCTCCCCAGTCCTAGCCTTCTTCTGATTTTTTGACTATTGTCCCCATTTTGGTTAATGATTGTGCCAAGGTATTGATAATCCTTGACAGATTCAATTTTCTCATTGTCAACTTTAAAGTTGCATAAATCTTCTGTTGACATTGCTTTAGTCTTTTTGACGTTCAGCTGTAGTCCTGCTTTTGTGCTTTCCTTTTTAACTTTCATCAGCATTAGATTTAAATCATTACTGGTTTCTGCTAGTAGTATGGTATCGTCTGCATATCTTAAATTATTGATATTTGTCCGTGCAATTTTCACACCTCCTTCATCTTGGTCCAATCACGCTTTCCGTATGATATGTTCTGCATATAGATTAAATAAATAGGGTGACAAAATACACCCCTGTCTCACACCCTTTCTGATGGGGAACCAATCGTTTTCTCCATATTCTGTCCTTACAGTAACCTCTTGTCCAGAGTATAAGTTGCACATCAGGACAATCAGATGCTGTGGCACCCCCATTTCTTTTAAAGCATTCCATAGTTTTTCATGATCTACACAGTCAAAGGCTTTGCTGTAATCTCTAAAGCACAGGGTGATTTTCTTCTGAAATTCCTTGCTCCGTTCCATTATCAAAGGTATGTTTGCGATATGATCTCTGGTGCCTCTTCCCTTTCTAAATCCAGGTTGGACATCTGGCATTTCTTCCTCCATATATGGTAAGAGCCTTTGTTGCAGAATCTTGAGCATTGGGATATTAAGGCAATTACTGCATTCCCTGGGATCCCCTTTCTTTGGAATTGGGATGTATATTGAATGCTTCCAGTCTGTGGGCCATTGTTTAGTTTTCTATATTTCTTGACAAATTTTTGTCAAAATTTGGACAGATTCATTCTCGGTAGCTTGTAGCAGCTCTGTTGGTATGCCAACTATTTCTGGTGATTTGTTTCTTCCTAGTATGTTATGAGCAGCTTTCACCTCACATTTCTGGTTCTGGTTCTGGTTCTTCATCATACAGTTCCTCCTGTCATCCTGGCATCTCTTTTATAGAGTTCTTCAGTGTATTTCTTCCATCTTCCTTTTATTTCATCTCAGTCAGTCAGTGTGTTCCCCTGTTGATTATTCAACATCCCTACTCTTGGTTTAAATTTCCCTTTAATTTCTCTAATCTTTTGGAATAGGGCTCTTGTTCTTCCCTTTTTGTTGCCTTCTTCTGTTTCTATACGATAACTATTGTAATAGTTCTGTTTGTCCCTATGTACTAGTCATTGCCTTTAGGGTTCTGACTGTGTTTCTATTTCCTCTTGCTTTTGCTTTCCTTCTGTCTTTAACCATTTTAAGAGTTTCTTCAGTCATCCTTTGAGGTCTTTCTCCTTTTTAACTGGAGGTATTGTCTTTTTGCATTCTTCCCTGATAATGTCTCTGACTTCAATCCATAATTCTTCTGGTTCTTTTTCAACTAAGTTGAAAGCCTCAAACCTGTTCCTTATTTGATCTTTATATTCTTCTGCGATGTTATTTAAATTGTATTTGGCATTATGATTGCTTTGTTCTTCTTCTTTAGCTTTACTCTGATTTTCGATATTACCAGTTCATGATCTGTACTGCAGTCTGCTCCTAGTCTTATTTTTGCAGAAAGTATGGAACTTCTCCATCTTCTGCTACCATATAATCAATTTGATTCCTGTATTGACCATTTGGTGATGTCCACGTGTACAGTCGTCTTTTCGGTTGCTCAAAAAATGTGTTTGCAAGAAACAAATTATTGGCTTCACAGAATTCAGTAAGTCTTTCTCCTGCTTCATTTCTGTCTCCTAGGCCCCATTTCCCCACAATTCCTAGTTCTTCTCTGTTCCCTACTTTTGCATTCCAGTCCCCCATGATTATCAGTACATCTTGTTTTGGTGTGTGGTCAATTTCTTCCTGTACTTCTGTGTAAAATCTCTCCAATTCCTCTCCTTCTGCATTTGCCGTTGGAGCATAGACTTGGATGATGGTTATGTTAATAGGTTTCCCGTTTAAACTCATTGATATCACTTGCTCAGACCTTGTGTTGTAGCTCCTAATTGCTTTTGCTACGTCACTTCTCACTATTAAAGCATTTCTTCTTAATTTCTCATTTCCTGTAAAAAATATTTTGTAGTTGCCTGATTGAAAATGTCCCATTCCTGTCCATTTTAATTCACTCACGCCAAGTATTGTAATGTTGATGCGTTCCATTTCTTGCATGACAATTTCTAACTTTCCCTGGTTCATGCTTCTCACATTCCATGTTCCTATTGTGTGCGTCATACAACTCCAGACTCTCCTTTTGCATCTGTGCGCATTAGCCTCTGGCTTTGACCCAGCTGCATCATTAGTCACAGCGCTACTTGTCCTTTGTTCTTCCCCAGTAGCTTGGTGAGTGCCTTCTGACCTGGGGGCTTCGTCTTCCAGCACTATCTCGTGTTGCATTTTGGACACTCTGTTCATAGCGTTTTTGTGGTAAGAGGTATTCAGAGGTGGTTTACTATTGCCTTTCTCTGAGTCTGGATGCATCTTAATCTGGTGTCTCAGCTTTGACCATTCCGCCAAGGGTGCCCTTGCAAGGAGTCTAGCCTCTTGGTCTAGACTCCTGATGGCATTGCTCTCAGCTTCTTCAACACTCTCAAACCCCCTCACCACTTTAAGGTGTGCATCCTAGAGGGATACATACAGAGCATAAAATACAAATTTCAACATCCAAGTACAGCTATTGTAGCAACAGATTAATCTACAGAATAGCAACATAGCTACTGAAGCATTTGAAGTACTTCAGATAACACAGACATTGGGCTGATATTTCCTCTCAGTCAGGGTTGTTTAAGGAGATTCCTTCAGATTAATTGATAGCTAGATTGAAGCTATAAAGAGTAATATAGTCACTCAGCATTTGCGTTATTGAACCTATTTTATTAGCTGGCTAAGTATTACATATCCATGAACAGAAATTTCCAACTTTGGTTGCCTGATTAAATGAATCACACCATAAGTAAAGAGTTAGTTGAAGCCCAACTCAGCTGATCTATTGTAATGTTATTCCTTGGCATGGAAATTACGCTTTTCACAGTAATTTGAGTGGACAGCATAGTTTCCCCAATCTGCTCTACAAGAATTAGCATTACAGGCATGATACATAAACACTGGTGTTGCTGTGGCTTTCTAAATGATAAAAGGGTCTGCATTTTATTTGTCACATGCGTAATACTCCCAAATACCTCCAGCTGGCCCCAACAGTGCAATATCCTCTCCCACGAGTAGAGTAGCTTTGCTGAGATTGGATAGTCTTGCTCAGCGGCAAGATAGAGTTGGCTGCTGTTCCTCTCTAAAAAGGGATTCTTTGTTTTTAAAGTTAGATAGTTCATGAAGTTCAGAATACTTTTTTACAAGTGACAGCTTACCTGTCCAGCTGCATCTTCATGGGGTCATTTGATATCAGTTAGGAGGAAAGAGGGCCATTTGTTTCCTAGGCCTGCTGGAATCAAGGACGTGCACATTCCATATTGACAAAGAGATATCCCCTCCCAATTAAGACAAGGCCTAGTATCTTGCAGGGGTCACCAACCTTTTTGGATCAGTGGGCTCATTAGAATTTTGAGATAGTGCTGTGGTTGCCAGTCACAAAATGGCTGCCCTGGAGATGTGGCATAACACAACATGGCTGCCACATCTACAAGAGTAGAAAAAGAGATGGAGGCCACAAAAAAGTGTGGGCATGATCCCCCATCAGCTGCCACATCAGTCAGGAAAAAAATCGACTGCTTTCAAGTCGATCCCAACTTATGGTGACCCTATGAATAGGTTTTCATGGTAAATGGTATTCAGAGGTGGCAGTGACTGGCCCAAAGTCACCCAGTGAGCTTCATGGCTGTGTGGGGATTCAAACCCTGGTCTCCCAGGTCATAGTCTAATACTCCTTTATCAGCCACCCCCTTGCCTACTCACACAGAGAAGCCCTTTGCACCTCTCCACTCTTCAGCACAAAAATAAGGGTGGGTGTCCAGTCTTAGTCCAATGAATTATTGGCATGTTTAAAGGGTTGTGTTCAATGTAGGACAGTCTCATGTACTGTGGATTTTTAAGGGGATATTTACTGAAAAATCTTGTGGGTGCCACAGGACATTCTGGTGGGCATACTGGTACCTGTGAGTACCTCATTGGCAACCCCTGTCTATAGGCTATGTGCAGTAACTTCAAGTTTATCAGAAGAGGAGCAAAGGCACTCAGGAGAAGGGATGAAACAAACACACACAAGTTGTCATGACTGTGACAAAAGGCTATAAGTGTCTGAAGTTAGGTCTGTCATGGTGTCCACAATTCCACTTGCTGCAAGGAGTCTCCATCTTATGGTCTGTAAAGCTTCTATGAATGAGCACTAAAGAATCCTGGTAATGTCACAAGACTGCCAAATATTGTTTGTTTGTTTGTTTGTTTGTTCGTTGTAATTTGCAGAGTTCTCTCTGTTCTATTAAATGAATGCATTGAATGCATTGATTGCTATTTTGACAATATTTGAGCCATCAGTTGACTAAGGAGGGGGGTTGTACTGCTCATGTTCCAGTCTTAGGGGGATAGGGTGGTAGCCTTACTGGAGTTTGCCAGGGTTTCTTAATAATTTAATGTGGCTATTTGAGTTCTACCATCAGAATGGTAGAACTCAAATAAAGAGAGCACTTAGCCTCTAAAACAGTCAATAAATCATTTAAATATTTGATAACAAAAATATTTCTCCAGACAGAACAAACATGAGGAGAGTGTTGCTGGTCACCAGTAATGGCATGGGGACACTTATGCAACCACAGTGCATCCAGGTCTCTGAGCTGCAATAGATTTGTTTGCTGGACTGGCAGAGAAATTACACGTTCATGTGACAGAATAGTGGGGGGGGGTTTGCTATAAAAGCAGGATCTGTGCAGCTTGTAGGCTCTCAAGGCATTTAAGAAAAAAATATTTGTTTATTTCACTACTGTATTTCCCTGTAACATATATAATAGGAAGATGATGTCTTTCACTCTTTCTTAATAGTGAGTCTTTAGCTGCTCTTACCAGCTTCAGCTGCTTTAGAGCTTTAAAAGTCCTTAATATACATGATGCCTGTCAAATTTGTAATGCCAATCAGCTGTGTGCTACAGATGGGGGGTTGTTTGAGAGAGAGAGAGCCCAAGAGAGAAAGTAGCTTGCCTAAGCATGCTTTCTTTGTGTGAAAAACAGCAGCCATTATAAGTGACTCGCTCTGCCAATGTGTCACGAATTGCGCAGCCAACTTATGTAGGGATGAGGAGGGGTGTTTGTTTTGCATTTTATTGTGAACCTATTGTTGCGTGCCTCCTGAATCTCCAAGCGGTGAGATCTCCGGGGTCCCTGCGCTCATCCAGGGTTTGGTTTCCTTTGGGAAGAAGGCCAGCGGAGACTGCGGTGTCTTTATGAAATATGGTTTATTTATTTACACACATTCCAACCTGAGTTTAGGATGGAGGGGTTCAAGGCATCAGCAGTCCAATATCCAGCTTTTCCATCAGTGTTACAGGAGGCATCCTAAAGCCATCGTGCAGAGAGATAGCCTCTCTGCCTGCCTCCAGTTCCCAGCCTTTCTCTAGACACATTCTACACACACTCAAAGCACAAAACCTCTGCTAGCCGCCAGGAGGAGTGGGAGGCTCTCCTGCAGAGTTTAAAATGACAAAAGGATCTTCCTGGCCCATTCACCAGTTGCTGGGCACTTGAAAGACCCATTAGCAAACTGGCCACTCTATTAGCTTAACAAAAGAAACTCATCTAGCCAGCAGAGCCAGCCCCTCCCCCAAGGCACAGGATTCCAAATCAGAGGCTGGAAGGGGACCCACAGGAATCATCCATTCCAACCCCAAACTCACAACGCTATCTTAGTCACAGTTCCCAAAACAATATGTAAACTGAAAGCTGTCCTTTGAAATTCACACTTCTCCAAATTTTGCAATGCAGTTCGCTAACCAAATAATGTTTACAAAAATGTGCATATTAAGGGAAAGTGTGCAAAACAATATATATTAGTGAAAATAACCTACAAAGGTGCATTATATTAAGATAAATTGCTTACAGAAATTGCACACTAAAATGCTGATGGATTTTTGTGAGAACTTTTTTTTTAAAGCCACAAATAATGCAGAAATATGGAGAACTGAATTTAAGATTGGGAAAGATGAGAAATGGAGAGAAATCAAAATAGCCGTATAGGTCCATCCCTGCTTCTGAGCACTGAGTAGGCTCTATGTCCTGTGCATAATATAAAGCATCCTTTTTGCGGTGTATAATCTGGGTAATCTTGCCAGGAGTTTGTTTTGTTTCTTACACTGGGCTGCACTTAGCTACACGGACTCTAATTTTAGAAGTTGCAAGTCAGGTTTGTGAAAAGGACAAAAAGAAGAAGAGATAAATGAAAGGCATCTCTCCTGTCTGAAGTCATTTAAGAGGTGACCTATGCATACATGTACATCACTCAGTAAGGCATAATTTGATGACTTATTGCTCATTGAAAAGTACTGTCTGTGTTAATATTGGGGGGGATGAAAGTTCTATTTATGGTGGCTGATTCACACATGCTAGTCACCACTCGACATTGCAGTCATAGAGTGCTGAATGAGCATCTGTGAACAAACACTCTCAAAACGTTAAAGCAAGCACAATTCTCGGCACTTCTCAATTGAGGGACGGACAAGAAGGTAGCTCTGTGTGCAGCTTGCAAAGTTTAGGCCCTGCTTCTCACTTCAGCCATGGATTTGCTAACACACCTACTTTCCTGTCAGCCCCTCGCACCTTACATACCACAATATGAGGATAAATGGTCTGGGATCAAGATAAATAGCCTCTTCCTATTTGAAATTGCCCAAATTCTACAAATAATATTCAAGGTCCTGCTCTGTGTTTCTCCACTCAGGCTGTGTACATGGTAACCCATTTGTAGCACAAAAACGTAGTGTTACTCAATCCAGAACAATTCATGCTTGTCTTCAACAGGCTGCTTTCAACATATTCTAGATCCTCCCATCCACAAGGCTGGGTATAGTTACTTGATACACATTTGAAAACCTTCGCCTTGATTAGGTCATCCATGCCTTTTCCTCCCCACACATCCCCTGGGTAAAAAATGGAAATGGACTACCTTCAAGTCTATTCCAACTTATGGAGACCCTATGAGTAGGGTTTTCAAGGAAAGTGGTGTTCAGAGAGGCTTTACCCTTGCCTTCCTCTGTGGCTGAGAGGCAGTGACTGGCCCAAGGTCACCCAGTGAGCTTCATGGCTGTGTGGGGATTTGAACTCTGGCCTCCCAGGTCGTAATCCAACACCTTAACACCACACTGGCTCTCGTCCCAGGGGAAGGAAGAAGTATTTGTGGTTTGTTGCTTTATCAGTGTTTTGGCTTTTGTTTTTATAAAACGTCCAAGTGATTGCTTGCTCGAATGCCTTGTCTGGAAGTCTAATCCTATCAGTAGGCAGTGTGAGACAGCCATTTCAGGCTGCTGATCTTGAGTATCATAAGTGGACCACAAATTGTTACTTGTTTAATTAATTGTTGCTGTCTTGTTGCTGCCAGGTGAACAGAGGTGGTTGTGGGCTTGTGGGCTTCAGGTGCCAGGTTCTAACTTTGCTGACCCTGGGTGCCTTGGCTTTTGGGGTTGGGAATGTGCTGCCTTGGGATGGCCCTGTGTTTGGGTTTTGTTATTATTCATGCACCACTGCTGGTGTTTTTACAGTGAGTGTTACAGTTTATAACATTTCTACCACAGTTTTCTGTTGCTGCTGTTCATTTTAGTTTAGAGGAAATTTTATTTGAAATGTATTGTTGTTCTTTTACTGTGTTTTGTTGAAATATGACTTGTATTTTAATATGTATTTTGTATTTTCCTTTTGCGTGTGTTTAATTGTGGTAGCCTATGGCTCTGAGCAATAAAGATTCATTTCATTTCAGTTTGGGAAAGGCTTTTTGCCATTTCCCACCGTATGTGGAGAAGCAGTAGAAACACTGTAAAATACAGCAGAAAAACTGTAAGAGTGCAGATTTCTGGATCATTTTCTTCCTTTTTGTCACTCAAACAACTTTTTTCACAAGACATTGCTATTTGATCCCCATTATTACATTTCAGTACAAATGTTGGGTTTATTATTATGTTTTTAGTGAGACCACTGTGTGTACTTATGGCTGTGTGTAATGGCTGCTGCTTATGGTTTGTATCAACTAAATACTAAATAGAGGAGGCTCATTGAAATTAATGAACCTAATGTAGTCATGTGTATTCCCTTCAATGAGTCTACTCTGAGTAGCATTAGCACTGAATACTATTCATACATATAGTCACATTTTGCATGTATTCAGACTTGGAGACAGGCTTTCTGCTAAATTCTCCAAAAGCAGGCAATTGAACGGCATCATTTCTAAGGGCCCAGCTGAGTATTTACATCATTGGTTGCTTTCACACTGCACTTTATTCCGTTATTCCGACGATTTCTTACCTGGTAATTTGCTCTTCTATTTGATCTTTCACACAATGCACAAGCTAGATCCAGAATTCTAGTGGAATGTAGTGGAAGTTTAGCAATTTTTGTGATAAATGATACCAGAAATAATCCGTTAGCAAGGCTGGGAAACCGGAAGGTTGCAGGAGTTTATTGCTAGCTGCAGCTGCTCATGTGACAGACATCCCAGCATGCAGTGCATTCCCGCCCTTTAGTCACGTGGTTTTGTGTTTTTTTTTGCCTGATGAACGTTGTACCAATATTCCAGCATTGGTGCAGATAGCAGCAGCATTTCCCCCACACACCCCAGTCTTGATACAACTAAAACCATTTAAAAAGTCAGATCCTAAAGGGAGAGGGCTTTCATGGCGACGGGACAAGATCTTAGACCTCCTACACAGTGGGGAACAGTGCTCATGGGTGAGGGATGAAAGCAAACCACGTGAAAGACAGTTGTGTGAAATGCCGGTATATTGTCTGAAAAAGCTGCTCTTCCTTAACGCAACAGGTGCTGCAGTGTGAAAGGGATTTTAGAAATCGGGACAGAAGCGCTACCTTTTTAATCCGTTAAACTAACTCAATCAGCCCCATGTGTGACAGCAGCCATTGTCTTCCAGCAGATACCACTGTAGGTCAAAAACTCTTTCATTGGGACAGAATACTCTCTGTGTGGACTTTCCCAGAGGATGAATAAATGCATGCATGTTCCCAGATGCATGTTCTCTATTGCACAAGCCTCGTTCAAGCTGCAAATAAGGACCAGAGGAATATAGGAAGCTGCCTTATATTGAGTCCAATCATTGGCCCATCTAGCTCAGTATTGTCTACACTAGGGATGTACTAGAATTTTGCCCAACTCAGATTTGGTACCAAATTTTCCATTAATCCACTTATTCTCAGTCACTGAGGATCAGATTTTATTGTAGTTAATTTCCACAGCTATTTTTGAAAACGGACTTTAAAAAAAATCTGCCTCTAAAGCATCAGTTGTAAGAATTATAATTTATTCTGAAGAAAATATAAATATTTTAAAAGGAAATATTGATATTTCCTTTTAAAATATCGATTTAATATCAATATTTTTTTGGAGTGAAAAAAAAAACACAGATTGGTAAAAGCAGCAGCTAATGGATACAGAATGAATTCAAATCGATGCCAGCCTGTTAGGTCGACGGAATGCTTTTGATGAAATGCATCGGCCAACGGATCCCATCCCTGGCTACACTGAGTGGCAGCAGCTCGCCAGGATTTCAGAGAGGGGACATTCCTGGTGTCTGTGTGATTGTGTGATATATAGTCCTGGTATTACAAAGGAGAGAGGGGTTTGTATGTGCAGAGGATAGCAGGGAATTAGTGTGAGAAAAGGACAGATGTGGAGGTCATCCCACTGCTTGTCATCTCCCCCATTTAAAACACACACACCAGAATAGGACTTTATAACATACAACCAGAGCTTGGAAAAGTTACTTTTTTGAACTACAACTCCCATCAGCCCCATCCAGCCCCATCCAGCACCACTGAGCTATGATCCTGCCCCGAAATCTTTCTCATTCAATAACTGTTGTGTCCCAGGAGAAGGGAGAGTTACATCAGGGAGGGGAGTCACATGAGGATGAGGTTTCTTGGGGAGATGAGCAGGGAGGGTTCTGGCAGCCCCCAAACTCCCCTGCCCGACACTTCCACTGAGGAAGCTGCTGCCCGCCTGCGAGTCCAACGCCCGAGCAGTTGGGAAATGACTCTCCATCTGCACTATCTACTCCTGGGCAGGAATCTCTGCCAGGCACTTCAAATGCTTCCCAACCAATCAGCATCCTGCTTCCAGAGACCGCACTGTCACCTAGCAAAGCCCTGCTATCAGATGGATTGTCTGAGACTTGCCCCGCCCCCCCACGCCCTGCGTGAGGAGGTGCGAGAAGAAAGACTTTCAGAGGGTGGAACTCAGGCAGAGCCGCTGTCTACAAGCCAAAACCTTCCCTACTTAAGCCAGTGTCCCCAAGGCACAAGTGGTGAGTCAACTCTCCTCAAACACTGCAGAGACTGCTTAGCTAGAATAGTTAGGGAAAGTAGTGAGTCAGAGTAGACAGGTATATGAAGTGCACCGCTTTGGATGTATCTATAACTTTAATAAAAAGAGAAAAAGATATCACCTCACCTCAGTCTGAATCCGTCACCTCTGGACAGGACAATAACAATCAAACTAGTGTTTTAGAATATGCGATCTTAATTATAGGCTGTTATCCACACCACATGGCAGGCTACTTTTGAAACTGAGGGGACTTTTCTTAATTTATTTTATTTCCATATTTTTATTGAAAGGTAGCCTGCATCATGTGAAAATACAATCTATATCAACATTGCAAATCATAAACTGATTGTAGTAAGTAACATGCAAAAATACTGTCAGAGCAGCCGATAAAAGCAATATCAGTAGATTTGGCGGCCTGCTGTATCAACTTTGTGAGTCACTTTAGGGGCAAAGTTGCTCAGATTTGGACAGCGTTGGATACTATGGCTAGAGCAAGTCCAATGGAGGCATCCAGAGTACTGACTGTTCCATCTGTACTAGATCCGTTTCTATTGTTGTGGCCTGGGATATGGACAAGCTGCTTGAAGAAGTGCAGCTGTCCACCTGCCCCCTTGACTTTTACTCATCTTAGAGCTAGCCATAGGGGGTTGACTGGGTAGGTTCGTCAAAGGAATGATCAATGCTTCACTGAAAGAGGGAGAAGTAACATCTGCCTTGAAGGAGGCAGTGGTGCATCCCCTCCTTAAGAAGAGATGCATGGATCCAGAAGTGTTAACCAACTATCACCCAGTGATGGATGAGAATTTTGATTCAATTCACATTCCAAGCCAAATTTATCAAATTCGCACTTTCCAGAAAAATATGAGAACTGAAACACAGCCATCCTTTGAAATTCACACTTATTCAAATTTTGTGATGCAGTTCACCAATCAGTGTTTACAAAAATGCATATATTAGGGGGAAGTGTGCATAAAAATGAATGTCTTAGTGAAAATAATATACAAAACCATTATATTAGGAGAAATTGCTTGCAAAATATGTATATATTAGTTGAAACTGCAGACAAAATATGTTTATCAGAAGAAATTCACAATAACTTTCGTCGTATGCCAAAGATGAACTTCTTCACCCTGGCTTTTGACACGTGAGTATGTATTTTTAGGACCTTCTCTAGTTGGCAGCATAATTTGTTTTAAACTGTTTTTAATAATGTATTTTATATTTTTGTGACCTGCCCTGGGACCTTTGGGTGGAGGGCAGGTAATAGTAATGGTAATACTGAACAGAAAGGGGAAAAAATGAAACAATAGCACCAAAGTACCCAACATGTTTATCAGAAAAAAACTGTTCAGAATTTTTTTTTTTAAGCCTTCAAAGGCCTGTTTTAAAAATCATCAATGCAGGGGCCATACACACCTGTCTAGGATGAGAATTCAATAGGCATTGGGCCACCACTGAAAATACCCTCTTTCTTGTGACCGCCAATCTAATACTCCTTGGCGGCGGAGACCCTGTAGGAGACCCTCAGATGCTGATCTTAGGGACTGGCAGGCTCATTGACAGGTACAGATGGTGCTTCAAATAGCTTGGATCCAAACTGTTTAGGGCTTTCAAGGTAACCAAGTGTGGTTAACAGTGGCTTGTGATATTGTGTTGAGTCCTACTGATCATGGCGGGAAGAGATAAACATCTCATTGGGATACCTGAAGTACTTTTTTGGATCCCAGGCAGGAGGGATGGAAAGGTCAGTTTTCTCAGTTTCTCATTTTTCCAATTAATTCAGTTCTCCAGGTTTCTGCAGCAATTTGCAAGATTTTTAAAAAAATCTTTATGAAAATTCTTCAGCATTTTAGTATTATTTTTAGTGTTATTCCTCCTAATAAGCATATTTTTGTCTGCAGTTTTTACTGGTGTACACATTTTTGCAAACAATGTCTCCTAATATAATGCATTTTTATTTTATTTTCACAAATATTCATGTTATACACATTTTCCCCTAATATATGCATTTTTAAAACATTGGTTGGAGAACTGTATTGTAAAATTCAGGTAAGTGTGAGTTTCAAACAATTGCTGTGTTTTGGTGCTCATGTTTTTTCTAAAAGTGCAAATGTGATAAATGCAGCTTTAAATGCTAACTGAATCAAATTTCTTTCCTATCTCTACCAGCCGGTTTTTTCTGAGATATGTTGTCAGGCATGTAAAGTAATCTGCTGCTGAAACCCCTGTGATAAAAAAGAGCGTGCGGGAGAGTTTTTCAGGGCTTGACCACTGGAACACTCTGATTTAATATTTGTCTAGCCAGATTGCACAAGCTCCCCTGTATTTCTATGGAAATAATACCCCTAAGAGCTTGTCCACTTGCTTTTTATTTATCCACATTTTGACTTCAGCCACTAATCTGCTGCAGACTTCAGCCTTTGGCTTGGGGTTAGCTGGATGGTATTGTAACTGGCTAACATCTGTTTCAGCTTTCATTCTCCAAGAATGCAAGCATTAATCATTACAAATGGAGTGTGAAATGGAGAAGGGGTGGGGAGAACGAATTGAACGCACATTTTCTTCTGAGCATTGTGAGATCAACATCCTTCAGGACTCTGGCCAAATGGAAGCTGGCAATATATTTCTGTGGAGTTTGTTGACAATTCCTTGGCTTAAAAACTATTGTGCTTTCCATCCAAAAGCGACCCTGCACTTTGTGATGTTGATATACAGCATTGCTCACCACATTTGTGCTGTCCCTTTTAGGGCAAAGAAATAAATGTATCTACTCTGTTTAGATGGGGGGGGAATCCGAGGCCTGTGGGCCAGATGTGGTTCTCTGGGCCACTTTATGTGGCCTTTGGGACTCCTTGAGGCTATGCTGCTGTCCATGCTCCACCATTCCCCAGTCCTGCTCCACGCCTTCCTCGAGTGCTTTGCCAGGCTAGAATGCGCTCTTGAACTGTGATGATGCATCTTGCTCGCCTGGCTGGAGAGAGGGGTGTGTATAAACCAGAGCTTGAAAAAGTTACTTTTTTAAAACTACAACTCCCATCAGCCCCAGCCAGCATGTCCACTGGCTGGGGCTGATGGGAGTTGTAGTTCAAAAAAGTAACTTTTCCAAGCTCTGGTATAAACCTCTGATTCATGCTCTGCAACAGTAAGAATCACATCCATTGCTCCGCCACGTTTGCCTCTGGTCTCATCCACCACTGGTTCCCCACTAGTGAATGTGGCCCTGGAAGGTTCTCCGTAAGGGAATGCAGCCCTTGGGCTGAAAAAGATTCCCTACCCCCTTTGAGAAGTAGACACTTTGGAAGCAGTTTCCATTTGCTTGTTGTAAAGGCTTTGCCAATCCTCATGCAAAGACAGAAATGCATGGCCACATCTAACTTCTTCCTGACCTATGACTGCTTCCCTCCCCATCTCGGTCCCATTTTCAAATGCTCATCATGTCAGCTCTGCAGCTTCTAAAGACAGCAGAGGCTTGGGAGGGCATATAGAAACCAGCTGGTGGTCTCACAAAACGAGGGGGAGACTTGGATTCTAGGCTGAACCACAAGTGAATGTGGGATGATCCAAGTAATGAAACAAAGTGGAGATGCTTTAAGAGGCTAAAAAGTGGGTGGTCCAACCATTACTGGATCTGTCAGTCACCTGGTGCTGGAACACTGGATGCTTGTAGCTCTGATAGTTTATGGATACACTGTCAAGCCTGTTCCAAGGGCTTATGATATAATTATGCAAAGAGCTACATTATTAACTCCTGGGAAACCTGTTGTGGCAATGTTCAGTCATAAGCAAGGGCAGTAATAAGTAGTGCTGTGCCAAAACCTGTTCTCTAGTGACTGAAAAGCTTGCTTTCCCTGCAAAAGAGGCTTCCGTTATTTCTGAATCCTTTAAAATTTCTTCAGAAGGTTGGTGTGGGTTGAACTTCGTTTATTGTTAAGAGGTGAGAATGGATAGTTATTTTTTTCTTTCTTTCCAGGAAACGTTTCTCCAGCACTCTGCAGCCCCCCTGGCTGCCTGTGCTTCTGGGGAAAAAGCCCTGTCGGAAGAGTTCCCTCATGATGTCTTCCCCTGACCTTTAATTGAAGGGATGGGGGAGCCAGGGGAGCCGGCTACTGAATGCCTGAGACCGGGGCACTTGCTAATCTTTTTAGTTTAAACCAAGGCCTTCCTTCTACCTTCTTCATGGATGAATGAATGATACATGACATAAATAAATACATTAATGTTTACAAATATTTGTATATCTAATCAGTTTTTAATTCTTTGACCGAAATGGAACAGCCACATAAGAACATAAGAACATAAGAAGAGCCTGCTGGATCAGGCCAGTGGCCCATCTAGTCCAGCATCCTGTTCTCACAGTGGCCAACCAGGTGCCTGGGGGAAGCCCGCAAGCAGGACCCGGGTGCAAGAACACTCTCCCCTCCTGAGGCTTCCGGCAACTGGTTTTCAGAAGCATGCTGCCTCTGACTAGGGTGGCACAGCACAGCCATCATGGCTAGTAGCCATTGATAGCCCTGTCCTCCATGAATTTGTCTAATCTTCTTTTAAAGCCATCCATCTGTGAGAGAGGAGACCCCGGAGATTGGAACAGGGGTCCCTGTGAGAGAGGTGACCCTGGAGACTGGAATAGGGGTCCCTGTGAGAGAGGAGATCCCGGAGATTGGAACCAACGTGGAACAGGAACAAGATTTGGAGTCTATGGACTTTAGAAATAAAATCTATTGTTTGGAACTCAATGTTATCTCTGAAGAAATGAATGAAGATTCTAGAGATAAAGTTATCAATGGCATGGATAATCTTCTGGACTGGAATGATGTGATGGAGCCCAATATAGAGAAAATCTATGGAATTAACTGCAGCCATGTGACAATGGAAAAACTTTTAAGAGATGACCCAGTGTATTTTGAAAAAAAGAACAGAGATATGATTTTACAGCAGTATTTCAGCAACCTATTCAGAATGGATGGCAAGAAAATATTTGGGATAGAGGTAATCCCCATCAGACTCTTACTATATGACTATGGCTTTGACAGCAAGATTATTATGGAATACTGATAATGGAAGATTGGATATTGAAATTACTGGACTTAACAAGACTACTGAAGATGGAAGATGGAAAATGGAACTAATAGAGATAATAGAACAATGGCTACTGAAATTATTGAACCTAACAGATTCTGATGTGATGGATTAATTGAAATGTTTATTTTGACTATGGTTATGACAATAAGATTATCATAATTAGTAATGAGATGGATTAATCGATATGCTTATCTGGAAAAAAAAATTGATAGATATATTTCTTAAAGAATTGAAACCTCTCTTTGACTTTTTGTGGAAAGAATAAAGTAATGTTTATGAGATTTGATGATTAAGTAAGATAACTACTGGAGGAAAGTGATTTTATAATATGACTTAAGAGACAGGATTGTTATATATTATAGACTTATAACTGATTTGATCTTTGACAAATGGGAAGTCAATATTTTATTCTTTATTTTTTATTTTTGTTTTTTTGTTTTTTTTTTTTTCTTTTTTTTCTTTTTGTTTAACTATTTTTGATTTTGTTTTTTGTCTTTGAATGTTTTATGATTTTGTCTTGTATGTTTTATGAAAATCTGAATAAAAATTATTGGAAAAAAAAAAAATAAAGCCATCCAAGCTGGTGGCCATTACTGCATCTTGTGGGAGCAAATTCCATAGTTTAACTATGCGCTGAGTAAAGAAGTACTTCCTTTTGTCTGTCCTGAATCTTCCAACATTCAGCTTCTTTGAATGTCCACGAGTTCTAGTATTATGAGAGAGGGAGAAGAACTTTTCTCTATCTACTTTCTCAATGCCATGCATAATTTTATACACTTCTATCATGTCTCATCTGACCCGCCTTTTCTCTAAACTAAAAAGCCCCAAATGCTGCAACCTTTCCTCGTAAGGGAGTCGCTCCATCCCCTTGATCATTCTGGTTGCCCTCTTCTGAACCTTTTCCAACTCTATAATATCCTTTTTGAGATGAGGCGACCAGAACTGTACACAGTATTCCAAATGCGGCCACACCATAGATTTATACAACGGCATTATGATATCGGCTGTTTTATTTTCAATACCTTTCCTAATTATTGCTAGAATGGAATTTGCCTTTTTCACAGCTGCCGCACACTGGGTCAACATTTTCATCGTGCTGTCCACTACAACCCCGAGGTCTCTCTCCTGGTCGGTCACCGCCAGTTCAGACCCCATGAGCGCATATGTGAAATTAAGATTTTTTGCTCCAATATGCATAATTTTACACTTGTTTATATTGAATTGCATTTGCCATTTTTCCGCCCATTCACTCAGTTTGGAGAGGTCTTTTTGGAGCTCTTCGCAATCCCTTTTTGTTTTAACAACCCTGAACAATTTAGTGTCGTCAGCAAACTTGGCCACTTCACTGCTCACTCCTAATTCTAGGTCATTAATGAACAAGTTGAAAAGTACAGGTCCCAATACCGATCCTTGAGGGACTCCACTTTCTACAGCCCTCCATTGGGAGAACTGTCCGTTTATTCCTACTCTCTGCTTTCTGCTTCTTAACCAATTCCTTATCCACAAGAGAACCTCTCCTCTTATTCCATGACTGCTAAGCTTCCTCAGAAGTCTTTGGTGAGGTACCTTGTCAAACGCTTTTTGAAAGTCTAAGTACACTATGTCCACTGGATCACCTCTATCTATATGCTTGTTGACACTCTCAAAGAATTCTAATAGGTTACTGAGACAGGACTTTCCCTTGCAGAAGCCATGCTGGCTCTGCTTCAGCAAGGCTTGTTCTTCTATGTGCTTAGTTAATCTAGCTTTAATAATACTTTCTACCAGTTTTCCAGGGACAGAAGTTAAGCTAACTGGCCTGTAATTTCCGGAATCCCCTCTGGATCCCTTTTTGAAGATTGGCGTTACATTTGCCACTTTCCAGTCCTCAGGCACGGAGGAGGACCCGAGGGACAAGTTACATATTTTAGTTAGCAGATCAGCAATTTCACCTATAGTATATAACAAACTACAAGCTAAGACTAAAAAGTTTCATTTTGTTTTTTCCTAGAAGCTCAAGACAGGGCCCTGCACTGGCTGCCTGTGAGCTACAGCACCTAGTTCAAGGTGTTAGTATTATTGTGCAAAGACCTAAATGAGTTGGGACCCAAGTACTTGAGGGATCACCTTATGCCATATGTGCCCTCTTGACCGCTTTGATTGTGGAACTTTTGCTGTTAAAAGTGCCACATAATATTTGTTCTGCGCTTGTAAGAAATAAGCTTTTAAGAAATAAATATTTTAGTGTGGTAGCACCTCTGCTTTGAAACTTCCTACCTACTGACATCAGGGAGGCGCCTTCACTGTAACTGTCTTGGCACTTGCTAAAAACATTTTTGTCCAGGCAAGCTTATCCAGACGTGTAGAAGTTGGCATGCATTTTAAACTTGACTGTTGATTTTAATTACATTTTTATTTTTAAAAATACCTGTTTTAACTTTTTCTTTTATTGATAATTCTAATGTTTGTTTTATTTTTTGTAAACCACTTAGAGGTTCTATTTACAATCAAGCAGTATATAGATTTTGTTAAATAACTAAATACTTGAAAGAGCACCTTCTCCAGCACCTTCCAACCTGAAATTTGTGATACGGGGGGAGGCCCTAGACTACTGGTCCCATCAGTTGGAATACTGGGAAAAATGGAGACCTGAGATAGGGCATTGTTTGTGACAGCGCCTGACTATAGAAGTCCCACCCAGGGAGAATCAGGCAGTCCTCCTTTTTACCTATGTTCAGCAAACTTGTAAAGGCTTTTAAAAATTTATCCAGGCTTTTGGGCAATGAAGTTTTTACTCTGTTGGTTTTAACTGCTCTTTGTAATATATTATAATGACGTTTTGAAGTGTTTTATGTAATTTTATTGTGAGCTGGCCTGGGCTCCCTTTGGGGAGGGAGCGTGAGTTATAAACTTAAAATAATCAATCAATCAGTAAAATATGTCAAAGATCCAAGATATATTTAGCGCTTGTTTTTTCTTAGCACGTCCTATTTGCATTTGTTGAGTGATTATGTCTTGCAGCATTTTTGATGCTACTTCCTTTGTGCTTGTGTGAAATGGGGCAGCAGACTCTCTACCCAAGCAAAATTCCTTTATCAATATTTGTTGGAGACAGTGGCTATTTGTAACAGCAGGCAGTGGTGAAAGATAACTGCAAGAAAACAAAAATAACTGAATTAAGGTGGTCCAAAATTCATATACAGTTCTTCATGGCACTTGCCTTCTGGGATTTGAAGAATTTATGGAATTTGTCAGGTCATTTTATGCTTTATGGAACATGCTTCCACACAATGTAGTGATAGTGACCCCCTTGGATGGCTTTAAAAGATAAGACAAATTAAGGGTACTAGCCACAATGGCTGTGTTCTACCTCCACTCTCAGAGCAGTATGACTCTGAATATCAGTTGCTGGTAAGGATGGGAGAGTCCCTTTTGGTTTCTCATGTTTCCAGTCTTCAGTTCTCCACATTTCTACATGGGTTTGCTATTTTATTTTTGCAATTAATGTATTTTAATTTGCAATTAAAATTCATCAGCATTTTAGTCCAAATTTCTCTTAATAGATGCATTTTTGTATACAATTTTGCCTAATACACTTTTTTTGCAAAGCAGATTTCCCCGGGCATAATGCATTTTTATATGTTATTTTTCACAAATATATGAATTTAAATGCATCATTTACCATCATGTATGCATTTTTGTATGCATTACTTGGCAGGAAAATTGCATTGCAAAATTTGGAGAAGACTGAATTTTGAAGGGTGGCTGTGTATTCATGTATTGTTTTGAAAAGTGCAAATTAAGTACATTCACCTTTAAAGGTAAACTGAATCAAATTTCTCCCCCATCCCTAGTTGCTGGACAGCATGAGTAGGAATGGATATAGCTCAGTGATAAGCTGCTTTGGATGCAGAAGGTCCTAGGTTCAATCCCTAGCATCTCCAGGTAAGGCTGAGAAAGATCTCCTGTCTGAAATCTTGGAGACAATACTGAGCTAGATTGACCAATGGTCTGACTCTGTATAAGATAAGTTCCTGTAAGTGGGGAAAACAAGCTGTTACACTCAGGTCCTACTTGCAGGCTTCCACTAGGACTTTGACATGATTCAGCAGGACTCTTCTTATGTTCTAACCCCTTTCCTACAGTTTTTATTTGGGAAAGGATAATTATTCCCCAAACAGAGGAAGAGGGGTTTCAAATGTGTTCAGTCTTCACAGTAGTCCTGTGCCGATTATCATCCTTCATACAGTTTAAAGTTGTGGTGGTAGGCAGTTCAGGATCATACCCACTGGTCCTGTCTCCTTAACCTTCAAGTGCTGGAGGTAATATTTGCATTGGACAATTGTATGTATATATATGCGCCAATTAGGAATGGGCAAGAATGTTGATTCAATTTGCATTTCAAGCCGATTCTATAAAATTTGCACTTTCCAAAACAATATGAGAATTGAAACATAGCTAACCTTCAAAATGTGCACTTATCTGAATTTTGCGATGCAGTGAGCCAACCAGTGTTTACAAGATGGTGACAAGAGATAATATATTTTAAAGTGGCCTTGCTTGATAATCATAAGCAAGAATACAGGAAGTGCAAGGAAGCTCCCTTTTTCAGCCAGTTTTTCTGTCAGTTGTTTCACATCTCTAGGAAGGATAATAGCTTTTGCAAAAACAGCTAGAATAATCTCTTCAGAAGACAGTAAGTTATTGTCTACTTGATGTGACCTTAAACTTAAGTAGATTTTGATTATATCAGACAATTGACTTCCAGTATCTTTGATTTCTGGAGCCAGAATGATTCAGAGCTCACATGGGATAGGATTTGTATCCCCTGTTGGACTTTTTTCTGTCAGAGTTCTCATAATTTGTTGAAATTAATTAAAAATCAGCCATGTTGATAGAGTACCTGTAATCCTTTTATTGACCTTGCCCCATACTCTGACCTTCATCTTCTGCAGTTTAAGTTAAAAAATGCATGGCTGGTTTTTTTTATTAATTTAAGCAATTTAACATTGAAGTCAATGATAAGTCCAGGCATGCTCAGTAAGAACCATCAATGTTCTAGAAGCCAGACTCATAGCTGTTTGGCTTGGCTAATCAGGTGGCCATACCTACACCAGACTTTTATTTCACTTTAGACAGTCATGGCTTCCCCCAAAGAAACCTGGGAAGTGTCGTTTGTGCAGGGTGCTGAGAGTTGTTAGGAGACTCCTATTCCCCTGACAGAGCTCCAGTGGCCAGAGCAGTTTAACAGTCAGTCCCTCTTTTGGGGATTGGAGCTGATAGTACTTCATCACATTAATTGCCACTGGTGTTCTGCTTTCCTTTTTCATCCCCTGTTGTTTTATACAGAACCCCCTTCATATCTACTGATATGTGGACTCTAATCCATGAAAGCCATGCCATGCTAAATTAATTTTTTTTTTGCTGCGGCAGATTAGCATGTCTGGACATGCTACATAAGAACTGAGCAAAACAAAAGCATATACCTGTGGCAGCAGACAGGATGCATTTGAAGGGCATTCTGAATAAACTTTTTTTTTTTTACCAAACAAGCATGATAAAGTTTTAAAAGTTAGAAACTCAGTAAAGGGACACTTACATAATCCTGATTTGTTCTTTCTTTCTCATCAAGAGGTCCCTTAAGGTCTGCTAGTTTAGTAGAGTGCTGTGAAATTTAGCTTTTATATGAGCTTAGAAACTTATATGGATATCCACCCTCTGCCAGCAAATATTTGGAGGTTTGTGAATCAAACAGAGGCAAAAAGGCTCTACCAGGTAAAAAAACTACCAGGTAGTTTCAAGCTCAAGATGTCAAGACCCAAGACCACAGCAAGGCCTCCGTCTAGATGTTTGGACTGTCTTGGCAGGCTGCAATGTAAGGCACAACATTGCCCCCAAATCAACATTGATTGTGCCTCATTTTAATACATCCCCCCCTTCAACAAATATGGGGCAATCGTTACATTCCTGGGTGCAGCTAGTTGATCCTTCCACAGAACAGTGTTTGGCTACTATGTCCTGCAGTGAACACACACACACACACACAATTGTTCAAGACACAGTCTTAGATCCCATCAACAAAGATAAATATATTTATTCCAGAGGTAAAGGATATAATGTTTACATTAAATTTTCAAGCAGGCATACACTTCCCAGAAGGAACATATTTAATTTAAACATTTCACTCGCTCCCATTGCTCTCTCTCCTTCTCCCCCCTTTGTTTTGAGAGTGGGAGGCAGCACAGTCTCTGTGCAGAAGTCATGCTGTGAGAGACAAACATGTGCCTGCCCTAAAAACGTCTCATGTACAATTTATCTCAGGTGTATATAAACTTTGCGGCTGTTTAATTCAGAATGTACCCTAGAAAACTGTTTTGCTTTAGTAGCTTCAGCTTTGTTATGAACTTCCTAGGGCAGAAGTAGTTTCAGTTGACAAGGAAATGCAAACTTCCTCAGGGAACCTTTAAGCTTCCTGTATGTATTAAGTTGTCTTCTTGTGACAGATGTTGCTTTGCCTCAGTTTTATAAGGGAGTTTTACAATGTGCTGCATCCCTATGCCCACTTCCCTGGGAATATGTCCTACTGGAGTCAATGGGGCTTTTCTTCTGAGTAGACATGTATAGGATTGTGTTGCAAATGACCATAGCAAACAGGGCTGCCATTCCTCACAGAAGAAGAAGAAACCAACACCATATATTAATTCATTTATATTTTTCTGAATGTACAATTTTTTTAAATGTTACAAATTCAAAGCTGCACTGAGGTGGCTTTAACTATGATGATTCTTGTAGTTATCTACTTATTTAAAACATTTATGTTCCAATCTGGAAGTAACTATGTTTCAGAAAATAATGGATGAGATTGAGATAACGAAACAAACCCTGCGACAGGGTAGTAAGGAGCTGAAAATTGAACTGAGCAAAATGACGCAGGAGTTTAAAGAAATAGGGGATCCTGTGAGAGAGGAGAATGAGATCAGAGATGAGAAAAGAAAAAATAAAGGGAAGATACAAGCCCTGGAGATTGGAACAAATGTGGAATTGGAAAAAGATCTGGAGTTTATGGATTTTAGAAATAAAATCTACTGTTTGGAATTTAACGTTATCTCTGAAGAAATTAATGAAGATATTAGAGATAAAGTTATCAATGGCTTGGATAATCTTCTGGACTGGAATGATGTGATGGAGCTTGATATAGAGAAAATCTATGGAATTAACTGCAGCCATGTGACAATGGAAAAACTCTTAAGAGATGAGCCAGTGCATTTTGTAAAAAAGAAGAACACAGATATGACTTTACAACAGTATTTCAGCAACTTATTCAGAATGGATGGCAAGAAAATATTTGGGATAGAGGAAATTCCCATCAGACTCTTATTATATGACTATGGCTACAACAGCAAGATTATTATGGAATACTGATAATGGAAGATTGGACACTGAAATTACTGGACTTAACAGGACTATTGAAGATGGAAGATGGAACTAATAGGGATAATGGAATAATGGCTATTGAAATTATTGGACCTAACAGATTCTGATGAGATGGATTAATCAAAATGTTTATTTGGACTATGGTTATGACAATAAGATTATTATAATTATTAACGAGATGGATTAATCGACATGTTTATTTGGAGAAAAATTGATAGATATATTTCTTAAAGAATTGAAACCTCTCTTTGACTTTTTGTGGAAAGAATAAAGTAATGTTTATGAGATTTGATGATTAATTAAGATAACTACTGGAGGAAAGTGATTTTATAATATGATTTAAGAGACAGGATTGTTATATATTGTAGACCTATAACTGATTTGATATGTGACAAATGGGAAGTCAACATTTTATTTTTTTTGTTTAATCAATTTTGTTTTGTTTTGTTTTTTGTCTTCGAATGTTTTATGATTTTGTTTTCTATGTTTTATGAAAATTTGAATAAAAATTATTGTAAAAAAAAAAAAAAACATTTATGTTCCACTAAACCAGGGGTGGCTAACTCCCAATTTGGGGGAGGGGCTGACCTGGCCTCTCAAACAATTTTTTTTGTCTCTCAAGACCCCACCAATTTTGGAGAAGAATAAAAAGAAAGCAGATACACTCCTGGGGTGGGTAGAGCCCAGCACCCTGATGTGGGTGCAAATTGCCTTTCCCCAATCACCAGACCCATAATCCTTTGGTGAGTAGAAAGGGGGCAATAAGGGTGAGTAGAAAGGGGGCTCCTCAGCTGATCTGCATGGATGCGTGTGTGCATGACAGTGTGGGATGGCCACATCCACCACTGGTATGTAACCCCCAAAGGGTGTGCCAAGGGTGAATGTGGCCCTTGAATCAAAGAAAGTTGGCCACCCCGCCCCTGCACTAAAGAGAATCATGGGTTACATCTCAGAGTAAAGTTACTTAAATTAATGGACCTAAGTTTGAAGTTTGCCTTTGAAGAGGGTTCAGAAACTACAGCTTGTGCAAAATGCAGGAGCCAGATTGGTAATGGGGACCAGACAATTCAAATATATAAAACCAATTCTGGCCCGCTTGCAGTGCATTGGCCGCCTGTATGTTTCTGAGCTCTATTCAAGTTCTCCTTGCTGAACCATCAAATCAGTTTTTAAAATCCCTCAAAAAGGAGACTGTAGTTTGGTACAGAACTTTGCTGACACCCGTACAGAAAAAAATAGGTGTTCTGCAGCCCTCTTCTTCAAGCATTACTGATGCCTCTTCTCTGTGGTCAAGCTCTATTCAAGAAAGCATGCAATCTTACAAAAGAAAGTAACAAATATAATAAAACAATAAAAATAAAATTGCAGGACAGGCTTGTACTTCAGGGAATCAATTTTTCACAGTAGGCACAAATTTCACCTTGTGGGCAAAAACCTTGTGCTGAAAAATACACTCTTGTGAAAAATCCCAGTTTGCAAATGTCTTTTTTGTTTGTTTGTTTGTTTTAATGAAAATAAAACAAGCATCTTTTTCAAAGGTAAGGTGATCCACAGACCTAGAGAGCTGGCCCTGTCACTCTATATGCAATCAATTGTCGCTATTGATACATACTGCATTTGCAAAGATATTTTAATCTGTGATAGCTGTTTTTCCCCATCGAAATCATTATGGCTTCATTTATCACTTTGGCAGCATAGGTGTCTCTGGAAACTTGAGCCTGGAGTTAGTACTCACTGCTGAACTCAATTAGAGTGTGAAGGAGGCTTTCCAAATGCTTTGGCCTTTCACATTTGGCTTTATTGGGGGAAGAGTGAGGGGGAGAAACCAGGATGCTAGAAAAATATGTTTTATTCGTAATCCAAACCCGACATGTTTCATCCTTGTATATTTAGGCTTTCATCAGGGGAGTAAAGGCTGATGTACAATATCTTCCAATGAGCAAAACTGCTTTCACCAATACAAACTCCCCTGATGAAAGCCTAAATATACAAGGATGAATGCATTGGGTTTGGATTATGAATAAAACGTATTTTTCTAGCATCCTGGTTTCTCCCCCTCACATTTCCAGTTTTAGAAGCTAGCCGCTTTCTTTTGTTGCTTTTATTGGGGGAAGTACCATAGCTTAGTGGTGGAGCAAATGCTTTGCATGCAGATGGTTCCAGGCTTAATTCCTAGCACTCCAGGCACAGCTGGGAAAGATCTGTGTCTATAACCTTGGAGAGCCACTGCCAGTTAGCATTGAATGGATAATTCTGGGCTAGATGCTTGTATATTTTGGATTGTATTAAGGGATGAGAAATTTGATAAAGGTGAACTGTACATCAGACTACTCCACAGTTTGCACATTCACTATCTTTGTGGAGTGATCTTGTTTGCTACAAGCATCTGCGGCTTTTCCTGATACCAGATTTTAAAAAAACCCAGCAGCGAATATAGTAACATTGGTATTGATGACCTATCTGAACTGATGAAATATATATTTAACTTCTGTGTCATTGGTAGCCATTAACATTCATTGTTTGATTCAGCACACTGAAAAACTGACCAAGGCATGGTAGTGAGGAAGAAGCAAAATAAACTGGTTAATTATTGGTCAGACAGGTTAACTGTAATGTCAAGAACTCAGCAGACAGCAGCACTCAAAGCTTGAAGATAAATTCAGCTTTCAACTTTCAAAATTATAACACAGAGCTAAGCTGGAAAAAAATTAACTGCACAAGCCTCATCTAATTGCATGGAGGGGAACATTTGTCATCTCTCTTTGGAAAGACAATAACCCTGACACAAGATGCCTATTTGATTGACAATTACCTGGCTCATTTACTTCTGCATTAAAAAAAATCAGGCCATCGTTAGGAAAAATGAAAACAATTTTATTATTTTTCGGTAATGGAAAAGGACAAAATGGGAAAAGCAGAAGCACAAACTATAACAGACTATGACCAGCCACCAGTTCAAGCTGCCAGTTCATCAAAATTACAACCAAACTGGTACCAAACTGCAAACCATATCCCTAGCTGTATGCAGTGTAGCATTAAGTGATCATTCCATCAGTGCAAGGATTTAAGCTTGCACAATGGAAGTCTCCCAAATTCTCCCAGTGCATGCCCCATGCCCTCTCCAAATCTGCTCTCAAGAGTTAATAGTATCCCCAGATTTAGGGGGGGCAGGGGAAGAGGGGAGAAATTTAATTGCTTAAATCCTTGCACAAATAGAATGAATTAGTTTGATGCTGCCCATTATTTATTTGCTTTATGTCATACTTTGCATTTTGGTCCCAAAGAACCCATACCCCACAAGTCATCTTCCTATGTTCCTACAAAATGCAGTCCATTAATAATCATAATGGCCATCCTGTGCAAACTGTGCACAACTTGTACTGAAGTTAGTAAGACTTACATTTGAGTAACAATGGGAAGGTTCATGGCATATGCAATACAAAATAATAAATGCTTCATTTTTATAGCATCTGGGAGGGTTCATAGCACTTCATATGTGTAGTCTCAGTAATCCTTGCAACAGTATTATTTGTGTTAATCCTTGGCCTAATAATTTGGTCATTACTTCCCACACTACAAGAGAGTGTTTGAAGATGAAACTGTGAGTCCATGGAAGATGTGAGATTTGAACTGAGGATTTCTCTGCTCATAGCTACTTTACTACACAAGGTTTTAAAAAAGGAGAGAATGGGATCCTTCACCAAAATACTTAAAGGGTGTGTGTGGAATGTATTAATTTCTGTTGTGTTGATGGTAATACACAAGAAAGGGGTAATGTTTTTATGTTTATGTTTCTTCATATAAATTGTGGCAGAGGCTTTGCTCAGTCATATCCACAGCTGTTTATTGCAAAAATCCAAGTGAATAATGACACAGAAATCCCTTTTGCCTTGCACAGATGGACCACTGTTGCCCTTCAGCCTACCTAAGAATTGCTAATATTTACAGTTTTGTCTTCTTGGCTCTTCCAATTCCTGTTGGCAACTGTTCTACTCATGAGCAGGGACAGCAATATTATGGCAGCCTGAAGATTAATTATAATCGTCAAGCAGGTACTTAACTTGATCCCAGAAGGAGGCAAAAGATTTATGGGTCGATCATAAAAGATGTGAAAGGTGTCATAATCTGCTTCAGATGATATGGCTATATGCCTAAAGGAGAATAAAGGAAGCTATAATATATATGAGCAAATATATCTAATGATTGGGAAGCACTACAAGCCATTCATTGTTATTACAATGCTATTGGTGTATCTACTATTTCATCTTCTGACTATGTGTGTGTGTGTATCAGTCATGTCTCCTGTGTGACAGTTCCAGGTTCATAAATAAAAAAGTTATGATGCGTATGGTATATCAGTATGCCTACCTGCATAGGCTTCCTCTAGGATGCACACCTTGACATGGTGACGGGGTTTGAGAGTGTTGAAGAAGCTGAGAGCAATGCCATCAGGAGTCTAGACCAAGAGGCTAGACTCCTAGCAGGGGCACCCAAGGTGGAATGGTCAAAGCTGAAACACCAGACTAAGATGCATCCAAACTCAGAGGAAGGCAATGGTAAACCACCTCTGAATACCTCTTACCACAAAAACCCTATGAACAGAGTATCTAAACTGCAACATGAGATAGTGCTGGAAGATGAGAACCCCAGATCAGAAGGCACTCAGTGAGCTACTGGGGAAGAACAAAGGACAAGTACGAGTAGCACCGTGACTAATGATGCTGGGTCAAAGCCGAAAGGAAGCCCAGAGGCTGATGTTCACAGATGCTAAAGGAGAGTCCGGAGTTGTACAATGTACACAATAGGAGCATGGACTGTGAGAAGCATGATCGAGGGAAAGTTAGAAATCGTAAAGCAAGAAATGGAACACACAAATATTACAATACTTGGTGTGAGTGAATTAAAATGGACCGGAATGGACGGGAATGGGACATTTTCTATCAGGTAAAGACAAAATATTTTATAGAGGAAACGAGAAATAAAGAAACAGGGTTGCTTTGATAGGGAGAAGTGATGTAGCAAAAGCAATTAGGAACTATAATGCAAGATATGAGCGAGTGATATCAATTAGATGTAACGGGAAATCTATTAATATAACCATCATCCAAGTCTATGCTCCAACAGCAAACACAGAAGAAGAGGAATTGGAGAGATTTTACACAGAAGTACAGGAAGAAATTCTGTGTCACACACCAAAACAAGAAGTGCTGATAATCATGGGGGACTGGAATGCAAAAGAAGGGAACAGAGGAGAACTAGAAATTGTGGGGAAATGGGGCCTAGGAGACAGAAATGAAGCAGGAGAGAGACTTACTGAATTCTGTGAAGCCAGTAATTTGTTTCTTGCAAACACATTTTTTGAGCAACCGAAAAGACGACTGTACACGTGGACATCACCAAATGGTCAATATAGGAATCAAATTGATTATATAATTGGTAGCAGAAGATGGAGAAGTTCCATACTTTCTGCTAAAACAAGACCAGGAGCAGACTACGGCACAGATCATGAACTGGTAATATTGAAAATCAGAGTAAAGCTAAAGAAGAAGAACAAAGCAATCACAATGCCAAAACACAATTTAAATAACATCCCAGGAGGATATAAAGATCAAATAAGGAACAGGTTTGAGGCTTTAAACTTAGTTGACAGAGAACCATAATAATAATAATAATAAATAATAAAATTTTATTTAGCAGACGCCCATCTGTCCGACTGAACGGACACTCTGGGCGACGTACAATATAAAATACAATATAAAATACAATCTGCTCATATACATAATCATCACATTATTAATATCATAACATCTCATCTGAAGACCATCTTACATTAATACAGTGTAAAACCTAACCCACCCCAGAGATCCCATAGGCCTGCCTGAAGAGCCAGGTCTTCAAGGCTCGGCGAAAAGTCAACAGGGAGGGGGCATGCCGAAGGTCAAAGGGAAGTAAGTTCCAGAGGGTGGGGGCCACGATTGAAAAAGCCCTCTCCCTGGTCCGCACCAACCTAGCTGTCTTAGTCGGTGGGACCGAGAGAAGGTCCTGTGAGGCTGATCTTGTTTGGCGGCATATTTGGTGATACTGGAGGCGCTCCTTCAGATAAACTGGGCCGGAACCGTATAGAGTTTTAAAGGTTAAAACCAACACCTTGAATTGGGCCCGGTATACAACTGGCAACCAGTGTAATTCAATCAACACTGATCGCGGCGGCGGGTCTGCTTTATTAAGCGTGCCGCCGCGTTTTGTACCAGCTGGAGTTTCCGGACCGTCTTCAAGGGTAACCCCACGTAGAGTGCATTACAGTAGTCTAATCGAGAGGAGATCAGGGCATGTATCACTCGTGGGAGCAGATGTATAGGAAGATAGGGTCGCAGCCTCTGTACTAGATGAAGTTGGTACCAAGCTGCCCGGCTCACTGCAGAAACCTGAGCCTCCATAGACAGCTGGGAGTCCAAGATGACCCCGAGACTGCGGACCTGGTCCTTCAGGGGCAAACTCACCCCATTAAGTATCAGGTCAAAATCACCCAACCTTCCCTTGTCCCCCACTAGTAATACCTTAGTCTTTTCGGGGTTCAGCTTCAGCCTGTTCTCTCCCATCCATCCACTTACGGACTCCAGGCACTTGGACAAGGTATCCACAGCCAACTCTGGTGAAGATTTAAATGAGAGATAGAGCTGCATGTCATCCGCATATTGGTGACACTGCAGCCCAAAACTCCTGATGATGGCCCCCAGCGGTTTCATATAAATGTTAAATAGCATGGGAGAGAGGATAGAACCCTGTGGCACACCACAGTTGAGGGGCCAAGGGTCTGAAACCTCATCCCCCAACACTACCCGTTGATATCTACCGGAGAGATAGGAACGGAACCCTGTAAAACAGTGCCTCCTATTCCCAGTCCCTCCAGGCGACTCAACAGGATACCGTGGTCGACGGTATCGAAAGCCGCTGAGAGGTCCAGGAGGACGAGGAAGGTATGTTCTCCCCTATCCAACGCTCTCCTCATATCATCCACCAGAGCGACCAAGGCTGTTTCAGTTCCGTGTCCAGTCCTGAAGCCCGACTGGAAAGGATCTAAATAATCTGCTTCCTCCAAGTGTGTCTGTAGCTGCTTTGCCACCACACGCTCAATTACCTTGCCCAAGAATGGTAAATTGGAGACTGGGCGAAAGTTGTTTAAATCTTGGGGATCCAAGGAGGGCTTTTTCAGAATAGGTCTTATCACTGCCTCCTTGAGGGGCAATGGCATTACACCCTCCTCCAAGGATGTATTTACCATTGCCTTGATCCCATTGACCAGTTTCTCTTTACAGCTCATAACGAGCCATGAAGGGCAAGGATCAAGTAAGCAAGTGGTTGGTTTTACAGTAGAGAGCACCTTGTCCACTTCATCAGAGAGAAGAGGCTGAAACCGATCCCAGCAGACCGGATTGCAACTGGCCGCCTCTGGACCCCTACTTGTAACCACGACGTACGGAATCTTGTCCTTTAGGTGCTCGATTTTATCGGCAAAGTGTTTAACAAATGTGTCACAGGAGGCTTTTGATTGTTCCATAGGTTCCTGCGCTACTGGACAGACCAGACTTCGGACCACTTGGAACAACCTCCTGGGACAGCACTCTGCCGACGCAATAGAGGCAGCAAAGAATTGCCTCTTTGCTGCCTTTGTTGCCCGCTGGTAGGCCGCTATTGCCGCTCTAACCAGGGTGCGATCACCTTCAGTGCACGATTTCCGCCGTCGGCGCTCTAGTCGTCTCACTTCCTGCCTCAGACTGCGTAACCATGGTGTATACCAGGGTGCAGTCTGAGTTCTATTCAGGAGAAGAGGACGTTTCGGTGCCACCCGGTCTATTGCCCTAGTGATCTCCCTATTCCACTCCATCACCAGGGCTTCGACCGGGTGGCCTTCAGTTAGCTCCAGATCACCCAGCGCATTTAGGAATCCAATAGGCTCCATCATGCGTCTGGGGCGGACCATCCTAATAGGTCCTTGTCCCCTGCGGAGGGTGTGCAGCACAGAGAGATCCAATTTCACCAGGTAGTGATCTGACCATGACACAGGGCTAGAAGAAACAGTCCCCATCTTCAGATCACTTTCCTTCTCTCCCGCGACAAATACAAGGTCAATGGTATGGCCGGCTACATGGGTGGGACCCATATTACTTAGGTGCAGTTCCCATGAAGTCATGGTTTCAATGAAATCCTGAGGGGCTCCAGTGAGAATGGCCTCAGCATGCACGTTGAAATCCCCCAAAACCAATAAGTTCGGGGTAAACAACCGTACAGCCGCGACCACCTCGAGCACCTCGGCCAGGGAGTCTGCCGTGCAGCGGGGTGGGCGGTACATCAGCAGAATTCCTAAACTGCCCTTTGGTCCCAACCTCCAGTACATACAATCAACAAACTTGGTCTCGTGGAGAGGAGGTCTGGCGAAAACCAAGGACTCTTGGATTGAAGTCAGAGACATTATCAGGTAAAAATGCAAAAAGACCATACGTCTAGTAAAAAAGAGAGAAAGACCTCAAAGGATGACTGAAGAAACTCTTTAAATGGTTAAAGAAAAAGGAAAGCAAAAGGAGATAGAAACATGGTCAGAACCCTAAATGCAATAATACAGCAACTAGTATGTAGGGACAAAGAGAACTATTACAATAGTTATTGTATAGAAATAAAAGAGGACAACAAAAAAAGTAGAACAAGAGCCCTATTCCAAAAGATTAGAGAAATTAAAGGGAAATTCAAACCAAGAGTAGGGATGTTGAATCAACAGATGAACACACTGACTGACCAAGATGAAATAAAAGGAAGATGGAAACAATACACTGAAGAACTCTATAAAAGAGATGCAAGAATGACAGATTCATTCATGGAAGAACCATGTGATGAAGAACCAGAAATTTTAGAATGTGAGCTGAAAGCTGCTCTTAAAATACTTGGAAGAAACAAATCACCAAGAATAGATGGCATACCAATAGTGTTGCTACAAGTTACTGAGACAGAATCTGTCCAAATTTTGACAAAAATTTGTCTACAAATATGGAAAATAAAACAATGGCCTACAGACTGGAAGCGTTCAATATACATCCCAATTCCAAAGAAAGGGAATCCCAGGGAATGCAGTATTTATCAAACTATTGCCTTAATATCCCATGCAAGTAAAGTAATTCTCAGGATTTTACAGCAAAGGCTCTTACCATATATGGAGCAAGAAATGCCAGATATCCAAGCTAGATTTAGAAAAGGAAGAGGTACCAGAGATCATATCGCAAACATATGTTGGATAATGGAACGGACTAAGGAATTTCAGAAGGAAATCACCCTGTGCTTAATAATTTACAGCAGAGCCTTTGATTGTGTAGATCATGAAAAACTATGGAATGCTTTAAAAGAAATGGGAGTGCCACAGCATCTGATTGTCCTGATGCATAACCTATACTCTGGATAAGAGGCTACTGCAAGGACAGAATATGGAGAAACCAATTGGTTCCCATCGGAAAGGGTGTGAGGCAGGGATGTATTTTATCATCCAATTTGTTTAATCTGAATGCAGAACATATCATATGGAAAGCAAGATTGGACCAAGATGGAGGTGTGAAAATTGGAGGAAGAAATATCAGTAAGTTAAGATATGCAGACAATACCATACTACTAGCAGAAACCAGTAATGATTTGAAATGAATGTTTTTGAAAGTTAAAGAAGAAAGCACAAAAGCAGGATTACAACTGAATGTCAAGAGATTCAAGTAATGACAACAGAAGATTTATGTAACTTTAAAGCTGACAATGACATTGAACCTGTCAAGGATTATCAATACCTTGGCACAGTCACTAACCAAAACGGAGACAATAGTCAAGAAATCAGAAGAAGGCTAGGACTGGGGAGGACAGCGGTGAGAGAACTAGGAAAGGTCCTCAAATGCAAATATGTATCACTGAACACTAAAGCCAGGATCATTCAGACCATGGTATTCCCGATCTCTCTGTATGGATGTGAAAGTTGGACAGTGAAAAGAGCAGATAAGAGAAAAATAAACTCATTTGAAATGTGGTGTTGGAGGAGAGCTTTTCGCATACCATGGACTGTGAAAAATACAAGTAATTGGGTGTCAGAACAAATTAAACCATAACTATCACTAGAAGCTAAAATGATTAAACTGAGGTTATCATACTTTGGACACATCATGAGAAGACATGATTCACTAGAAAAGACAATAATGCTGGAAAACAACAAAAGGGCGTAGAAAAAGATCAAACGAGATGGATTGGTTCCATAAAGGAAGCCACAGACCTGAACTTACAAGATCTGAACAGGGTGCTTTATAACAGATGCTATTGGAGGTCACTGATTCATAAGGTGGCCATAAGTCGTAATCAATTTGAAGGCACATAACAACCACCACCACCTGCATAGGGTTTTCTAGTTAGGTGATTTAGAAAGGGATGGACGACAAGGTATAATGTGATTTGTAATTCAGTATAAAGGTACTGCCAAATGTAAACTGATCTTAGTTGCAATGCAATATGACACAGAACACTGGGGATGAGTGTACCATGTGACCCTTCATAACAACTTCAGTTCCTTTCAGAGCAGGACTACCCTCAAGTAGGGATGGCTGGATTAGTCTATTCTGCTCCCCGTCAGTTTTGCATGTACTTATGCATATGTCGGTTCTTCCTTGTTTCCGCATTAATCTGTGTTTGGAAAAAAATACTTAATATGTATTTTGTCAGAAAACACATATTTAAATACATCACCTGTCCTCCCTCTGGTAGTCCCTGCTGTGTTTTGGTGCAAATGGGATGGTCATCCGACACATTTGTATCACACCAACCTTGCCACCTCCTCATCCCTCCTACTCCCCATGCTAGTATGCAGCAGCAACTCAGCCGGTGAGAGGTCAGGTGAGTGGCATAGTCCCACCATGACATCCACTACTGCCCCAGGAGCTACTGATTTGACCCTTAGCAAGCTGCTAGTCCCGAGGATATCCCCACACACACATACTTTAATAGATTGTGTCTGGACTATTTTCTTTCCAACTGATTCAGAAACAAAGGGCTTATCAACCCTCAGATAAGATGAGAGTGAGTAAAGGGATGAAGCAAATGCTGTTGTCTCTTCTGGCTTTGCTCTAATTCAAAATATGATCCTATTCAATGAATTTTAAATAATTAATTGATGCCCAGATGCACGACTGTCAGTAGATTCTTTATACACTTGAAATAAATAAATAAATAAATACTTGCCCACGCCCACTCCAACTTCCATATTGTTACCACATATAACATGTATGTTAGGACTTGTCCACATCAGAGTTTAATGTATGTTTGCTGCTGTTTACATTCTCATTTTGTTTGTGTAGTCCGCATCACACTACCCTCAAACAACAGTAGTCTGGATGCTTTTCCCCAGTAAATCTGGGTTTACCTGATACAGGGATAACCTGATATGTTGGGGGAAATTGGGCTCCAAACTGCTCCACTTGGGGTTGCAGACAATTTGTTTTGGGGTGAGTGGATCTCTTTATGCACAAAACCAGAAAACTGCACCAGCAAACCAAATTAAAAATTTCTACACCAGATATTGTTGCAGCAAGGTTAATCTGGAAAATGTTTGCTGAGAATTTGCAATTGCTTTAATTTCTGTTCCAGCCTTGCTAGTAACTATTTCCAGTGCACTCCTGAAAGCATTGCCCTATATACAGTACCTTTCCCCCCCTTTTGATCCCTCAGATTTGCATAATACCAGAAACTGCAGAAGCAAACCACATTAAAAAAATTATGCTGAGAATTTGCAATCGCCAGACTGTGTACTTTTGCACATTAAAAAAAAAGTGCTCAGGCAGCTATCTACACACATTCCCTGTCAGTACTTAAATGGCATAATAAAATCAACAAATTAGAATGTGGGACAAGCACAGAAGGGAATGCCTACTGGTATAAACTGGAAAGACCAAAATTGCTCCCCATACACTAATTCAAATCCTTGTGGGTGTGGACTACTCCAGTCTAATCTGAATGGGGGGAAGTGGATTAACAGCTGAATAATGCTCAAATGTGGACAAGCACTTAGTCTCAGGCATAAAGTCACAGTGAGGAAGGAGGAGGTATGATAGGGGAGATGCCTCCATGCCTTTAGAATATTGCAGTTGTGTTTGCTTGGGAGCATCCCAAAGTGGAGTTAGTGGAAATGGGTTCTCTCGGGTGTGTATAGAAGTGCATGAAAGAACCTGTGGCCCTCTAAATAATGCAGGACTATTGGCCATGCTGGCTGGGGCTGATGTGAGTTGATGTCCAACAAGATTTGGAGGACCACAGGTTCACCATCCCTGTACTGGTAAATGATGGCCAAGGCAGGAAACTCTTACAGCTGAACTTTCCATCTGTCTTGGACTGTGTATAAAACTTATTCAGAACCCTTTTAAAACTACAAATTAAATCTTGTTAGTAGCTCAGGCTTATAGGTAATGAACAAATTGATGGTGTGCTGTTCTCTGATTGAAAGGCAAACTAGAAGAGGGTTGTTTTCCATCAGGAACACCTCAGATGAAATATTAATCTAAACCCGCAACTATCATGTGAATAATATTTGGGCTACTTTGTGAACAGTATAGCAATAAATTGTCCATTCATTAGGATACAAGAAGGAAAATCTGTAAATAAAATGTGGAGTCATTCAAGATTCTGTTCAGAATTACCATCGAAACAGAAAGATCTTAACAAGATCTTATTTGTAGACAGAATCTATAGCTATAGCCAGAATCTATATAACCCTCTACATACACATAATGGCCCTCTTTAGGTTTTACATTTAAGTGTTGATTAAATATGTGGGGGGAGGACAGTGGGGATGAGTGCCCTAGCTCCGCCCCCTGTAACCCCTCTCATTACTTTTCAGCTCCTGGAAGGCAAAGTTCTGCGGCGGGGAGCCTTTTGTATCCATGGCAGCTCCCTGTGTGTTTTAGAAGCCTGATTTCCCTGGGTTCTGAAACATGGAGTGAACCATCGTGGATACAAAAGTTTCCCTACTGGAGACCGTCTCCGTGTATGAGTTGGAAGGTGACGGGAACGGTGACCAGGGAGCAGAACTAGCATGCTCATCTCCACTGACTCCCACGTGTTAAATTAAG